>NC_143016.1:137342160-137674660 GCF_055824585.1 Amblyomma mixtum
TCAATCGAATTATTTCAAGTGGTGGTACTCCAGTAAAAGTGAGAACAGCGGTTATACCGATTCATAAAGGCAGTGCACGTGAGAAAGCTTGGAAATTCTCGTCCAATTTTAATTCTACCTTCCGTACGTCAAATACTAGAAAAATGTTCTTTGTTGACAATGCAAGCTTTCGCGATAACCGCTCGATTTCTTCGCCTTGCCAGTATGGTTTCTGGAAATCGAGAGAGGCTCAAACCCTTCTGAAAGATTTCAGTGATCATTTCAATTTTACTTTCGGTCGCAATACTATATTGGCTGAGCACTATTGCCAGATTATATCAAGGCCTTCGACGGTTTACATCATGGTCTGTTGTTAAACAAGGTTTTCATATTAGGGTTTCGGGATGCTGTCTCCTCGTTATTCACAAGTTTGCTTCAATGCAGGAGTCAGCTGGTTACAGTTGTGCAACTTCACAGCGCTCTGTCGGTAATTAAGACTGCAGTCCCGTAAGGTTCTATAATCTGTTCGTTATTGTTCACTATTTAAGTCAATGATCTCCACAGCGTGATACCCGCCTCTCTCTATCAATATGCCACCGATAGGCTGATTTTAACTTCTGATAATATTTTTTATGACGTGATCTCTTCTTTACAGTCTCTTGCCACAAAAGCTAAAAACTGGCTTCGAAATCACTTAATTAGTATGAATGTATCCAAGACACAATTACCTGGTTCCCTAATCCTTTGAAGAAAGTTAGCTTTGTCTTTCCTGCTGTTTGCATTCGTCAGATTACACGTCTTACTCTTGTGATCAGCTGCAGTATTAATCTGTAGAAAAATACCTCGGCTGGTATCTCGACAAGGACCTTCCTTAGAATAGCCACCTTGCTTATTTTTAAAACAAACCTCCCATCGTATCAAGTCTATTCTACAGTATAAGATATTACTTGTGCTACCTGTGCACAAGCAATTTATCTTTGAAATATTGCGCAAAAATTTCTTCCACAGCGTCTTTAAAATCGACAACATTAAAGCACGGCCTCTCCGTCAGTCGGAAAAATACGTCATACCACGGATTTACACCAACTATGGGAAAAAAACCCGCAGTCATTATGTTCCTTATTACTTCAATAAGGTACAAACAACCCCGAGCATTAATGGATTAAAACAACTTAATAAGTTTCTTCGATCGTGGTTGAATAGTAATACTGAGTGATAAATTTTTAATCTATTTTTTTTTTTTCTTTTCTTTTCATGTTCTCAGCGTTGTCATTTCGTGCATGAAAACGGTGGATGCTTTCTTGTATTTGATGTTTTTTGTTCATGTATTCGCCTTGCACCGCGGGAGCAGTATCTGAGTCTGTCTGGTTTCAGCTCTTTAGTGTTTTTATGTTTTATTGCATTGCGGAAGCAATTTCTGAGTCTGTCTTGTTCGAGCTCTTTTTTTTTTTTTTTTTTTGTGTGTGTGTGTGTGTTTTATTCACCGCTGATCATGTACTTCACACTCCGGCTGCCCAGCCACGCACACAAGCGATAACGCTTACGCGGGCTGGAGCATGTACTTGCGAATTGAAGTGAATAAAAGATATTATTATTATTATTATTATTATTATTATTACGCGTTCTAATCGGTAACGAAAACGATACCTCACACCTTAGGCTACAGTATTTATATTATATGGAATAGGAAATTACGGCCACTGTGCACTTCGCTGGCAAAGGAAATAAATGTTGTATTGCTATGCCTCTTAAAAAACCTATTTCAATATTCAACCTTTAATGCTGATGCATACCAGCAATACTTAGATTTCAGCTAGTTGGTTGTAGCATGACATGTTTACGCAAAAAGCGTACTGGCCCTGTGTGCTGTGTGTTTCGTCTTCGTCTTTTAGCGGCAGTACGCTTTTTGCGTAAACATGTGATGCATACTACTTTAGCATTATTTCTATGCCGAATTGCAATAATTTTTGAGGTACAAGTTTCATTTAAAACATTCCTGATCCAGGGATTTACTAGTTTCGTATGTCTCCTCCCGTTGCTTAATGCCCAAAGACCGTTTTTAGAAGCCACGGTGTTCCAAAAGGTAGGAGGCTAGAACAGGGGCCCATTACGTTCCAAACGACTTCAATAATTTGCCTCCAGCACATTCTGTAAAAAACCCAAGTACAAGTTTAATGAACCGAAAAGGTGTCTTTCCGAAGGTTTTTATTGAGCATTACGTTTTGGTTGCTAGATAGAACGCGTTCCTAGATTTGTACCACTGCAGTCGGACAGGCGAGTGCTTTTACTTATTTTACTTTCGACAATTTCGTCAGGACACATCACTGCCTCTAATTTCCATTTGCGTTGCGCTGAATACAAATTGTTCAACACAGACAATTTATAAATATTAATCTTTCATTTATCACGTACTTTACTCGGGTTAAATTAATTTTTCTATCTACGTGCACCATGTATGAATTCGCTGCCTGGCAGGCGCTGCCGCCCAAGCCACCAACGACTTTTGCAGGTTTGATTATGTGTACTCTTTTTGTGCCTATATTGGTAATAAATAATTTACATTATCACGTTACGTCTATGCGATCTGATTGTGCACTCGAGGTTCTGTGTTGGGGTCATTTTACTCTACTGCGCAGTGTCACGTGGCCTAGGTCTAACCCTTTTTTATGTTTTATTTATTTATACATACTGCGGTCTTTGTTCAAGATTTGAGCAGGGTGGGTACATGTACATAATTTCACATACACCAAGACAAAACAATATCAGTGCATTATTTCAGGTGGTCTTCAAAAGATTTTAATGATTTCTGCGTGACTGCGTCGATAGTGAGGTTATTCCAATCAGTTATAGTTCGTGGGCAGTAAGAATACTTAAAAGAATTAATTCTTGAGTTTAGGGGCAATATAGTTCTGCCATGTCGTGGTCTTGGTTTATAACCGGTCGAAGAAGTAAAGATACCAGAGGTGTTAATATTGTAATGTCCTGCTAGTAACTGAAAAAAGAATTTTAACCTATATATGCGGTGTCTCTCACTTATTGACGGGAAGCCACATTGTCCAACCAATTCAGGGATAGAAACACGACCATATTTATTGAATATGAACCTTGCTGCTTTCCGTTGAATACGTTCCAGTTTGTTGATATTCGATGCAGCCAACGGGTCCCAAACAATGACTGCATGTTCAAGTGCTGGGCGGATTATGGTGTTATATGCAAGATATCGTACGTTAGTGTTGCTGATTTTAAAGATATTCTGAAAAAAAAAAACAGTTTGCGGAGAGCGTTAGCTGTGACAGTGTCGATGTGTTTTGTCCATGACAAATTATTAGCGGTCCATAGACCTAGGCACTTTTAATGCGTTACTCCTGAAAGAGTGATGCCGTAAGTTCTGTACAGGAACAAAAGGGGACTTTTCTTCTGGGTGATTCTGATGAATACTGCCTTTTCAAAATTAACTTCCATCTGCCACTCCTCGCACCATGCTACGACTTTTGAAAACTCGTTATTTAATATTATTTGGTCCTGAACAGTATTAATAGTTTTGTAGAGCACACAGTCATCTGCATACAATTTAATATGGACAGAAAAGTTATCTTCAATGTCATTTATGTAGAGCGTTTAACGTTATAAAAAGCCTGCACGTCACTACGGTGCTGCTACCATGTGGAAGAGGTCGCTGTATATTAAATAAAAAAAAATGAGAAAATTACTAAACATAGTAGTCAAAGGAAGCGTCAGGGTTAAAGTACGACTTTAGAACTATTAGCGCTCTACGCAGATTTTTGCATCAGGGGATGCTCAACACTGGTAATAAGTCCACTTAGACTGTTAAATCAGTCTCCCGAAATTATAACTAGGTTCCAGTCGTGGATTTAGTAAGCCAGAAGTAAAGTAGAATTTTAGCAGCAACACCACTGTCTAAACCTGGAGCCAGTTCAATGTGGGGAACTGGTTTCCTAAAGCAGCCACATGTCATTAGATGCTGCCCTCATCACCTGCAATTCATGGCTCGCTCATTACGTAAGGTGTTGCCAAACGCTGCGCAGGTTTTAATAATGTCAGCGCAAAGTGCCCTAGACAGCATAGCTTGCAAGTTGCAGAAATTGCACTCTGAACGACAGCGACAGCGCGAGGAGTGCCTGGGGCACCGGCCGGAACACACAGTGGCACGAACACGTGGTGAGGCTGCGTCGGCTTTCTGACAGCACAAAGGTGTCAGTTGCACAGGCTGCGAAAGTTAGGGATAGGGAGACCTCATTTTGCTTTACACGGTAAATTCTTTGGGGCTTTTATCCTCTGGTTGTGACAGCATTCGATGTCAGGGCTTTTGACGTGAACTGCAAACCTTGTGGACCGTTATCAAAGGCAGGGCTCGCCATTGCAATAGGAGGGAAACAATACATGGCGGGCAGAACCTCTTTCAAATTCATCTACAGAAAAACGTTGCAAGCAAAAATTACTTTCAAAATTTTCGCTGGTTGGCGCAAATTTGTCACCACCCTTGACTACAATGCATATAGCACCTGAGATCAAACTGGCTCTGCCGAGACATTAAAACTTGTTGAGTTTTGTACATTTTAGCTGACAGCCTTTCCCGCATTCAATACTGATAAAGCTTCAGCCTTAGACGCTACAACTCGAGAACCTTCTCTACTGGGAGTACACGACATAAAGTTACCATAGCAACTGACAGAACCTACAACAAGGAAGGCCCACACCAGCGCTGATCGTTATGTTCACTATTAATATGGAAAAAAAATCGACTATCTCCTTATCGACTATATTTTTACTTTGAAATGACTGTATTCATTCGCAGAAGTAGTCGAGAAGCGCATCACACTATAAATGAACTAATCTTTACAAGTACATTTAAATAAATACCGCAAGTAACATAGTAAGCGTGCTGTACGGTTTTTCTTGAATAAATATTCGCCACAAAGCGCAGTGGCTCAAAGCACAGAAAAGGAATACAGTGAATACTCCGCAAACAACTGCGAACACGAGCAGGAGATTTGTTTAAACAAGAAATGATCAGGAGCCGGAGCTCAGGACAATATCATCACATTCGCTTACAATCTGCCCTATGTGACATCTTCAAACACAGTAACTCTACCGGCAAACAATTTTTTATAGCATTTGTTTACCAAGAATAAAGATAATATAAATAGCATGTAATGCGTACACAGCCTTATAGCGCACACACTGATTCAGGTACAATGTCCACAGTAAAGCCATCGCAACTCCTTATCAGGATGTACTTACCAAAGTACACGGTAGCGAGAAGGTATGTAGAGCTACTTGCACAACAAAATGGAAGGGTAGAGTTCATATATATCACAATATTTTTATCAATTCTATGCCACGTGCACATTAAGAGAATGAGTAAAAAATATATACTCAGAAAAAAACGCAGTAAGGAAAAAAAAACAAATGCGCCCTTATTGGCGTATTGCGCATTAATTCGTTCAAAGGGTTAACCTGTAAAAGTAGTACGACAGTACTTTAGGGCCCTTCTGTAAGGCCTGTTAAAATCTGTCAAATGTTTTTCTTCGTTTCCTCTCGTCCAGTCCGGCCAATATTCCCCAGGATGCGCTAGTTTCAAGGCAACAGCCGCCCTGTATCCCATAATTTCGGCCTGTGCGGGGGACCTGTCTCCTCCGGCCTTAATGAAGCTACGAATCTCCGAGTGGTGGGAGGCCGTGTTGTTCAGCTCCAGCTCAGAGCCCAACTCCGCGCCGTGGCGCGGGATCTCAAGGACGACGAGGATTAAGGGCTCCCGGCCACCTAGCACGGGCTGAAGAACGCCCACACCGCCTCCACAAGCTGACGAAATAAATGCTCATCCTCCTCCTTACCTCTGTGATTCATACGGGCTTGCGCCTTAGAATGCTGTAGTCTTTTTTGCTTAACAAACAACTGCAACTGACGGAAAGCAGCTTTGAGGCTTTTTATGAGGGCTTTCTGGGGCAGACGACTTTTTCGTGTAAGCATCATTCATCAGAGAATGGCTAGTGCATAAAGAAATCACGATGGAATGCGCAATTCAAGCATTGTTTTATTTTTAACAAGAACATATATAATAAAGCTGTTTCTGGTGTACTTTCCATTTCCGTATATTATGAGGGAATTAATAAAATTCAGCAGGCTGATCCATCGAACCTAAATTGAGCTTCAGTATACGTTTCTAGCTGTGAACACGCTTGGGAGACGCAATCCTATGGTACCCACAGTTCTGTTGAAGAAAACAAAATTACCACCAGTCCTCCGCCGATTATTTCAAGAATCATACCCACGCAATAATGTTCAGTGATTTTCTAAAACACTCACAATGAAACTTTGAAAGAGCTTTTTCAGTCATCGTCTCGTAGATTTAGGGCGAAATGATTCGGTTTCGAATAATACAAAACGATAGATTCGCGTAAGAATCCTCCAGGCAGCTCCGCGGTTGTCTTTGTTTTCATTATCCAGCTTTCGAATCAAGAGGAAACGAAAAGCTAGGCAAATATGTATACCTTGGCGGGGAATAGAAGAAGCAGTGAGACAAATTTAGCTTCTGCTGAAAGCATTTTCGTTATTCAAGACGGTGGGAAATGCCAGAAAAAATACTAGCAGTGGGATTATTTTCAAACGAAGCAGTGAAGTCCGTTTAAAATATCCGTGCAAGAAATATATCGGAGGGTGAAAAATACCAAACCTTCCACGATCTGAAAGTGAATTTCAAACGGATCCCAACTGAGAAAGTCGTAAAGCAAAAAGTGCGTTCAAGAAAAGCAAACACAGCCACCTCTGCTTGTTGCGCCAGAAGCCTGGACTTTCCGCGAGGGCAAATATTTACACAGTATCTCCTCGGTGCTGACCTGTTATCTTTTTTTTTATTAAAGAAAGGAAGATGGCTATTCAAACACTATATTAAGGTATGTCTGGTCGGATTCTTGTGGCAGCCTTTATTGAAAAAGCTTTTGTCAGAAAATTGTGTGTTCTTTCAAGTCATTTTAGTCGCTTTACTTCAGGGTAGCTACGCTAAGCTGTGATAAGAATAAGGCTGAATTGATAAAAATCTGCGCTGAATCTCATGTACATCGCTACTCAGGAAGTAATAATGTTGCAGAAACTGTCTGGTTCACACGTAATGTGCTGTAGTTATAAATTATCTCTTTTTTACCTCCTGAAAAGATCTGATGTTTTCTTTTTGTTTATAGAACTGTTCATGTTAAGTCAGGTATTAAAAAGAAATAGTAGATCGAGGTCCTTGAAAACAAAAAAACGTGTTTGTCCTCGTCTGGCGCAAATGAAAGAAGCATCTTAAAATTCAAAAATTTAGAAATACTCACAAACACCGATATTTATTAGGAGCCCAACGTTCCGGGGTCAAAAGGCTTTCTTCTTCAGAGGTGACATAGATATGAAGGAGCAGGATTAGGCAACGGCCCTCGCTTCCTCTTTGCTGTCACATGGCAAAGGCCATTGACACTAGAGGAGGGAATGACCTTTGTGAGGTGGATATTTTATATGTTTCTCTTGCTTTTGTATTTCAAACCCAAACAGAAGAACCTCCAACAAATATGTTCTCATTGATTTGTTGGAATTTTGCATAACTAGTAGGTAGTTAAAATTTATGATGAAAAATTTCCAGCACTTCTTTTAGGTGCAAACGCACTTGCTTCATCTCATTAAGTTCTGCAGCAACGTATACCTACCGGAAAATATATTTTAAAAACACGTGACCGCGCTCTTGCGCTGCAGTGTCTGAGTGTTCTCAATCGCGTTCTGAACGAAGCGTGGGCACTGCTCGTGTTGAAATAAGCGGCCGGTGGTCCGTTCGACGCTGCACGATAAAAAAAAACTGCGTGACCTCATTCTTTCCGTTTCTTTTTTGTTTTCTCTGCCTGATGACAAAACAAAAGTTTCCTCTAATTGGGCTTCCTCTAAGGGGGCTTCCGGTGACTTGCCTATCACTTTTCGGAAGCGGCGCGTGCGCTTTGCATGCTCGAAAAGAAATTGCGAAGCACTTTCAGGCCCATACTGAGAGTGGCGTAGGTTGTGCACATCGGCATGGTTAGCATGCACGCTTCGTTCGTTGAACAAACGTTTCAGAGCGCTACAGCACGGTTCGCTCTAGAGTTTATTCACGTGTCTGCCTTTTCTTGCATATGTCACGCGCTTTCTTTAAATGCTAAGAAAAGGACCGTGCATGAGGTGTGCTGCTACCAGAAAAAAAAAACGACTTTTCCTGCACTTTTGCAGCTAAGAAACCGACTGGGGCCTTTGATGAGTAGCACAAATTTCGCGTATTTCTTTTTAGCTGACTGCTTAGGTAAAAGTAAATATACTTGAAGTAGCGCAGCATTATTTCAAATGGTATGTAGTACCGCTTCCTTGTACCTCTACTTTTATGCCTTGGCTGAAATCTCGTGAAACATTATGAATGTTGGCTCACTGCATCGTCATTCAAAATGTCGCTAAAAAGCAAGGAACTTTTCACCGCTTGCTAAGGTGCCCTCTGTCACGAAGAGAAACTTCCTTATTGACTTCGTCGAACAGAGACAAAACCGGAGGTGCACCCAAATTGCCTACTACCGCACCAGCAGTTTTTTGTTCTTATATGAGGTTTCCTAAATAAAAATGAAAAGCCAAGTTATGCGCTAAATTTCGCTGTCAAGGAGTGAAACTTAACCTCCTTGCCAACAAGCTTTTGCCATTCTACGCCCAGTGTATCGTGGACCATTACCGAGCTCGAAAAAATTACAACTAGCAGGACGTAAATACAAGGCCACGCAATCATCTAAGCGTTAGTATCCGATATTAGCTAGGCTTTTCTACAATAAACTAGAGTCTCTTCAGTTTCACAGTCTGAAAAATCTCTGCAAGCCGAAACTTTCTCCTCATCGAAACTGTATACTAATCAAACGTATATCAGTTTTCCGAGGGCTTCTGGTTTAAAATTCGATAACTGCCGAGGAGACCATGGTAATTTGATTTACCTTCCACCTTTAACTAGTGTAGCAACATGTCTACAGACACAAAGACAGAAAGGCAGTCGTAAAAGGAATGAAGTCCTCTTCGATACTATAACCTAATTAGAGTAACACACACTTCAACCTCACGTAAGCAAGCAGGACAGTCTTTTTGTACTAGCGGTTATTACCTTCCTTCTTTTTAAATGAACCTTATGCTTTTAAAAATTAACCACAACGAATACGGTCATCACTGAGTCTTCACTTCTTTCGACCGCAGGTTTTGAAGCAAGGGCAAGAAATGCAAGGTGAATTACAGGACTGCGTTCGAGAGAACTCTGTGCACGCTTATAAATGATCATGGAATGTCTGTCTTTCAAGAAGGCCTCACTGCCCAAATGGCAAGAATGGCACGCTTGTTCATGTCACCATGATAATAAATAGCACCACAAAACGTGTGCGCTACAACCGTTTTTTTATCAATCCTGTTACGGCTGCCATCCACTTTGCGTTTTCAAGCTGGAATACATGCTTTTCCTATCTCTCACCGCAGCTCTTTCCTTGTGTAATCTCTTACAGCCAGGGCTGTAATAAATGCCAATCACACTGTCCTCGAAAGAGAATAGTATGACGTGTCCCTCATCGCCATTTTTGCACTCGCCATGTCGTGACGCTCTAAGTTTCACATCATGGACATGAACTAAAATTGATTTTGGCAAGAACTTTTTCACATATGTCGGTAAATTTGAGAAAATCGCCTATGATGAAAGCTTCTGCTATTGGCCGCGAAAAAAAAAAAACAATTTTCAAAATAAGTCGCCTTGAAAACGCAATTTGATTTTGGTACGACCGTCTTGTAGGCTGTAATATTCCCATTTACGAGACGTGGCTCTGAAAGTGTCTTCAGGCGCGCCTTTAAAGGTCCCGTGAAGAAGGTTTGGCTTCTGGAGTGGGTTTGGCACCTTTACTGAAGAATCGCAGTGTGTGGTTGGGCTGGCTGCGATCATCTTTGTAGAATAATATGTCCCTTTTCCCGCTACAGACGGCGAAATTTGAAACGAGTTCTCTTCAAAATTTGCTCTCGGAATAGCTGACTTCCGTTCCTTCGGCGCTGATAGGACAGGAGCACCTGCTTGACGTTAATGAAGCAGATAATTTTAGCAGTCCATCACGCTCAATGAAGGGTGACGGTCTTTCATGGCTTCTCCTAAACCGTTATTCACGCCTTTCTTTTTAGAGCGCGAAGAACAAGCAGCTATACCACCCTTTTCTAAGCTTTTCGTGCTTCTTACAGCCCGTGAGTATTGTGTTGCATCTTCTGCTTTGTTTATTTTCTTGAGTGTGTGTAACAGTTTCGCCACACATGCGCACGAGCGCTCAATCTTCCGCTGACTCGTTTCCGCCCTCAGGATGCCAGTTATGACTACCCTTTTACAGCATGGCTTGATGCAATGTCAAGGCTGCTGTACTCAGGCGACACAGCCTGGCCGTGGAGTGTGGCGCGTAGACTTGTAACGCACGTTTGCTGCACCTTTAATGAGGAGGAGAAAGCAGAATTTCGCTTGCGGCGGCTGTAGTCGCTCGGCGTATAAATAAACTGTGCTCAAATGAAATCCAAAGCGTGGCAAAA
The DNA here is from genome assembly GCF_055824585.1 of Amblyomma mixtum. Classification (NCBI taxonomy): domain Eukaryota; kingdom Metazoa; phylum Arthropoda; class Arachnida; order Ixodida; family Ixodidae; genus Amblyomma; species Amblyomma mixtum. Next base: position 137,352,724 of record NC_143016.1, read on the forward strand.
CTTCTAAATGGCGAGCAGCTTCGAATCACCACCGATGATAAGTTAGTGGTAACCTCTAGGTGTACGGATCCTTATATTATCCCTTAGCCCCACCAGACGAAAAAAAAACTATACTTTTTGTTCGCCGCGGTGGCTCCTCGGTTAGGGTGCTTGGCTCCTGACCCGAAAGATGCAGGTTCAATGCCGGCCGCGGTCGCATTTCTATTCAGGCGAAATGAAAGAGGCCCGTGTACTATGCGAAGTCCGTGCACGTTAAATAAACCCAGAAACTCGAAATTATCTGGAGCCGTCCACTACAGCGTGCCTCATAACCTGAGTCACTTTGGCACGTTAAAACCCCATAAACCAAATATTTTTTACAGCAACGCATTCAGGGGGCGCTCAGTCCACGAGCGCTGAGAGCTTTCAATGACACCATTCGAACGCTGCTTTCCCGCTGAGGCCAAAATAAACGGTTCTGTGACTACTCAGGGAATGGGAGCGGAGTTATGATGGTCATGCCGAGTTGCCTTGGTGGCGCCAGGGCGCATCATGCATGACATCACCAGCACGGAGCAAACGATGCGCTCAAGGCAACGACGTGACGCGTAGCCTTGGTATCTGAAATGCGGGTATTCGCTTGCGGTACGGTGGGGCGGTGCTGCGCACATGCTCGTCGTCAGACTGGCAGGTCTGCTGCACGGCTTGTACAAATCAGTAACCGTTAGGATACTCTGATTAAACCACTGCCTCAGGACCGTTTTCTCATCTTGAAATGCGGTGCTGTTCGTTGAGGGTGAAGCCATCCGTTGAAAACGGGACGAAATACACATATAAAGACAGACTAAAGCGATTTTCGTCTTTTTTGTGCGAAGCATATTAACGTAGGTTTCGGGCCTTCGCGCGACGCCCGGCGGTGGCCACCATTGACCTTGAAGTGAGATCACATGATGTGACGTCACGTGATGACGTCACACCGGCTGCAGATAGGGCCTCATACCGCGCCCTTCGGACGTCGCCCGGCGGAGGCCTCCACGCTTCGGTTCGCGCCGTCGCGCGCGACGCGGCGGCGGCGCCACCATCGCTGCATCACGTGATATGTGACGTCAAGCCAGGGATGAGGCGGCACGCGCCCGCCGTTGCGTCAGTCTATGTGCCCGCAACCGCGCCAGCGTCTTTGCGCCGGGCGTGTATGCGGTCAAGATGCCTCCAAACGCTAAGGACGTTAATAATAGGAATGCAAAACGAAGGCTACAGCGTGCTACGGAAACCGATGAAGAACGCGAAGAATAAGTGACGTGCAAACCAAGAGTCATGCATTTACGGACCATAAGAGTGTGTTTGACGGGCTGCAAAGAATAAAGTACGACGATTAACCTAAAACCACGTCTCCGTTACTTAGCCCCATCCACACTGAGGCAGCTGCTCCTTGATAAGCACCTTGATAAACCTCCAATTTTTTTCATCATCCAGTTTTGCCCTCAGTATCATAGAACCAACTAGCCCGCCAGGACTCCTTTCTTCAGATTAAACTGGAACTTACGTGAAATACAGAAGTACAATTTACCCGGGTTCCACTATATCTCTATCTTTATCTTAGTGGTGCTAGATAAGTGCCTACCAGCATAAATTGGTTTTTGAAGAAAGGAAATGGCGCAGTATCTGTCTCGCATATCTCGGCGGACACCTGCATCGCGCCGTAAGGGAAGGGAGGAAGGAAGGAGTGAAAGAAGACAGAGAGAAAGAGGTGCCGTAGTGGAGGTCTCCGGAATAATTTAGACCACCTGGGGATCTTTAACGTGCACTGACATCGCACAGCACACGGGCGCCTCTTGCGTTTCGCCTCCATCGAAACGCGGCCGCCGCGATCGGGTTCCAACCCGGGTACTCCGGCTCGGTAGACGAGCGCCTTACCACTGAGCCACCGCGGCGGGTTCGCTACCGGCATGATCCAATTTTTCAACTAGCCGTAAAAATGGGCCTGCGATGGGCGACCAATGTACTTCTCCAAAACGTTCTTTTTTGTATCTTACGAGCACGGGGACGTCCTCTTCCAACGAACTTCGCGGTTTTACATCTAAAAAAAAAAACAAAACCCGCTAACAGAGGAACATCCGATTCACATTAAGTCACAAGTAATCACAAATGAGTTCACCGAAGTGGGCTGGTATCCATCCATCTACGGTGCTCACGCGACCTAACAAAATGAAATAGACCAGAGAGTGCTTTCTGGGTGCAGATGCAGGTAAATGGATACCACTCTTTGAATACTTGCTTCTTCCGTACACGGCGTCAAAAAATGTTATTCTAATCCTTTAGCCAAAGAAAAAAAAACAAATAAACCGCAAATCTTTGACTCCAGTGGTTGAAGAACCGTGAACAGCCATAAAGCTAAAGCGGAAGCGGCAGGATTCAAATCGGGGTCAAAAGTCCATAATTAGACGCCAAAGCTATTCCCGATGGCTGTTCATGCACCTATAGAAGCTTCGTTTAGAAAATTACAAATGAGATAACGATTCATCTGAACACTTTTTCCGATTTCTGCTCCTCAGAGGGCGTATTTACCAGAGAAGAGGGGTCTATTTAAGTGGCGTATAGATATTAGGCAACCAATGGTTAAAATCGGAGGCTCAAGTGAGCTGTATAACAGGCTTACGATATAAATACTTGTATATCTCATTACACCAAGAAAAAAAAAGAGAACTAGGTGACTTAGATAACACAGCATACTATTCCGTCCATCTTTACAGCGCCAAGAACTGAGGAAATATTATGTCAAGTAGTGTTCCACGTTCCCTCCACGCTTAACAGGAGGAGCGGTCGTCTTTCGTCAGTTGGATTAATATGGGCAAGGTTAATCTTCTCTCCGTATAAAAATGTTCGCTGACTTAGCTTTGAGTTTGGAGTTTATAGTTCGGCGTTCTAAACAGCGGGGCTCGAGGTTGTGTGCAAGTGCACAGAAGATACGAATCGAGGTATAAAAAACAAGCTTCCAAAAGCGAGTGCGGCTTGAGAGCAGCAGTTCAAACGATGGGCTCATTTCTATGCGCGGAAGTATGCAAAATAAAGCGCATATTTGAATGCACGTCTCGCAGCTCCGGGGATCGTTCTGCAGCGCATCCGGTCTCAAGAGGGGGCCCCAAAATAGCCGCTCGCGCCGCCTGGTTCCTCTCCATTATTCTTCTTGATTTGACAGGGACAACCACTGCCATCTAAACAAGGCTGGTGTGAAGGGCTTGTCTGTCTTTTGTGCTCTCAGCAAGGCCTTCAATCGGTGAAGGTGTAGTCACGTGACATATATTTGGCCCACTAGATCAGTTAGATCTGTGGCCCACTATAAATGTTCTCTATTCTTCTCTATTTGTAATTTATTCGCACTTCCTGCAGTCTATTTATGGGAACTCCATGAATCTGACTGGAAAATACGGTGCGGTAGAACTGCGCACCGCTCGTTTTCCCCCGAACTTGAGTTCATCTGACGCTCGCTCTTTTAGGAATTTTGTGAATTCCATTTTCGAAACTTTTTTATAGTGCCGCTCTCCAGCATCCTGCGCGAAAAAACGTACAGCATTTTTCAAATAAAGTAGTTAAAAAATTTGCAATACTTGCCGGCAGAGGCACTGCTGATGGAAGTGCCAACTTCGTGTAAGCAAATGTGATTTCGGGCTGAAAAATAGTACTTACGCATAAAGGCGAAAATAAGCTCATACCGTATTTCACGATGCTTTGAAATTTGGCATGTGACTTAAAATATCAGTATCATCCGAAATCCTACCCCTTTGTAAGGTTAAAGGAACTACTTGCCAAGTTTTGCGCAGCGTAATATCTTGCGGCATCTATGCAGTCGATTTATCAAAAAAAGTTTTACTATAGAAATAGTAATGTTCATTGCGTGAACGAATCACTCATTTAGCCCCGGAGAAAGGAAGATGTGTAGGAGTCATGCGCGTGTTTGCTGCGGTAGTTAACTGAGAGCGTCTTGAATATCCGAGACTTAGTAAAACACGGTGCTTTTGAGAGTATTGTAACTAGAAGTTCAGTGAAGGGAGAAAAAAGGAAATACCAAGCAGTTACTTGCGTTGATACGCGATATAATTCTAGCTTGTGAAAGCCAACACACCTGCTATAGTACCAGACTGCTGAGGTTGAGTAAATTTACGGGCAGTAAACTGAGGTGAACTCCATAAACACATCGTAAAGAGATCGACTTTAAAGTTTGTCGGAACGGAATAGATGGAGGGCATGGAACTTTATAATGCACGGTGGTTCCTTGCACTTAGCGAAATCAAATCTTGCCATAAGGTAAAAAGCAAATAGAACGAAGTAAGAGAATAAAGTAATGAAAAGAATAGAATGAGAAGACCATTCACAGACATCTGCTTATGAATATTTATTCAATCTAACCAGTGCGCTGAGCTCTACCTTTTACTAGGCTATATGCCTACCAGCATAGAACGCGATCGCATGTAGGTAAAGGGCGTTCTGTAAGCACATCGCGTTCTGTTTCCTCAGAAACGTTGCGGAAACAGTCGTCATTGGGAGCGCTTGGCAACGGTTGGAAAGCATGGCCATCGTTAGTTTATGATTAGTAAGGTGGAGTTAAACAAGTGCTCTTCCTAATCGTCCTGGAGCAACCTCCATGTGGCCTCGCTCACATGTCCGAATAACGAGGACACGAATCATCCTGTCGCACAAGCAACTTTAGTTTTGAACTCATTTCGTTGAAGCTCACCTGGCAGAGCTGCAGAAGTTGTGACTTATTTCAGCCAATGAGAGGCCTAGTTTTGGCACCCTAGGGCTTGTGCTGCCTAGAAACTGAAATTACAGAGCTCACTGGCTGTTCACATAGCAGCAGCTGCCCTCGCCACACCATAATATTTTTCTAATGATTTTCTTTAACCCATCAGCCGTCTTCTTGCAAACACAGTCATTCCTGGGACAAGTCTTATCGTTGGGTGGCCCTGATCCGACAGGCTCAGAATATTTTGAGCGCATGAAGCCGATGTTATAAACAAAGTCTTGATCCACTCTATTTCTAGATGGCACTTCATTACCAACCCATCATTTTGGGAAAGTGATCAAAAACAAGAGTACCACAAATATGTCGCTATGTGGCATCAATATAAATATATCGCAGCGACAAACCTTTGTGTTGAGCGAAACTACAGCATACCGTGAGCGCAAGAAGAAATTATGCTTGAGTGGGCTCAACAGGCATGGCCACACTATCACTATGCCAAGAGGCACGTTCGAACGGTTTGGCGTATGTCGAATGAAAGGAAAAGGAACGCAATGTTGAAATTCCGATCGTCACTGATCGAGTCTCGATAATGAAAAATGCGCCATTATTGCGAAGCTTAGAGAGATGTGAATGATGGAGTCAGACACTTGAGAAAAAGATCTTAATGACCTTCGGATTTGTGTCGCTCCAGTAGTGCTTCAGCAAGAGTCTAAACTTAGCTAAGATACAACAATATCTTATCTGTATCGTCCATTGTGGCTGGCGACACTTTCGACGCACTGGTCGCACAGATCATTAGTTATTCTGTGTCTTAATTTTGTACTTCGCTTTCCTCATTTTGTGTCCCTATGCCTTAATGGTGAGCCACAGTGCGCTCATAACATTATGCGGTTTCCGAATGGAATGTAGACCTGATGCATATGTATGCTTCTTCTTTGATTCCTTTTAATAGTTTTTGCGTAAAGCTTTTAGAGGAAACGTCTGGTTATGCACATATTTTTTTACGTAATAACTGGGTCACCTCTTTCATGTGCCGCGTTCAGTGATGCATCTTATTTGACATTAGTAACCCTATGAAAAGGAACACGTTACAGTTTTCTCATTGCTTGAACCAGTCGCCACTGTTGTATAGGGTCTGCCTCACTCTAGGCAATAGAAACAAAGTCAATAGAAACACGATAGAAACGCAGACACAAGTACCCTGTCAAAATTCCTTGCGTAGAACAGTAGTACACTAAAACAAAAGCGACATTCAGGCGATGGAGGCAAACGTTGCGCTGTTTTCCAGTTTTGTCTTCACGTCTTTCTGATTACGTTCGCTTTATGACACTATTACCACGGACGAACTAGAGCAATTTGCCGCCCTCTCAACGAGCAGTCGCAAAGGCCGCTGCAATGCGTGGGTTTGCTGAAACGATGCCATATATCAAAAGCTGGTGAAAGGTAAACAAGAACTGCTTTGTGTTGGGCCGAGTGGCGTATAAGATTCAAAGGGTATCATCATTCGCCGAGGTCAATGTTTAGGAAAATTGTATAGAAAAAACGATCGATGGTGTGGATGGCCTAAAAAGTTTGTACCTCCTAGTAATCAAAGAGGAAAGAAATTTTAGAAATGGCCAATAGTAGAAGCTTTAAAGAAGGTGTAAAGAAGAATTGGATTGGATGACAGAGTATAATATACAAGTGGAGTAATGGATGTTTCATAATTGATGGTCTTTCTACACGACAGCAGCAAAGAGTACGAACAAATGGGGCTTATGCTTAAGCTCCAAAAGTCATTGCGCCTCTCAGTTGTTGGCTTCAGTACCTCCGTAATTTGCTTCATCATGCCCTTGGTTTGCCTATTGCTGGAGACCTAGACATTTCCTCCCTAGATATTTTGTTCAATTCTCCTGTCATCAGTCTGACTACTTACGATTACATGCATGTACATGGCTTTTCTTCATCACAATTTATAGCCTGCACTTCCAAAACCTGCGGACAGACACCAGTAAAAGAGAGGTGAAGTCTCGTTCACGTTATAAACCAAGGCTTGTTGCTTAGTTACAGATTTTGTACGGAAGAAAATATCGCGTAGCTTAAGTGTGCGAAGAGATAAGCCGCGAATATAGTTACCTTCGAAATGTGTCCTTCGGTTCTTTATTTGGCTCTCTCTTAAGGCCTGTGATTGCCATTTCGCCCAGACCACTTTTTTTGTTGTTGTAGGTTGAAGGGGCATTAAAACGTGCCGTAAAAACCAAGCCCATGCTAATATCAGGGCTCTCCTGTGCGGAACAAACGAAGCGTTGTGGCCACAAAGGAACCCTGCAACTTTTTAGGCATGCGGCTTCGTCATGCCTTGCGGCTCTCACGATGTCATGCGCGGCTGATTTGTGGAGTTGGGTTCCGCCCTTACTAGACATGCTTCAATGAGTGCGGTAGGTGAAAGACTCTAGAGCTCTAGCGGAGTATTGGGACTGCTTTGCCATTGCCTTCAGTTGTTTCCATTCATTCATAGCAACGGCTCAGCAACGGAAGCGCCTGAAGCTACGCGTTGTTCGCGGATATACGAGCCAGAATGGACATTTACAACACAGGGCATTAGCCTCAGTGCTGCCATCGTAAATTGGTGCCAAACTCAATCGAGTGCACTGTGCACTCTTCTCCGGATGACCCGGCGAGAAAAGTGTCGGAGGTACGGAGCAGTGGAATTTTACAGCACTATCTAGCTGACGTAGCACTCTCATCCGTCGCATAAATGTACTCAGAAAGCTATATTTAGAGCCTCTTTTATCTCACATGGAGGGCAACATACCTTTACAAAAGGGAACTACTAGTCGATTCTAACGGCCACACAAGAATCGCCGTCTAAAACACACCAGTTCTGGGTCCCACTCAATGGCCGGAAAGCGAAGAGGAATCGGCGCCATGGAAAGCTCCCTGCAAAGTGCCCAGCTGTGCGCTCAGGAAGTGAGGACGCTGAACGCGCTTGCCTCGGGTCGAGCCGCAAAACAGCACTGCTGGTCACTGACATCTTTCATCCGGCACTCAGGCGGGCCTCGCAGCATACGTTCGGTTTTAGCGACAAAAACATCCGACCGCAGTAGCCAGCTTGGTACACGTAGAGAGAGACTGAAGCGGCTATGTTTATATGTAAAACATTATCCAGCGCGCACTTTGTACTGATAGCTTAGCTGCTTGCACCAGCTGTCACTTTAAGTACGCTAGAAAAGTGAAATACAAAGGTTTACAATATATCTTGAGTCGCTTTTGTCGTACTCGTGAACTTATTGAACATCTCACACGTATTTCGTCACTACGTTCAAGGCTGTCAAATTTGGCAGAACATATTTGTCTTCCAGTAAAAGCTAGTTAAACGAGACCTGATGCAGGTACGCTGGATTGTAGACTAGCGTCTGCTATTTATAAAACAAAACACACCTGCAACTACTCTTTGTCCCTGGGATCAGCGACCGCCAGGTGATTGATGCTCTCCGGCCACAAGCGGATAAACTTCACCGCTCACGTGACGTTTACTCTCTCTGTTTTTTATATAGCCTGTACTCTATTATAATATGTGCTATTGTATTTTGAGTCTTTTTCACAGGTGCCGGCGGTAACCCCAACGCCCTATAGCATAGACTGCGCTCTCAGCCTCGAACTCTGTGCGGATCACAGTCGCAACAGTCGCACCCAGACAAAAAAAAAAAACAATGCGCATTTTCGGAGCTATTCTTGTTCATTAAAGAAATATATTGCGCGCTCAAGAGTCTGAACTCATGCAATAAGCAGCAAGTAGCCACTTTCAGGTAATTCGGATCTTCCCGAGTTCTGTTAAGTCTTAAATTTGTCTTCGTTTCTTTATAGCTAACGCGTACAAGAAGGAGAAGGCAGTTTGCATCATTCGGTTTGGCTTCGCTCTGTCCATCTGCACAGGCGCCATCAAACGGATGAACGGTTTCGTCGCCGCGGTTCTGTGAAGAGGGGCTGCTGGTTCAAAACAACGTTCTATAAGCCACCTGGCGAGAGCAGGTGATGCGAAAAGGGGCAAGCGAGCGCGCGGGAACAGTAGAGTTTTACTAAGGCTCGCTGCCAGTGATGTTGAACACTGCGGAAGGCTCAACAAGTAGTGAAGGGATACTGTCGTATGATCGTTTCACTTCACTTCGAGCATCATTCGAGAAAATATCGACCGCACCAGGAAAAAGAAGGGAATTTCCCCAAATTCCGTTTTAATACGCACATATGGCAAAAGTAGAAAAAAATAAATTCTGAGTTATAAAGCAGCTTATCAGCGGTCTCCTCTGAATTTCGCACCCCTCTTGTGGGGAGTTCCTTGCTGCAGCAAAATAGACGAACAAGTAGATTCTTCCGCATGCGTGCAGAGCAGGTATGTGTTGTAACACCAGGTGAAATGGCTTAGTTGGGTTCTCATTACCAATAAGCTGGTGCAGAAACGCACCTTTGCGAATCATGAATGTCGAGCTAGAAAAGGGCAGCTAGGAAAATACAGTAAATAGAAGAGCTTCCGTTCCTTGCCCGAGGGAATCTAAGAAAAAGAACTAAAACTGCCGCTCGCCAAAATTCAGGAAAGTTTCATTCCAGAGGGGTCGTGGCTGAACATGGGGCCATAGCGCAGACAACCTGTTTATTATACATTGCGAAGTGTAGGTGCGCCGAATGGCTAAAGGTATTGTTGAGTATGGCAGGCGGTTTTGCAATCTCTTCGCTTCGGTGTACTGGCGTGCAGAATATATATGTAAATTCCTCCAGATAGAATTCGTGCCTTTAAATAAATCGTAATGAAAACATTTGAAGCCTATTATAACCATACGATCTGCTATTCTGGGGTCCATATTATTTGACCGTCCGCCCAACCTCCTGGAGAATGTATGCGCACAGGCGACGCAGCCAATATAGAGAGTTTGTGGTTCTTAGAATTCCTTCCATTTATTCCGAATAAACAGCAATAGCCGGTTTTAAGGAGCCCCAATGTGAGCTGAACCAAGCTAAAACAAGGCTAGAAAGTTAAAGCGAGCAGGATAACAGCCACTCGTTGAGGGTGACACTAATGTACACGGAACATTCTGCAACGTGATCCATATGAACGTAGTGCTCACAGATATTGTTTAAATACAAAAACATGAGGCAGGACTCTATCTTCCGCAGTTTTCTCCTCTGAGGAAGATTTTATTAAAAAGTTGCTTCACTATCGAAGTCAGAGGAAGTAGTAAAAGCCGCCGTTGTTTCTACACCTTGTGCCGCCTGAAAAATTTAGAGCGCGAATAACTTCTCTAACAATTCTGGACAACAGCATGTTGAAACAGAAAAGAGTTCATGAGCGCAATTTTTTCGAATGTTGGATGATTTTTCAATAATAAACAATATCAGCAGATATGCCGTTGCCATGCAGACTTGCATTTTTTTGCTTCTGACGCTTTTGCTGTCGTCAAAAACGTTCCTCATTGGTTTTCGATGGCAGTCTTAACTTCTCGATGTCAGCGATGAAAAACCAAAAGGTTTTTCTACGCGTCGGAAGAATGGACTATTACTTTCAATATTTGCATAACCGTACTTTACAGTACAATATACATATTTTTGTCCAAATATCTTCCACATGAGTGTATTCTAAACGTCTGCACGTTGTGGCAATGATTGTTCTAGCTAATATCTTCCACATGTTCGTTAATAATCAGCTTTGCCCTGCCTACACTACCTGGGAAACGCTGCTATCAGTTTAGTAAAGAAACACGAGTTGTCATGGCAACGTTTCATGACAATTGTAGTGAATGTCATCCTTCCTCTTCTGAGGGCAACGTTTACTGCCAACACCGCAAGGGGCGTACAATGGGAAGCACCCAAATCCTACTACAAGTACATGTAAACTATGCTCGGCGTGCCAAGGCATCTCGAGATGAACTCTATCTATTGACCAGCAGAGCCACCTTAAAATATTCTCGTATTGAACCTGACCACCTCACATAAAGCTGGCGTCTTAAGCTGGAGACAATCATCCTCATTGAACAAAAAATGAAGGGCAGTTTCTGAGCGTGATGTTATTATCATGATCATGCATTTTTGCACTTATCAATCTTGATCCTGTAACACACATTTTTTTCTCAAGGAATTTACTCGCCACCCACTTCAAGAACCAATTTTTTGCGTTTTGAGTTCAATTACTTCGCACGTTTTTTGCAGGAGACGTGCTCCTGCTTCTGCTTGGACCGCTATAATAAATTTATCAGAGAGCAGTAATCACGCCTATTATAAAATTATGGAGCCTTCATGTGCATGCACTCAGTATTCTTGAAATCTTTGCACGAGCACTCTCTTACATGCGCGTCTACAAATGGCGAGCACTGCCTGGCATCGAAGTGGAAACGTTTGATGACCATATAACGGAGTCAGAAAAATGTGTCCGGCATCTGTGACTACAGGAAATGCCCAGCAATAGTGTCGAATATGCCCAACATTCATTACAAAAATTTTTAATACGGTAATATTTTAAGGTACCGTTATGGAAATATTGAAGGTAAGCTCTCTTCCGACCCCTAGCAAAATCTCTTTCAAATTTGTCCATCGTTCGCATCGAGCAATTGAGACTGCCATGGAAATTGATGGACAACGTTTTTACTCCCGGCAGGAATGGTAATAGTAGAAGTTACAAGCTTGCGGACAGGACATCTGCGTATATAATGATTGTCATGCTGATATCTTACAATATATGAAAAAAAGTGCGTCGTTATAACCTGTTTCAGTCGACAAATGCTTTTGTACAGAATTTTTGTGTATGAGGGAGTCAAGTCAGAGCTCACCGTCGTTCCTGACTTCCAGTTTGAGACTTGCTACTGCCCTTCACGTACCAATAATGGCATTCACGCACTTTCCCTTCGAGCATATTTATTCTTGTTTGTTTTTTTGCTTGTTTGTTTGTTCTGACTAACATCGGCCGATAAATTGGAGCAAAACTTTAAGAGCGCTGAAGGGTACTCGTTACCTCAAGAATGGTAATTCATCAGTCCACTTGTTTACTATTGAAAAGAAAAGAACATTTGCCTACGAAGCACTTGTAATTTTCTCACCTTTCGCGCACAGCAGTAGCCCTATTCTGCTGCATCGCCATCAGGTACGAATGCGTGAAAAAGCCCGGCCCTTCTTTGCAGCATGAAGTGCAACAGCGAGAAAGGCGCTGTGCCACTTCGGCTTAATTTTTTTTGTTTTTAACGTGAGCTTTCTCTTAAAGGTAGGCGACACCCATCCGGGTCTTAAGGAAAGTTTTGGTCGTTGAAGCAGCGGCTCACTCGCATCAGAAATTCGGTAAACAGGGCTGGTCCTGACAGCTACTTTACTACGCTCTTGCGTAGTAAGTTTAATGCTTTCACGTCGGATAACATAGTCCCTGCCCCACAAGCAGTGTTTGGTGTGCGTTCAGCTGTCACTCATGAGAGAACGTGTCATACCGCATCCGCTGCATGTAAATCTGGGAAAGGGAATATTTTAGCACACTCACGATTCTATAAGAAATGTCTCAGAAAACTGTTTCGAAAAGTTCGCTTGCCTTACTAAGTAGTGGCCAGCTTACGATGCAGTCTACTTTGTGAGCGGCGTTTCAAAATCTTATTGGAATGCTTAAAACGAAAAGGTGCGCTGTGAGCTTCACAGCTTTTATTCGTGATGTGGAGCTCAAGGAAGACACAACAGAGAGCCTAGCTTAATTCTGCGAAGAAAGCCCGGCGGGTCATCTGGCAACGAATGTCTAAAGAGCTTGAAACGAAGTTTAATAATAAAGAGTATAATTAATTGAATTCGCTGGTTAGAAAGTCCCCCTATGGTAACTGCAGCTGAATAGCGCGGAATTTTGTAGCTTTAAGTATTACATGAAATAAATGAAGTCCAGAGGAAAGTCTATAGTTAGATGTAAGGTGGAAAGTTGGGCGAGTTGAATCTTATTCATGATGAAGTTAGCGCCAAAAACGAGGACTAAAGTAGGAGAGAAGACACAACACGAGCGCTCGTGTTGTGTCTTCTCTCCTACTTTAGTCCTCGTTTTTGGCGCTAACTTCATCATGATCTATAGTTAGACTTTTTGAATGCTACAGCCGCCAATTCTCTAATGAGAGAGTGCACATGAATCGTTACCCTCTTGTGTTGTCACCCCTCCCCAAGTCATTACGCAGGGACGCGCAGTTTAATCAATATCAAAAAGCCAAGGGGCATACTGTATATCAATAAGACAAGGGGTATACCGCATAACCTGAAGGAGCAGGCAATTTAACACATCTTAAAAACAGAGCTACTCAGATATCGCTTTGCATTCGGAATCTTCATTTACTTTCACCCGGCGGAGGTCAATAATCTACGAGGGCCGGTTACCGCTAGAATGCATAAAAAAGAGCACAAACTCCTGCCTAATCGCATGCTGTCGGTGACGAATGAGAGTTTTTATTTGATATATTACCGAAATAATTTTGCCAGCGGGCCGCTGGTTTCATGTAGGAAGTGACATCATTAGCGAAAATCCCAGGTGATTTTTTCACATCCACAGCGTATATTACATTCATAAAAAATATGAAAATCACAGCAGAAAAAGTACGGGAAAAATAAGGCTTAAATTCATGAATTTACTTTCCATCCGAAATTGTAAATTTAGCACTTCATGCATTTTTGCTTGGATCATTGTCATATCCACACTACTCATTGTTCTTGTCTAATTCTTTTCGCCGATCACCAAAAGCAATTTTCAAACCCTCTGCGCATGATGAGTAAAAACTTTTTTGCGCCAGATTTTTCTACACCTTTCATAAGAACTCTTCCGCTGGCATCACATCCTTTTATCTTCTGTTTTTTCGTTTCTGCGAAATAATTTTATGTGGCTGTTTAAAATTATATTCCTTATAAATTTCCTCTAGGCATCTATGGTCTCTGAGGTGAAATTAAAAAGCATAAACAATTTACGAGATTGAGCTGTAGTTGGTATTTCATTTTTATATTTCCAGCGCCCCCTAACGACAGCCAAGCGAGGAGTACAGTTACGGCGCCATAGGCTTCACGAGAACAAGAGCATGTTTTTCTGCTTTCTCTGTTTTTTTACACGTGAACCTAAGCTTGATACAACCGGTATTGCAACGAAGGCAAGAGCGTTGCAACTATCCAAACATGAGCCTAATAAATCAAACCAAGTGGGTGCAGGGCAAAGCCTTTCAAAGAGGGCACTGGCTGGGATAAAACTCCCCGAAATACGGTTTCCTACGCGTATGCATACTCTGCATTATACACCTCTAATGATCTACTATGCCAACAGAGGGCTAACCTACACCACATACTCTGGGCATGCACACGAGATCTTCCTCAACGTGGTGTGCAGTTCTCCAACCACGAGCAGTAGAAGGCCGCGATGTACAGCTCGGACCCGGTAACCCAACTCCGAGCCATCCAGCATTCTAGAGCCCAAGGACTCCTGCCTGTGGAAGCTTCTAAGATTTCTTCTTGACAAAACACTTGTTTACTCCCCCTCCTGCAATGTGCACGTCCCAGATTTTTTTTTTTCTCACTTCCAACTGCTCATCTTAGGCTGTCTAGGTGGCGTCTGTTGACAGATGAAATGAGTAAGTTTCCTGCCTTTTTCTTAAACAAGTTACTCAAGTAACACTTGTTGCTGGGCTAGTTGGTGCATTACTCTTCGTACAAAAGCTAGCGCAAAACACGACACACACAAGAAAGGTAGACAGGACAACGCGCTACTGACAACTGATCCTTTATTGGAAAGAAACACGTAATATAGAAACACGTAAACACTTAAACAAGATTTCTGCTTAAAATACACAGATGTGAGCGCGGCCACCACGAGCGCCACTCTGTCGGTTGCTGGGTAACAGAGCCTTGCCTGCATCTGAAGTGAGCTTACGACATAATTCGACCAGTTGATCAGCGTACATGGCGTAAGTGTGGTGTGCCGCATCATGCTGTGAAAAACGAATCAGCTAGGAGAGCCGCTGCGAGTCCCAATCCATTGCAGGGAGTACGGTTGAACTTTCGCGAGATTTCTCCTCTCTGTGCGAGCAATTTTCTCACTTCCATTGCATCAGCGTCGCTGCAACGCGTCAACGGGTACGAGCGGACAGGAGGAAGGCGTGCTACCGTAGCTTCAGAAACGCTATCAGGTGTCGCACGATGCTAGCCAATGGGATGGGTTGGCTGGCGATAGCGTCGGCGTACACGCAATATTATTCAAGAAACTTCGTCACCTATTCTTTGCTTCAAGCCCATGATAAAAGTTAGCGTTGCATGCATACAGAGGCACGGTTCTGATGCTTTCTCTTCTTAATGCTCTGCCCTTAACATAGCAGATGACTGCTGACGCCCACGATGAGATCGCTTGCATATTTTCCGCTTACCATCAATGTAAACCAGCTGCGTCATAGTGTGTATGAGGGGGAGGAAGGCGACTACTACTGCTGCTTCTCTGTATTGCGTTATGCCTACAACTTTAAAGTAACTGAGGGCTTGGCGAGTGGTAACAGGGAGATCGTTTGTTCGTGGTGGGGGTAACATGGGGTGACCACTGAACCCTCAGCGAATACTTTTCTGCTGAAAAACCATCCTGGCCCCCATCTTCACGCTGTGTATTGTATTATGGGATCACCCTCTCAAATAACTGCCCATAGATCAGACTCTACGCAGCATCGATGTTCAAAACGATCGAACTGAATATTACGATATTATCGAATATGAGTTCGCAACCAAGGGACTTGTTGATATTGTTGTGTGTGCAGTAGTTTGCTCAACAGATTACAGGGTAAATAAAAGAAGCACTTTAAAAAATTCTTATCCCTCTTTACTGCACATTGCCCAAGAGACAGTCATATATGAGAAAGACAACGCCATTTACATTCGCTGAACGAAAAAGCATAAATGGTTAGGTAAGGTTTTTGAGGTTTAACGTCCCAAAGGGACTCAGGCTATGAGAGACGCCGTAGTGAAGGGCTCCGGAAATTTCGACCACCTGGGGTTCTTTAACGTGCACTGACATCGCACAGTACACGGGCCACTAGAATTTCGGCTCCATAGAAATTCAGCCGCCGCAGCCGGGATCAAACCCGCGTCTCTCGGGCGTGCAGCCGAGCATCATAACCACTGAGCCACCGCGGTGGGTAAAAAAAAAACATAAAAAATCATAAATACTGGACGTCCAAAAAACACCAAAGAGCGCACAATTTAATAAAAAAAATGTCTCATAACAACCAGAGTATACAACTTATTCGGCTGAATTACACCGCACAAAAAGGTTGAGTGAAAAAAAAGGAGAAAATCGAAACAGCGGGATAGCGCAGGAAAGAGCGCTTCCTAGCTGCAATGAACAGGTGGAGATCGGCCGTGACGAGCCAATCCTGTGTGAGCGCGCGTTCCTCGCACTTGTGTTGATCAAACACGCGCAGCAGTGAGGCGCACTCGGGGCCACCAGCTGCACCGTCCGCGTTCTTCGCTCACGTGACATTCCTCGACCCGAGGCGAACAAGAATTCAGAGTACGCAATTGAATGCCCATGCATCGCTGTTTCTGCTGTAATTTTCCCAGAATTGTGACGTTCGACACCTGGCCGAACGGAAGTGCTTGCATGCCTAGCGGACGCAGTGGGAGTTGACGCTTCGTTCTATTCAATGCAGGGATAATCTGCAGCCAGCTACTCTTGATACGTGTACTGTTTTGCGATTTCAGTAACTTTGGATTTCAAGTCAAGAAATAGGACAAAATTTGTACATGCAAACTTTGAAGAATGAAGTGTAGTGCGCTTCAAAGCAGAGGCATTGGTTGCGGCGTTTTCTGTAGTGCTGTGGCATGTCATTGTGCTACGCCAAGTGCACTTTGTTTACTCTTAAAAAAGAATACCTGGCGCAAAAACAAACCAACATGTAGAACGGCAGTACAAGCAGTAAATAGATGATAAATTGCAACGGCACCTATGTCTAAACCGAGCCATGGCACCACCTCTTTTTGTCTACTCAAAATGCGGTCAATATCTTATTTTCCAAGCCTTCCACTCCAAACAAGCCAAGAAGTAGTCCATTGGAAAGCTTGTGCCCATTGTATCACCAGTAGGTACCAGGTGGTACTCGGGATTGAATCCCGCACCATCCGGATTCGAGGCAGTGCAGTAGACTTTGAATACGTCCTTTAAAGCGATAACATCTCAAGAGAACGGCCCTGCGTCGAAGCTAAAACATTACCGCGCTTTCATAGGCTGTGAGCGAAATCATCGTGTGTTTCATGCTTAAGCTAGGCTGTATGTAGACCGATCTTTAGACATTTCTAGCATTGCGAGTAGAGTTTGTTAGTTCCCAAGTACATGCAATGTTCCAGCTGAATCTGAAGTTGTACTCATAAAGGTGATAATTGTTGAACGAGGTGAACAAAAGAAGAGAAAAGCGGAATGCAATACCGCACCTGTTCGAAAATTGCCAACAAAATAAGCTGAACGTGACCTTTCACCTTTATGGCTGCTTTTCATTCTGCTCAGAAGTGGTTCCAGGAGGACATTGTTATTGGCCATGAAACTATAGGGTGGGTTAGTTCTTGCACACGTGTCCAATGTTGTTGTGGCAGGAAAAGAAATAAAGAGTGTAATTGACGAGCGCCAAAGTCTTACCAACGCCATAATACATGATACGCATTTTCTGTTGCGTTCATTTATTACATGCAATACATTTTACACATTCCCTTCATTCGAATATTCTTTACACAAAACTAACCACCAAGAAAGGCTTAAAATAAGTACCAGAAAAGCTTAAAAATGGAATATAAACTGCTCGGTTTGTGACAAGAAAGCGTATGCACTGCGTCCAGTGAAGGTGTTTCTGACTTTATTGAGGACGTTTCCGCTTATACTAAATTAGCGCCTGTTAAACATTGCAAGGGCGTTAGAAAATAATTGTGCAGTTTCCTACTGATCAGACCGAGACAATCAAAATCAATAATTTGCAGAAACCGGAAATGGCGGAAGTTTTTAAATGCCAAAATCCAATTTTAAAGACTAAATACCGGGTGTCTCAGCGAACACTTTCAAAAATTCTTAAATACAGGCTATTCAAGAAAAAAGCTAACTCTTCAGAAGGAAACTATTAGTTTAGGCGGACGTTAGTAAGTGTGAAAGACATGCTTATTAGTTACTGGTTAATTAAAATTTACAAATTAACTGTTTACTTAACGAAGCTTGGCGATTTTTTTTTTTCAATGGCGAGTTTGTCGTCGCGGAGACGTTGATGCCGTATTAGTTTTCAAAGCAAAGAAAAAGTTGTTTCTAAATACTTGCTGCGCGAGAAATTTTTTTTTTTTTTCCGGCACTCAACAGAAACTCAGCGCATGAGGAGAGCCGGAATCCTAGTGCAAATGCAACATCCGATGTTGACATGTTGCAATGATGGCAGGTGCCAATTCGAAACGTACACGATATTTTCCCTAGCTAGGAAGCTTCGACACTCACCTTAGGCAGCGGCCTGCATTACCTTTTGCTTGGTCCCTGGGCGCAAGGAAGAGGCTAGCCATCGCCAACTTACACGGCCGTCGATTTTAAGAACGCTTATCGGCACTGGCCTGGCGCTGTTACCTCCGAAAGCAGTCTTTTCATTTTTTTTTATTTTTTTAACCCGTGAGCTTCGCTGAAGGAATCAAGCCACGCTTCTGAGACAGTGCAGCAGATCGAAGACCTTTGAACACGCCGTGCAATTGCGACTTTTGTAACTGCGCCGAACACCTCTAATGGTATTATATTATTGAAAGTAGTGTAATTGGTTGTTCGGGCACAAAACACAAAGCATGGCACGGCACAAAGCACAAGCCGCGGAACGGCGTCACCGACAGCCAGCGGCTCCAACAGGAAACGCGCGCTCGCCGAGAGCAGTCCCGCTGCCGCGCGGGCACTTCTTCGTCATCACAGTAGACATGCACAATTTGAGAGGTTGGCTGACATAGGTCTTCCCCGTCAGCGACCGCCGACAGCAAAGCCTGGAGAGACGCCTTCGACGCTGGTTTCTCGGATTTGGGTGAACCGTCCGACTAAATTTCAACTACTAAATAAAAGTGTTTCTCTTTCTCAGAGTTTAGTGCTGCCGGTATCATGACATGCAACTCTGAAGAGATTTTTGTTTTCTACGTGGCATCGGCTTGACAGCTGAAATAAAAGTGGACTCCGTAACTGAAAACCTTCTGGCTTTGTAGCCCGACGTTGCTGCGTACGAGCTGCTGCCCAATCTGTTATAAGAAGTGGTAGCCTATGATTAAGAAGACTAGACTGCATATCGTTAGCAGTTTTGAGCCATGAACAAACGTCAGTGAACAAAAATGGCATATTTCAATGTTTCACTTGATTACAGTCTAATCGGGCACTCCATGAAAACAATAGCATTTCGGAAGACAAGACACAATTCCTACATGATGCCATCAAATTGCTTTCCACTCACTGCGATGCGCAGAAGAAGGGGCTCTTTCACAGCTTTCATAGCAGATAAAAGCATCTTTTTGAGCGGATGTTCGAGAGATATTCTTACATATTGCTTCATATCCTCATAGTTGCCTGGTTCCGTCTTGAAAACAGAATTTTTAAAATATCCCCATAGGAAAAAGTCCAGCGGTGACAAATCGGGCGACCTAGGAGGCCAGGTTCTTGTTCCACGACGTCCAAGCCATTGTTCGCGAAAGCACGCGTTGATTAATTGCCGAGCCAGTGAAGAAAAGTGCGGCGGGGCCCATCATACTGGAGCCAAATTTTTTTTTAGCACAGACAGCGGCAACTCTGAAGCTAATTAAGCGACGACGCCCTTTAAAACGCACTCTGTGTAATTCTACCCAGTAAGGTTCCCTTCGTTGAAGTAGGGAGCAACAATAAGGCCGTTATAATTGTCGCACCAAAGGCCGGCTGACCACTTTACTTGGTGCTTATGCTCACTAAGCCAGTAGAGGTTCTGATCGCGCCAATAATGTGCGCTGTGCAAATTGATACTCGAACCCCCGCAAAAATTGGCCTCGTTGGTTCAAAGCAGTTTCTTGAGAAATTCAGGACTTCGCTTCATTGAATGGTACACCAGTTACAAAAATCGAGCTCGAAAGTCGTCTGGTATCAGTTCCTGGTGCAGGCGCACATGATATGTGTGGTAGCTGTGTCTTGAAAGCGACCTCTACACTTATGCCGGGCTGGCTCCATATGCGCTTGCAATTTCCCTGGTGCTTGCTTCCGGGCTTACAGCAACGCATGCCAGCACATCGATGTCAAAATCATCGCTTGCACTAGCTGGCTCTTCCTTTTCTGAACATGAGCTGATCCTCTAGTCCTCTGAATCAATTAAATATCGATATGAATGCGGGCCGAGTTGGCATACGACGGCCAGGATGTTGGGCAGCATACAGCCTCGATGCCAGCTCCACGTACATTTTCGGATCACATACGCGAGCACAGCGTCCACTTTCTCGGAAACGGTCTTTCTCTCTCTTCTTTGAGTCCCACCTTCCTCTCTTCCCTTATGGCGCGGTTCAGGTGTCCATCGAGATATGTGAGACAGATACTGCGTCATTTCCTTTGCTCAAAAAAATCAATTATTATCAATTATATAGTTTCGCTGAGCATCAGCTGATCCTCTAGTCCTATGAATCAATTAAATATTGATATGAATGCGGGCCGAGTTGGCACACGACGGCCAGGATGTTGGGCAGCATACAGCCGCGATGCCAGCTCCACGTACATTTTCGGGTCACATAAGCGAGCACAGCGTCCCCTTTCTCGGAAACGGTCTTTCTCTCTCTTCTTTGAGACCCACCTTCCTCTCTTCCCTTATGGCGCGGTTCAGGTGTCCATCGAGATATGTGAGACTGATACTGCGTCATTTCCTTTGCTCAAAAAATCAAGTATTATCAATTATATAGTTTCGCTGGAACGGCCATTTACAGAGTGTTCACGCTGCGGCATTGGAATCTTCTCGCATGGATGACCTGACACCAATCATCATCATCATCATCATCATTGTGACACCAATGGCGTCACAATGACTATGTCGCACGTGCACTTCCAAAACAAGCACCTCAAAGGGAAATGTCACCGCGTTTGAAAAATTGGCGCTACAAGTCGTAAGGATGGCTGTCTAACGCAATGCAGCCACTGCTGCGAAAGCCTTGCGTGCTCTGCAGACGAACCTTTATTCGTCTGATGCGCTCAGCGATTATAAGCAAACAGGAGCTTAACCTAACGAATAAATGATCGGACGGCGACCTCTCACATCTGACACATCTGGTAGCCACGTCAGTAGTGGTGGCGGTAAAGAAAAAAGAACAAAATGGCCAGCAGCGCCTAACATGGCTCTCAGTATGGGCGCCCGGAGGTTTTAAGACGACTAGCTTCTTTCTTGAGCCCAGAGTTGAATAAAAAATTGCTGAGGCTCAGCTTGGCTAAGCCTGGGGAATGCGAAGTATATTAGTGGCTAGGCTTGGTAATACATGGCTTTCCTTGGTTGAATACTTGGTCATTTTAATACAACCACTAGAAGCCTTCGTCGTGGGGGAAGACAACGGCATGGTTACAGCGGAACGCCGACTAACCCCGAGACGCGCGTTGGGTGAGCGCCTGGATTGCCACGGAAGCCGCGTCTGCCTGCCCGGTGGAGCGAGCGTTTCACCTACACCCAGTGTGAACGCGCGTTCGAAATGCGCGGGAATGCGCGGGTGTGACGGCTAGGGGTCCCACGGCGACGGCGCGAGGTGGAGGCCGGCTCTCTCATCCGATGTAACGTGGTGTGACGTCACGGTGTCACGTGGCGTGACGGCTAGGGGTCCCACGGCGACGGGGCGAGGTGGAGGCCGGCTCTCTCAACCGATGTCACGTGGTGTGACGTCACGGTGTGACGTGGTGTGACGTCACGGTGTCACGTGGGGGTCCCAAGGCGACGGCGTGAGTGGTAGCTCTAGCAATATGCTTCGCATAAAAGACAACGCCGGCAGTGCTCTAAGCTGAGCGTGGCGGCTCCTTAGCCGAGGAAGTTACCAAGGGCAGTTCAGATTGGAGGCCGCAGTCATTGCAACACGTCATCAGCGGCCGTTCGGCTCACACCAGGTTTCCGGCGCTCGTTGTGCACCGAGTTTAGATTTTATGCAAAACGAACACCAGCTTGTGCGGGCTCCAGCACTTTACAGAATTACTTTTGCTCTGTTTTTAAACAAATACGGCATTATCATCTGCGCTGCTACAAACTCGCAACTGACAAAAACCACCGAACTTCGGTAAATAAAAATTTGGTAAATTTTAATTAACCAGAAACTAATTTGCGATTCTATCGCACTTACTGACGTCCGCCGCAACGATCATTTCCCGCTACAGAGTTTTTTTTTTCTCAGATAGCCTATTTTAAAGAATTTTTGAAAGTGTTCGCTGAAACATCCGGTATAATCACAAGGAGAACGAGCTCCACAGATTGCTAACCATGAGCCGGGCAGTCTACGCCACGATGCATGCGACAAACCAATTTTAATTACTATGAACGGATGTTTTCTTCTATATTATTAGTTTTTGTGCTTACGCGCAATTCCAAACTGCCAGCAATGACTTGCCAAAAATTGTACCTTATTCCATTTTGGGCTTTCTTTATAGTGATTTCCTCTTTTGCGTAAACTGTGCTTGTTTCAGATGAAATTCATCGCGGGTGCTAAGTTGTGGCCGACCTCAAAATTGTTTAAGTGAAAATGACTGCAGCATCGAAATTGTGTATTACTAACATCCAGAGTTATTGGAAGTGAAACTGTCTGACCTCCGCTTTATGTAGATTCATCGAGCAGCCAAGATTACACCTAACTGCTGTGAGTCGATCTCACTCTCGGCTGCAGGGGAATTCCACTAAGATGGGTCATGCTCCACCAAATATACGACCATTCTTCTAACTCTCGGAACTCCGCAGTACACGTCACACCCCATGATGAACTTTTTTCGTATGCGTGTTTGAGTACGCGCGTGCATGGTCTCCCTACCCTGTAATCATTTAGCGTTTCGTCTTTCTCCGTCTGCAGAGGCTAGCGACGGCACTCCGGCCGCACAGTCTTCCCAAACCCTCTCATTATGTGCACCCCCGATCCGCTCACTGAATCGCACAGTTCGCCGCCTAGCAGTGGTTTCATGCAGCAACAGACGAACGGACCGTCGGCACAACGTTCTAAAAGATTTGTCGGCGTTCTTAAGGCGACTCAAAGCGCCGATACCGAGCGTACTTTTCTGTCACACTGAGAAAGGTGTCAGTGAAAAAAATGTTACATTTTATCCAGATATCCTGCAACATTGATATAGACGAATTCGCGGTAGGCAACGGGCAGAGCATCTTTATGATTTGCTACTGCCCTCCAATGCTGCTGTAGCGTAAGGAAGCTTAAATGTGCCAGCAGTAAAAACATCCTTGGGCTGCACGCAACTGTGTAGAGCTTACGTAGAACCACAAGGTGAGCCGATCGCATGGCCATTTCAGAAAGATTGAATTGTCGATGCGAAAGGAAGCACGGGTCCAGGCAGGCGCCGACACTCTTTAAATGGAAATCGAGGAACGGGCCCGGGTAGGGCACTAAGGACACGTTGGAAATTGAGAAAACGAACATAAACTAAACTCAGTGAGAAACATCGCGTCGGAGGATAGGATTCTGCAGGGTTATTCCAGTGGGTGCCGCGAAACGCGATTACTTCGCAGGTTCATTTTGTCTTTGGTGTTACATATATAGGCATTTAGAGTGAGACGAAAAGGAACCCTTCTTTTGTACGCGTGGTAATCCCTCTTTAAAATTCGGCGAAGGCCAGTCATGGACCAATGTTGCAACGCTATCGCAAAGCCACCTGGCGGCTTGCTTTCGCTGTTCCTGGCGAGAAAGAACATAATAGAGCCCTTGTGGATTCAGCGCCTTCGTGACCAATCCTGTTACTTTAAATGGACCTCTCTACCTACAACAGCCCGGTCTGCTGTTATTCTCATGGGTGACTCGGATTAGAGGAATATGCGTGAGAACAAAAAGATAGATTATAAAGGTGTAGAACTGTAAGAATGTAATGACGAAGAACTAGAGATCTCCGGCCGAAATACGTCATAGGCCTAATGCATGCGCAGGTCTAGATGAAAGTCTTGCACAGCTTCTCCCAGCACCATTTTATGGATAGTTAACGAAGTTTGGTTTAGGTATTCGGAAACCGATTACAATGCACGCTGAAATGCTCAAACACGTTACTGAAGCACTTTGGCTAACGGGCTTAATAAGGACAGTTTGCACATTTTCATGACGCATGCGAAAGCTTCAGTGCACCACTATGAGTTGTTATGAAATCCTTTTAAAGGGTAGCTTAAGATTTTAGAATTTTGCGAGGTCAAAGGAATCAGTTCTCTGAAAACTGGCTTATTAGATTGTCGAATAAATTTTCAGTTGTGTCTGCAGCGCCGTCCGTGCGAATTCCTTCTGTTGTGTACGCGTCCTGTTCTGCTGGTTTATCTACCTGGCTTATAAAGCACGGATGCCAAATGTTTTTGTGCTAATTTGTAAAGTGATGAAGCAACCGCCGAATAAACCTGCAGCGGCATTCAGGCTTCTGCGCAGCACAGGGCGCCGGGTGGGGCCTCTTTATCAAAAAAAAAATTCCCATGTTGACAGCATGACTATCTCCATGTACGCCTTGCAAACGTATTTGACCGCGTTGATCAGTTACACAATTTAAACCATTACAAAAAGTGTATTTCTCTTCAGCACCCATTGATGAGTTTAATTCTACTCTGTCATGTTTGGACACGGGTCGCGGAAAAATACATAAAAGAAATGCTAATACGCGAGATATACCATGTTTTTGCACTAATTATCAATCACAAATGTCTCACAACCTGCCCCATGTTCTGAACACATAAAACACACAACGGGAAGTACGAAAACTGAGCTCCGAAAATATTTTTGAAATACGATTTTATGTGCCCGCTTGTATACAGCTGAATCTTTACTTCCTTGTGGCTAATATTTGTTTTTAACATAAGTATGACCGTTTCAGTTTTCGTTCGTTCCATTTAGTGAAAAGGTTGTTACAGTTAGTATACACATGTGTACAACGTCCTTTTTTATAGTGCTGCTATTGTACGTATGACTGGTTCGAAGAATTCCTGTACCACTCGTTGCTAGTATATGTAGGGGTTTCCCGGCCAGAGTAACGCACCTCACACAGCTTCTAGCCAGAAAACCCTCAAGTTCAACCTGGAAAATTAAGTTATTGACTATATTTACTACGCAGATCACCTACGACGGCAGTGCATTAAATTGCAGACAGGCTTGCTCAAGCTATAAAAAAAAACACCGCTGAAGGTGAAGGCTGGGGGCGTTGTTTTCTCGCATCTGACGGCGCACGTTAGGTGTGCTCTAAGGCAGCAGAAATCTGAAATCAAACCAACGATAACATAACACCGAGCTTATTCATATTCCTTCGACACGGCAAGGGAAAGCCTGAATATTGTCGTGGCTATAATCGGGAGTTAAAGTTTCTTCGCTTTACCTACAAGTTTTAAAAATCTTATCCCTCAATGTCGCTAAATTCGCGGAAAACGGTTCAGCTTCCCCTTCACTTGGGAGCACTGTTTAAAACCGGAGCTTTACTGTAGCATCTCATTGCGACCTTCATTGGCGTAGCTAAAATGGCGAGTTTTTGAAAATGCTAATATTCAACCACATGCTCCATAGGGACACTAATCTGGTCTACAAGCACTCACCGTCACATTTGTTGCATCGATCCTGACGAAAGCATGGTTGGTCAAAGAATGCTGGAACCGTGAGGTTGTATTTTTCAGTTCAGTTAGCAGCACTAATCGGTTAGCTATGTTTCAGAAAACGCGCTCCTCTAAAATGAGTGCGGGACAGAAAAGGATTATTTCCGCAACCAGTGTTACCGGAAATGAACCCTGTACAGGACGTCAGCCCTCACCGGCACAACAAAGGCAGGACCAAGGCTAGTTGCTGTGTAGACGACATTCTTTTGAAGAGCGGACTGTCACTACAAACCCGTACAAAAATAGGTTTTCAGCCGTAGACGGAGTGGCATGGCACTCGTCTCATGGCCGCAGTGTAAAGAGCGGTACTCTCAATGGAAGTTAAAACGGTAGGGCTCCAGTCGCCGCCGCATAGGGAGAAATTGATATGCTTAACTTGGTGTATATTTTATCACTGAGTCGCGTCCACTTTGCACGATGGAACTCATGCTTCCGCTGTGGACGCGTAGTCTACGATGGTTGCGTAACATCCCAACCGCACAAGGCCGAAGAAGAGAGCGCAAGAAGGACAACTAAAAACAAAACTCGTGCGAAATCAACTGGATCTACGGCTCGCGATTTCAAGCGTAGTGTATAACTTGGGCTCGGTAAAAAAACGCTGCCATTTTCCTTACCAACATAAGTTGTTCTTAATAATTACTTCAGCTCACACGGCCACTACACAGTGTTGCGCCATAAATCTAGCAAACCAGATCAATGACTGATTGTCATTTCCCTCGTTAAACTCACCTGCAACATGAACCTCACACTGTGTATGCTTTTCATACATTGCTAAATTTTTATTTATTGTTAGCTTACTCACATAAACAGCCGCGTCAGTCGGAATAGTCAGGCCATGAAGTTCATTTGTACAAAAAAAATAACAGGAGAGTCATCACTACTTGACGCAAGATTCAGCGATAGCTGTTAAGGTATTGGTACAGGATATGAGAGCGCCCTCACATCTGTATAGTTCTAGGGCGCTCTGTTTAGTTTTCCACACAACGTCGTTTTGTGTCTAGATCTCTTCAAATCGCCGCTTTAGAAGCACAACGCAGCCGATGATCCTCTCCTTGGCGACGCGCTTCGCAGCAGCTGCCGCCGATAGAGCGCGCTACATTCTGCCGCTCTCACCCCACCCTGCCTCCTCCTTTCAAGGTAACCGCGTTCTGGATGGTAACCATAGTACGATTTCTAAATTCTATCCCCATACATTCTTCCTCCTTATAGAATAGGATAAAGCTTAAAAGAAACAGCAGTTGCTAACACTGGGACGAGGTCCGCAGCGTTCTTTATTACTCCGCTGGCCAATCCCACCAGTAAACGAAACCAGCTTTTTAACGTTTGACTATATCAAACAATCCACGTATAAAAATTCTAAAGCTCATAATCTTTTTCTTATTATCAGCTTCTTGTTTAGGTAACAAGAGACATTTAAACAGCGGACTACTTTTTCGTTATGGAGGAATTCTGTGCGCGGAGGCTCAATGTGAGTGGTGGTTCACTGCAGACTTAAGTTGAGTCCAACTATAGGGTAACTAACCCTGCGGTTGGTTCCTATGGCAACCACATACCGACTGTGCCTTCTCACGCTCACGCCACACCCTGCTCCATCTACAGTAGCCACCTTCGGGATGGTTACCGTTCTAACCACCGTCTTGTTACGCCTTCCCACACCCTCACCATACCCTCCCGCTTCCATGCTAACTCTCCTTATCCTTCTAGGGTAACTATCCTCCCGGCGCTTTCCCTAGCAACCGCAGACTGTCTGCGCCATCTTATGCTCTCGCGATACCCAATGCCTTCCAGTGTAGCCATCTTCTGGATAGAGATGACTACGCTCTCTACAGACCAATCTCCTTCCGCAGTAACCACCTTCCTGCAGGTTACCTTTTGAACCATCTCTGGTTACGCCTTCCTACGCTTTCACCATAACGCCTCTTTCCATGGTAACGCTCCTCGTCCTTCTAGTTTCTAGCCAATCTTCGGCAAAACGAACGCCCTCTATTAACCTTTGTTGCTTTGTGCCATCAAACTTTGCGATGATCTCGCTCAGCAGATCGCTTCCATATCTAATCACCGATCAACTCAAAGGAGGCGGCTGAAACATTTCAGTGATAACTTAATTGACTGGCACATGGCGCACATTGCTCAGAGTTTTTTTGTTTCTGGACTTTTAGTCCGTAACATTCACTTTTGCTAGTGTTTATAATACTGTACCGCATTTACATTTATAATGTTTGTTTTCGACACATTGTTCTTATTCCGCATTTAGTGTTTGTCATCAGCTGTAGCCGCCACACTGATTGCTCTTTCTTGCGTATAAGTAATTTTAATGATGCGGATAGAAGACTTGCGGGCTAGCAAAGAAAAAGGAGGTAGAGATGCGGAAGTAAAGGAGCGTGTGCGACGTGCGCTGTGTCTGTTCCTTACTCGGGGCGCTCGGTCAACTCTATCCAGCCCCGGGAACCAGTTGTCAAAGCCCGCACTGCAGCGGACCTCCACTGTTCAGCGCCGCGACTGCAAGAAGAGTCTGCGCGGTACCCAGCTTTGTACCAGATTCAGCGTCACGAACGCAGAGGCCTCGTACTCGCCAAGATCACCGAGAACTGACGGCGGCGTAGGGCCTATTCCTTCGCCACAGTATAAAAAAAAGCCCTATAGACCTCCTGGAGGTCCCTGGATGAGGAGTGATTAACTGAGGCTAGCTGTGACCTCCACAGTTACGAATCATCACAACGCCTTCAGAGTCCATATCCCCCGAGCGCCTCAAACTAATCTTTATACGCCTGTACACAAGTTGGGCGGCGCTGTCGATGGCTATTCTGTAGGCCTCCGCCATCCGACAAAGGATGACACAGTGTCAGGGTCTCGTCATGCTCGCAGGCGGAGTACTTGATTGGTGGGATGCATGCTTCTCGAGAGCATAAAGTACTCGCTGGGCACATGGCGCATGTGCGTATTTGCGGTCAGCTCACATCAGCGGTTCCTATGCCTTGCTACTTTGAGTTTTGTTGGATTTCACTCGAGGTAAAACAAAAAAAGAAATGTGGCCACCGATTTACCTAGTAAAGCAAAATACTACTTAGTCACGCTAGCTATCTTGTATGTTTCTAGCCTTGTTTTTTTAGTTTAGGTTTTTATAAAATAAAATTTCGAGTTGCATGCAAATAATCTTCCAGTCGTTCCACGGCATTCCTCTTGCGATTAGATTCCTGAGCTGCTCGTTCGATTCGAGTCACCAGTCTCTGTCCGGCGGTCTCTGAAGACACTTGTACGAGCCTCCTTACTCTTCTTCATCCTCTTAAGAATGGCACATACCCTACAAGCCTCTCTACCGCATATTCCTTCGGCAACCACATCATTCGCCTCTTCTTTCTCACTTCGTGTTTCTCACTCTTTCTCTCTTTCCACTTCCCCTTTAGCACCTTTATACTGTCTTATTCGTTCTGCTTCGGCTTGCCGCCTCGCTATATACACTGGATTGGTTGACCCATGTTGGTGCCCTCTTTTGAGTTGCTCTTCGGCTCACTGCGCATGTCGCTGGGCTTCGGATTGTAAGGCCCGGCTTCGTACATCATTAATTGTTTGCTGCACTCCATGTTCTTGAGGCGACTTCATCTTTCGTCTCTTCTTTCTGACTTTACATGTGCACGCAACCGCGTTTCTCGCTCTTCATGTTTACACTCTCTCTCTCTCTCCACTCGACTGCAGCTGGCGCTACGCTACCCCGAGCTACCTCTAGCTTCCTCACAATGGCTACACCTGGCGGGGCTGGCGCGGCGCTCCTCCGAACTAATCCCACATTACCCGGTTATTCCGAAGCTTCCACATGACGAGTGACGGCTTTTTCGAAAGTGACCCATGTAAGGCTGGCGCAATGAACTGAAGAACCAAAAGTATACAATAACTACGCATTTACACTCTATTTTGACTGTCGGCAGCTTCGTAACTGAAACTTTTCTGGACATGTAGAGCGTTAGAACTGATTTTATCTGCATTATGAGCTTGACTGCGCCAACTGCTGTAGAAAGGCCTCTCCCATATCTCCCCAATCAATCCTGTCCTGTGCCGGCTGCGGCCACTCTATCCCCGTGAAATTCTTAATCTCATCCGCCCACCTAACTTTCTGCTATCCCCTGCGGCGCTTCCCTTCCCTTGGAGTCCAATCTGTTACTCTTAAGGACCATCGGTCAACTTACCTTCACATTACCTGCCTTGCCCAAGCCCAATTCTTCCTCTTAATTTCGACTAGGATGTTATTAACTCGTGTTTGATCCCTGACCCACTCAAACCCCTTCCTGTCTTTTAACGTTACACCTATCATTTTTCTTTCCATACCTCTCTGTGCTTACGATTTCAGCAGCGCGAACACGGTTAGGAAAAAACAGACTGAAGGCGGACAGGACAGAGCGCTGTTCGCGCTGCTGAAATTGTATGGATTCCCACCAACTAGCCCACCAGGTTGTGTTATTCACTCTCTGTGCTGTCTTTAAGATACGTTGAACCCTTTTAGTTAGCCTCCACGTTTCTGTCCCGTGGGTTTTTATCTTAGCAGCAATCAACGGCCCTCATAGCCTACAAACGACTGTTTGGTTCGCTGTGGCATACTGTGATAGCGCCTGTCACCAGGTCCCTGTTTCTGCTTTACGTCCCCTCGTCCCTCGCCCGCATTGTATGGTGGACAATCCAAACCTAATCTGGTTTAAGTTGACACCTCTTCTTTCGCTCTTCCTGTTTCTCCCTCTCTCGTATTTTAACTCATCGCGAGCTCTCACGGCGACGAAGAGCTAACCTAGTTTTCGCGTGGCGACAGGTGACAATGGTCTTCAAATTACCCCCTTATAATATGCCAGCTTGTTGTAGACATTTGGCTGGCGTTAGCCAGGACATTATGCTGATAATGTGATCACGTAAACGAATGCGATGTGCACCACATATTACGTTTATGTTAAATAGTGCGCTGAACTCTACCACTTTTTATTGTTTACGGCGTGATTTGTCTTCTACACAGATGTAATCATCTTTCGTATAAGTACAGTCTTTGTCACAAACATGCAGCCCAAGGGGCTTGCTTCCAAGCCGTGCAACAGATCTCTCCGTGTTTAAATTTGGGAGACGAATAACGTGCAATCTTAATGCTCAGCACGTGCTTTCACGAGAACCGGCTTGCCACTTGCCTCATTTAGTAATGGAAGCGCCTGGAAGTATCTCCTACTCATTAAAGCGGATATTTGCGTTCTGATCGCTCTTCCAGTTCGGCATCATCCGTTCATCAACTCTCTTGTTATTCATTGTCATTGTTTTTCATGGTCTTTTGCGGGCATTTTGTTGAGGCTTGGGGCATTCCACAGCGTGCCTTGGTCACAGTAGATGTTCAACGCCGAGTAACTTGTTTTTTAAACGCCTCGCTCTTGATGCAGGCTGCCTTGGCACTAGAAGAGGACCCTCAGCTTCCTTCTAGCGGTTTTAAATATCTTGTTTTAAGTAATTCTTGATTCATTTCTTAACGTACTTGTAAATTGCCAAGCACGTTAGAGAGGGAAGTTAGCTATGAGATTTATACCTGGCTTTGCAATTTGCTACATGTTGCATAAATTTTATAATTTTTTACTATTGTGACTGCATTGGGTACAAGAAGGTAGTTCCACTTTTGAGGTGCCTGTGGCGACAAATACTCTAAGAAAGCTTTACATTTGAAAGATAGATACAAACTAGAGATTGCGTTCAAAACGCAGCTGGTGTGAGAAGTTGGTATGCAGCGTTAAGTGGGTTGTTAATGAAACATGCAGAAAAAGTTCAGGCACGAATACTACGGCAGGATAAATAAGATAAGTAGGCTGGCGAATCAGTTAGAGTGGCATGAAGTCGGCTTAGAAGCACCAAGGCATGTTCGAGATTATACCGAACTCAAATTTTCACAGGAGCAACTTGAATGACAATACCACTGCTGTAAAGCAGCGCCCAACGTATACAAAAATATAGCCAGCATAATGTGCTACATAAGTATTTCAGGATAGATTAAATGTAATGTGAAATTCGAGGCGCATATACAGTGCTATGCAGTGTACGCTGAAACTTCACTTAAGAGGCAAACACGTGATACGCTTTCAGCTCAATCTGCGCACATAAGTTTATCCCTCAGAATGTTTAAGATCATTTGTCATGTTTTCTTATGTTATGTTATTGGATTAAAATCTGATACAAAATTGTGGACGATGTGTTTCTGGAGGGTGCTCAGTAATCTGTTATGAACTACACATGCAAAATCTCTAAGAGTAAGTCGCTAACTCAAAATTAAAATAATGAGACCTCGTAAGGAGGCATGTCCCTACTCTCTTCCTCCCACGGCAAAAAGTATGTTTTGCAAGTGCTTCGTTAAACGTGCGCCCTAAAATGCACTGCAACCCTCGGAACACATTCTCGATTCAATGCTAGTAATGCTAGTAGTGGAACTCCTCAGTCTTTCACAAGGCGCCCTCCTTCGTACATGCCGGCAGCCACACATCAGACATGAATACACTTGAAGCACTTAACTATGCACAGTACATATAGAAACTCTGGTTGAAGACCGGATTACAGAGAAAAATGTTATCTATAGGACTGCCTCGCATATAAAAAGCTGGCATATCAGCTCGCGCGGGGCTTCATCATGCTCGCGGTGACCTAGGTCGGCGCCAAATTGGTGACCGTAAAGCACTATGGCCGTAAAGCATAGTGATCTAGCCGCCTATGACCGGCCGATTATAAATAGACGGCAGACTCAACGATCCCAAACTTCCTGATTTTCTCATCTCCAAACCTCCACCCGCTTAAGAGTTTGGTTTATAATGAAGAACTCCTACTCAAACGCATATTATACACAATTTAAGAAAAACATCAGAAATTTCCTGCACAAAAAATACGTTCAGGCAGTCGCAAATGCCGTCACCAGGTCTTCGTATTCGTTTCAACACCGTTAAGTTTCATAACAGTCCACTAAAAAATGAAGATTTCTGCATTTCACTCCATCTACATCCGGCTTCCTCATCCGAGACCATGACATCCAAAACCATGATCTGCCATTCAAGAGCACAATTCAAATTTCGATTTAAAGCATAGAAAGGTATACTTTCCAGTTTGAACCCAACACTCCCTCCTAGGCCGCACTAACCAATGAACCATAGAAAATTACCCAGACTTGAACGATTTATTACTGCCTAAAAAAAGTACCTCTCCTAACGCTGTTTACGCACACAAGACTGACAGAGCTAATCCCGGGAGGCCCGGGAACCTAAAATTAGTGTGTGGGGCGAAGTCAGCGTCGCATTTGGTTATATAAGATACCTTCATACACAAAAAAAACAGTGACCTTTCCACGCAGCCATCAATCATACGCACGTGTCATCGAAATCTCGAGCCTCTCGGTGCATCATGCGCATGGCCACTCCTAGTTTTTTTTTTTTTTTGTAACGCCACCCAACCCTATCCCGCACCTGGTTCCGCTGCGCGAATCCGTGCCCCGGGGGCGTACAAAGTGCAAGCCGACTTTATAAATGCTGACAATATTTTTAGCCTTTGGCAATGAGAGAACCTCTGCTAATCCAAAGCACCGTTCAGCTGCGTAGCAGCTGTTCGAGCTTCGTGGTCACGTGGGCACATAACTTTTGCTTTGGCTTTTCTGGCCTCTCAAGCGTAACTTTTTCGCTCCTCTTTGGTGAACAGCAACGAGTCCCAAAGCGTTGGCGGGAAACGCGTCATCGTTATTGTACCTGCGGGACCCAACTGCGCAGCACCACCTGCTCTGCTCTTCAGGGTGGGTTGAGGATACGAAGCTCGCAGTGAGCTCTGAGGCGCATCCATCACTTGGTTCTTGTTAACGGTCTAACTTTGTTTCAAAGTACAGATACCAAAAATGAAGGCTTCTTTCAATGTGCCCTTTAGCAGCCGCATGCGGAGAGACTTGCTAGTAACCTTCAATCATCAACGAAGGAATCTTTCAACCGAATGCAATAATTATCTACTACACGCTGAGTATGACCATACTTGTCAGCATTATAGAGCTCTGTGTAGTGACAGGCAGAGAGTCAGAAAAACACAATTTGCAAACCAATAATGAGGCGCCAATTAATTGTGGCTATTGCCCTATGATACGTCCAGAACCAAAAAATTTTTTTTTGAAGTTTACTTCTTACGGTCTCTGAAGTTTCGCTCCAGCTTACAGCTTTAGAGCAACAGCACAGTAAACATTGCAGCTGTTCCGATTAGCCCCATTGGCCAACGCAGCTAATCAACACGGTGAGATAGCGGTATACAGTTGCTGCAGGACAGAGGGAAAAGAGACGCGTTCAACGTCCCAGCAGCGCATAGCACAGGTGGCCTCCAGACATCTCTTCATGTCACCGGCATCGAAAACATACTGCGTACGCGCGCGTTCATAGCTGCAACGTTGTCCCGAAGCAATCTATGAGGTGGATAGACGACTTTTTCGGTAAATGTCATTGCGATCGCTTACGTTACGTGCAGCGGTCTGCTTAATTAAACCTTGCTTACCTTCGTTAGCTTTAAAAAGTGTCCTTGAGTATGGTGTTTGTTCATTTGTTTGTTTATTGGTTTCTTTCCAATACAAGGAAAAAGGTGGCGATGCTTTTATTCGATTTGCCATCAGTCGCAAGTCAGCACGAGAAGGTTTGATATGTAGATGTGGACTAGTCTGCAAATATTGGTAAATATTTCGCTCATAACACAATTCAGCACACCGTCCCGATTGCAGCGTGTTCGTCCCAGATCCATGCCATGTACAGTAACTCGCTATGTGTTGCGTTTTTACGCTATATGTACAACTATATACCCTCGATATCTGAGTAATAACCTGCCAGGGAGGTGCATTTACTTTTTTGAACAAAAATATGTATAAAGAGAGCTTGTGTGGTTTACTGCTGCACCGGCCACACCTGGTCATGAAGACGAGAGCACGCGAGGCAGCAAATAAGTTTGAGAGGAACTTTGAAATTTTCGGTGCAGTTTATATCGATCAATTATTTGCAGTTATGCCCTGTTCGTTCTTGAGAAGATGAAACAAACCTTCGTGCGCTCTGTGTCTTCACGGCTAATCTGAACGAACAAAATTCTTACTTATAACATGCCACGCGCAACTAGACGAGAACATTTATGACGTGCAGCTTGAATTTCAAGTGCACGCTCTATTCAATATTGAATCGCCACTATAAACACTCCGACCACTTTAGTGGTCCTAGTATCTGCTGGGAGCAGTAGTATTATTTTTCTGCCACAATAGAGAAGTTTTAGTAAAGACGCCGCGTATACATGTGTGTGGTTTGTTTGAGCGTTTGAACGCTCCGACTGCGGACTGCGGGATGACAACTGATTAGGTGGCATTACGATGCCACAGCGGGTGAATAAGTAGAGAGTGCATGCTTCAAAAGTTTGCAATGCCTGCAACGCCTGTCCGTTCAAAACTAGAATATCGAGAAAGAGTTCTGCAATGAAGGGTTCAATGATAGCTCATGGTCTTATGGATTATTAAACATCAAGCATCACGAAAGACAAGGACGGCAAAAAGCGACACAGAAACGACAGGATGAGCGCTCACTACCGGTTATTTTATTTTAAATTTATACTTATGCTCATAAAATACTTATACGTATGCTTAAAAATAGACGCGGGTTTTGCGCACCTCACTCTGATGTTCATCGGTGTGAATTCTGGCACAGGGATTTTACTGATGAATTCGCCTAACTATACTGGGTGAGAGAACAAACGCGGGTTAATGTCATCCGAGCCGAAATCAAGAGGACGAAATAGGCTTGGGCAGGGCATGTAATGCGAAGGCAATATAAACGCTGGTTCTGAAGGGTAACGGAGTGGATTCCAAGATAGGCGAGCTTACCAGGGAGCTGTAAAAAGCTGGGTGGGCAGATGAGATTAAGAAGCTTGCGGGGATAGATTGGCGGTATCTGGGAAAAGACCGGGTTAATCAAAGGAACGTGGGAGAGGCCTGTGCCACGCTGTGGGCACAGTCAGGCTGATGATGACGATGAACCATATTAAACATAATCTCAAACCATTGCTGATTTTGTTGATAATGGACAGGTACAAAGCTGGTGCCATCTCGATGCAGCTGCAGTAGTCTTAAGGATGGCGTACTAGTACACCTATGGTTACCAAATAAATTTCCAGCATATATACATCCGTGCATACATGAATAAGGATACAGATGCAGCTAATCCGTTAGGAGGAAGAATAAGAAAGGCAAACATCAGTAATTCTTATTAACAACTGAAATGAATATAGCAACCGGTACGAAAATATGGACTAAAGCTAGATTAAATATACTTTATTCTTGCAAGACAAGGTATCAGCCTCTTTCGGGTAATTCCTGCAGCAGAAGACTACGAATAGCTTTCATCACTGGGGTTCTGTACCTTGCACCAAAGTACTGACGCAAGTTTTGCCGCCCTCACAGCTCGGTAGCCGAGTTAGGCAATCAAATAAACAAACTAGTGTTTCGCACCTAGAAGCCATAGCCTTTTAGCCTGCGAACAGTGTGAGGCAAGTTTCATAACTGCATTCATTTTGGATGCAGTGGGACGAATGCAGCAGAAGCAAAACATTGGTCACAGCGGCAGTACTCAGGCACAGAAGAAGATAGTAAATCATAGCAAGACAGTAAATCATAGCGAGATGATATCCTTAATTAAACTGGCGCGCGTAGTGTGGTTGGTCTCTGAACAAGGCACAAAGCGCAACAGGTAGCCGACAAGTTGATCGAAGGATCTAACGAGGCTCCCCAGTGTAAGCGTGCATTCCGTTTTGACCACATGCTCAGGATGACTGCAAACTTTCAGCTTCGTGTTCTTCTCGTGGCTCAATAAAACCTAGAATAGAATCAACTTGTGGCTGTATTTACCTTTCCACAGGGCGTAGCGAAGCAACGGCAGCCCACGCCGAAAGAAAGCCGACCACAGTCCGAGAAGAATGAACTGCAAACGAGCACAAGAAGTCCAGAGGGTCGTCGCAGTGAGCTTCGCGCACGGACCACACAAGAGCCGATGTTCAGAGAGCGAGAGCGCCGTCAAACAGACACGCACGAGCGGAAGCGCGGGCGAACGATTCGAACCGGGGACGACCACCTATTGAGTGAGAGAGAGCTGCGGGCACACACGCTCCGACACGCGGCCTTTTACCGATTGATCCGAGGCCGTGCCGTCCCGCGTGCTCCATCCACTCTACTTGCGCGGCTGTGCGTAGCGCCGGAATGCCTGACGCCGCCTGGGGGGCGCGATCGGAACTACGCGCATATTCTGTCCCATGTCGGAACAGTCGCCGGCGTCACGCTCACCGGAGTTGCGATGAGGAAGCAACTAACTTTAACCCTTTTGTTTTTTTTTGTGCTCTTGAAGTTTCGCAAGGAACGCACGCTTAATTTGGGTTCCATAAGGGGGAACCGAAATATCTATCTTCGATGTGAGCCAATATAATTTTTCTGTAATTTGAGGCAGTTCCAATGTTTTAGTGCTCAAGCTAACGAGTGCTAGGCGGTCGCAGGTAATACGAAGAAGAATTCAAGCATGGTGTCAAGCTTCTTCCTTCCTGGCGGCAACTGCAAAGCGCAGCCAAGCTCAAATTTAAAAAATAAGAAAACGATAGAGATGTCCAATGAAGTTAATATAAAGGGGGTTAAGAAAAAGTGTTGCTGCTATTACCGAAAATATTAAGATAATTATTTTTATAATCACAAGCCGGAATGAAATACCAGTAAAAGAACAATTTGATGGCTTTCTGCAAAACTTTCAAGGAACGTTATATCACTGTGTTCCACGTCTGTTCAAGCGTTGTTGAGATCTCAGCTAGATGACACGTGTTTTAAACGTCGAAAGAATACTAAGAATATGACTTGCGAAATTAAAAGACCTCGAATATAAAAATGAACGACCTAGCATTACCATTTTTTGCTAGCCGAAGTTATTTGCTCAAATAATTTCTGTCAGGTTTCACTTACAGCCCCGATACTTCAGGCCATGTGAGTAAATGTCCATTAGGTACGCCTACTGCGTGATGAATGCCATTTAAATTCCATGAAAGCACTGTCTGAAGTTTGCGCTGTGGGTTTTCTGTTGTAAAACTGCGTTGTGTAATGCCTGCTATCAGCCACAAACGTCACATATGTGATAAATATTCTTGTTTATTTCGTACCAAAAGTTTCTTTTTTTTTCAAGGGGTTCCGGAGAAATATCTTCGTTGTTAATTGTTCACGTGAGCCCTTTATTGTGGCGTGGATTAAAAACCGAAAAACCCTTCTTCAGCGTGACAAAATACCCAACCTGACAGGTGATTTAATTCAGTTTTACTACTGCATACAGAGTTTATTAAGGAGTCATTTCAACATTCTGTATTGTAAGCTGTAGGACTGCGCTTGTTTAAGATAGCTCACTGCATAAAGCACTCAAAGGAGAACAGCTATCGATATATTTGCTCATCGTTATGCACCTCAGTTAAGCTGATGAAAATAAACAACTCGTGTTGTCTTCAAGCATAACCTGTATTATTTATGGAACGGTATGGCTCTATGGAGATAGTAGCATCGCAGATTGAAGATCGGGCAGAAGCTTCACGTTCACTGCCAGCGTAGCCACGCAGGCGATGTAACATGACGTCATCCATTCCATTTCCTCATACCAGCTGCCGTACTTGTCATGAGATACCTCTAACGGACCACCGCTGTGGTGATATGCAGACAAGGCGCTCTACGTTCGGTACGATGAGATATGTTTTCTGTCTCATGTGGGAAACTAGCAAAAGGCGGGTGCATCCGACTACTCGCGGTACCAGCTGGCGGAAGAAGTGGTGGCTGCGGCTAAGGCACGCGTCGAGCACCTGTACCCCAGAATAGCACCCTGGATTCCCGGAAGCCAAAGCGCCCCGCTCCAGTCCTCGAGAAGCTTTCGAACGTTGCTAAACTTTATAGCTGTTCACAGGAATCTGCTCAAATAAAATTAGTAACACTTGAGGTGAATAGCATCGAATGGCCCAACCATTTTATGTAGAAGAAACAAGCACCCTGGAGATATGCCAGGAGCGAACATGCACGAGAAATAGGGTGCGATTTTGTTATGCCAGTCCTGAAGGGCCACAAAATCTATCGTAAGGGTGTATGGTTGTCCCAGAACATCTCAACCCGCCGCGGTGGCTCAGTGGTTACGGCGCTCGGATACTGACCCGAAAGACGCGGCGCGGGTTCGATCACGGCCGAGGCGGCTGAATTTCGATGAAGGCGAAATTCTAGAGGCCCGTGTGCTGTGCGATGTCAGTGCACACAAAAGAACTCCAGGTGGTCAAAATTTCCGGAGCCCTTCACTACGGCGTCCCTCACAGCCTGAGTTCTTTGGGACGTTAAACCCCAATAAACCAAACCAAACCAGAACATGTCAAAATTAAATCGAGGAGAAAATTATCAATTTAAGCGACGATACCATGATAAACGCCGCAACAACCCATTTCACAGAAATCCTGGTCTAATTCACCAAAGTAGGGTACCATGTGTTCTTATTGACGATGTCGAGTTCACCGAGGGAACCTTGTTGAGGAATATCATCGAATTGGCCAAGCACCCTGCAGATACTCTAGGAGTGAACATGCACGCGAAATGGGGCGATATTTTGTTGTGACATTCCTGAAGGCCCAAGATGTCCATCATAAATTCGCACGGTTGTCCCAGAACATCACACAATTAAATTGAGGAGCAAAATTATGAATTTTAGCAGCCCGACAACGATAAAAATTGCACCAATCTATTTCACAGAAATCCTGGTCTAATTCACAAAAGTAAGGTACTATAGGTTCCTCTTGACGACGTTGAGTTCAACGGAGTTTCCTTGCTGAGGTTAGCTACAAGAGCTGCCGTGTATGGGTACTGGTCGCCTTCGGTTCATTGGTATGAGATAAACTTCGGAAGGTTTTCGTAGAAATGCTCATAACTAAGAACCGAAGCTGAACAAGAAAAATGCGACTTCAGCTTCATTTATTTTCATAAAAGACAGCTGAGGTATCACAATTCTGTTTGAAACTATTATTTCCGAGGCCCTGACGACTTACTCCCAAACCTCGTTTAGTAGGGGTAATACTTTCGCGGAAGCTTATTTTAGTCTTCATTGTAGGCTCTACAAGCGTAATGAACATGTTTATTTCATGCGTTTTTTCTAAAGGTCAAGAGTTTCAAAAGTAAAAGTTCGAAATTAAATGACAATCTCAAATGATAGCTGAAATTGAAGTTTCAGCTATCATTCAGTTGACTTTGTTCAACTCTGAATGAGAAAAATGAGGCATGGAAGCCGCTCAAGCGGTTATGTAATTACAGGTATCCATGGCGGCTTCCTCATTTATGCCAGTAAGCAAACGATTTTTGGGCTCGAGCTGTACTCGTAACTTCACCATAAGTCTCAGATATGTTAAAAATCCTATGTGTGTCGTCTCTTTTCGTCTACTTTACACGCAAGAATGCTGGGACCGCATTACTGCGAATCAACTTACTACAAAACTCGCGCGGTAACAGCGGCGTGCGACTTGGCTGGGGAATTTGTGTAGTTTTATTATAGTACCTCAACAGATGGCTTCCAGCTCGACTCTTCAGCCTACCACTCTGATTCTAACTCCGGCCAGCCGTGAACGCGGATAGGTGGTCTAAGTTTGTAGCCGCCTGAAGGCAAAAAACAAAAAGAAAAGAGCAGCTGCAGCACAAATTCAGATCAATATTGTGCCGATAGATACAAATTTGACGCCTGCAAACTTTCTGGTTGGAGTACAGCAAGATGGATAGTAGAGCTTGAAAGCGCAGTGAGCGCTTCCTTGTCAAAGGCACAATACAACTGCACTGAACACTCCATAATTGTTTGTATCTACCCAAACACTGTCGTTGTAGTGCATGAACGTAAGCGAGCTGACTCTCCTGACACCTTAGCCGTGAACATGTGCAAGCTGCTTTTAGGCTCAGCTGAAGGCGGTTGCCGGAGAACAGGAGGATAGTTTTGAGTTCCTGTTTTATCATGCCGACAAGTGAACCATTTAATAAGGGCTCGAAGCTGAAGGTTTATTCTTGTCGTTATAATTTGTTGCAATGGTTTATATCCTTTCACGTATGGGGCAGAAATGATTGCTCAATATCTTACTGTCTACGGTACTGCAAATAACGGAGCGGGTGTTTTGTGATTCGAGATATCCGCAAGCACATGAAACGGCCTTTTTTTGCACACACCAGTCAAGCAACCAATTTCCACGCTTGTGCACGATTCGTCGAACGAACAGCATATGGTTGTCTTCAGTCTTTGTGCAAACCATTCGCCGTCTGTAGAGCACTCATACAACACCCCCTTGGTTTGGATAAGCAAAGTTTATGCGGTGAAGGCTTCGCAGGCTTACGTCAGACTTGCGTAGGAAGCAAGGTACACAATGTTGAGTTTGAAAACTTGCGAAACTTTGAGTCTAACCGAACATGGAGAGAGTCTGGCAGACAGGCCTGCGAGACTGGAAGCTGCGCGCCTAGTCGGCAGCTGGAGTTCACTTCGTTGCTTATCGCAGCCATTTATACTTTCTCCTCCCATTGCCACGTGCGCTCTAACCATCGAGCTGCCGCGGCGATGTAATTTTTTAGCGTGGCTGCTTGGTCAAATACGCATGTCTGTTTTCCCAGCACCACCATCATTATCAGCCTAGCTTCGTACTTTGCAGGAGGAAATCCTCCCCATATCAACTTATTTAATCCAGCCCAGCTACGATCTCCTTATCTTCGTTAAGGTTATGATCTTATCTGTCCACCTCATACTCTGCCAATCTCTGTAATGCTTGCCTTCTTTTCGAATCTAGTGCGTTACCCCCAGGGATCATGAGTTATATCCTGAATGGGCCTGTCTCATTCGTTTGTCTCGGCCTTAGCGATGGTACCTTTAATTCACGTTTGTACCCTGAACCACCCTCTTCTTTGCACACTGAGCTGAGTACTAAACCAGCTAATTGATCTGATTGAAAGTGTTCGTCGAATTGTCGCAAAGTAGGTACTGAGTGAACATTAGGAAAGGATACTGAAGTGGAGATGAACAAATAGGGTAGCATATTCTACAAGCCTCAGCCACCAATGAAGCAGGCTAAGCCGAGATGGCTCCACGCTCACGGCGGGCTACTTGAATGGACGAACACCTCTTGACCGGTGCCGAATTGTGATAGGTCACCGGTGCAAGAGCGGTTTTCCATATCTGTGATAATGTGTGCGCGATGTTTTCTTCGCATGTAGATGTAAATGGTTTCTGGACGCTGCAATTTCTGGTACATATCCTATCCTTTCTTCCCCTCCGCATCTAATCCGCTTTCCCTTTTATTTTTGCCGTTTCCAGAACATGCATGATAATACGTCGCCGCGGCCGACATCCAGCTCTTCGTTCCGGTGTTTTTGTTTTGTGGCATTATCAGTATGGTTATCTTTCGGTGAGAAAGTAGTGATTTATCTGTCCTGGCGAAGCCTAACCCTCCCCCCCCCCCCTTTTCATCCCGTGCCCTTGCGGATCGGGACACCCTTAGATGTTTGCACATGCGGGCACCACCAACAAATATGCATATTCATATACTAGGCTCCATTTACATTCGGCCTCCTAACTTCCACGCATCATAATCAAACCATTCGTCCCACCGTCAGCCTCTAAAGGCCTTCCACCTACCACACACCTT
Source organism: Amblyomma mixtum (assembly GCF_055824585.1). Taxonomy (NCBI): domain Eukaryota; kingdom Metazoa; phylum Arthropoda; class Arachnida; order Ixodida; family Ixodidae; genus Amblyomma; species Amblyomma mixtum. The sequence continues at coordinate 137,394,913 of NC_143016.1, forward strand.
GCACCTTCCAGAAGCTTTCACCAACCAGGAACCTACACAGCTCCAAAATGAAAAAGTGACGGCAAAATCAAATTCAAAACGAAATGGGAGGGTGGTCCGTGTGAAAGCTAAACGTACAACCAATACTGCTAGCGCTGATTTGTTGCATGACACCCTATGATCGTCTCTGCATTTGACAAAAGCAATTGGAGTACGCTTAAGCTTCGCCTCTAAGAATAGAACGCCACAGCAGGCCAGAACACTGCCAGGGAATCCACGGAACATCATCGCACGTTCTGCGCGTCGCCCTTAAGACATCAAGACTGGGACCGAAGAGAGATGGAAATAATTTGGGTGCTGGCACAGTCGAGGAACAGGCGAAACGAGTTGGCGCACAGTATAGCTCGAGGTTATGTCAGCCGAGCAGTTAGCTGGGTAAAGACCTCAAATTTTACGAGAGATGCTTTCATATCCTTTCACGAATACACCAATCAGGGAAAGGAGGATCTATCCGCCGCCAGACAAAAACCTCGAGAAAAGCCAAGAGGTACCGTGGCGTCGGCTCCAGACGCGAGCTTTCTTTAGCCCGTCTAGACTCGCACGTATGTATACAACGCAATACAATACGACTTGCAAACAATGCGGCGATATATCTGGATACGACTACATTCTACGGAGCTGCAAAAAAGCGCCGCCGCCACCAGCGGACCTACTACCAGTCCCTTCTCTGGAGCGGTGGGAGGCTACACTGGCGAGCTCAGACCCGTTGAAGTAAGTCTCTGCCACTGAGTGGGCTCGCAAGGTCGCCGAGAGCCTTGGGCTCGAACCCATCTAGTATAGTGCCCACTAGGGCTCAGTGCTGGCAATAAACGTTTTCCACTCCATTGCCCGTTGTAAAAACTTTAGAAGAAACGCATTTTTGAGGAAAGGAAATGGCTCAGTAATTCCCTCGCATCTCGGCGGCCACCCGAACCGCACCGTAAGGGAAGGGAGGAATGTAGGAGTGAAAGAAGAGAGAAAGGGGTGCAGTAAAGAAGAAAGTGAAAATTGGATTTGAGGAAAGGAAATGACGTTGTAGCTCACTCACGTATCTCGGCGGACATTGAGCCTGAGGACATCATCATCATAACCCGCAACCACCGATTATAGGTCGCCGGATCGAATTCCTGCCGCAAGCAAGGCTCTAACTTAAGTAGTAAGTTTATGCCGCACGAAACGCTGACGGTTTGGTTTGGCTTGGTTTCTGGGGTTTAACTTGATGACGCCCTAGTGAAGGGCTCCGTAAATTTCGACCACCTCCGGTTCCTTAACGTGCACTGTCATAGCACAGTACACGGGCCTCTAGAATTTCGCCTCCATTGAAATTCGACCGCCGCGGCCGGGATCGAACCGCTAAATCGTATGACACCATCCCGAACATACTGTAGAAAAAGGTTACCATGATACGATTTTTTCCTACGCTTGGTGCTCGCAACTACAACTACTACTGGAACGAAGACCACGGTTTTTCGACCGAACGAGCTCTATACGCTGTCGCGTAATGCCATTGCCTTCGCATAGGCGCAAACAGCACAGGCTGAACTCAAAACTTCGGCGTTTTGGAATTGTTTCATGTTCACCCTCCCGTTCTGATCACGAACTACACTGCACAACGTTCGACAGACCTCTGCAGTTGGAACAACCGCGGCAAGTGGGTCGAGCGCCAACATGTCGCGAAACCAGGGGAACAGCAATGCATCCGCACGTCAGACCTTCTAATGTTAAAGTGTAAAAGAGATGTTACCCTTTCAGGGAAAAACAAAATTCATCGGCAGTTTTCGGCTCCCAGATACGCAGATGCCGATGAAATTGAAGTATTGCTAATCTAAGCATACTTGTTTAAACTAAGTTAACACGAACTGTTGTAAAATTAATGTTGTTAAGGAGATATTCTTAGTAAAGAGCAGTAGTTAACCGGATGTTCTAACGTTTATGGTAATTTACTACCATTAGCTGTTTCCATGTGTGCAGCAGCGCACAAAAAAAGAAACCCACCCAGCCATAGTTCAACCTGCCTTCAGTGGCAATCAGCTGGCCGCCTACCCCCCCCCCCCCCCCAAAAAAAAAAAAAAAACTGAAATACGCAGCGCACATAGGCACGACTTCTACGGCGGGACCCTGTTGTACATGCCTTGCATTCGTGCGTTGACGACGGGGCGCGTTTTGAACGACAACGCTGACGACTATGGCGGCGATGTGCACGGCGGCAATCACGGCACTTCGTCCGAAGCAGCTGTTGGCGCTGGCTCCGCAAAAAGCGAGCGCGTTTCGAACTTCTGTAGCCGATGTGACTGCGAAGTGTAATTCTAGTGCGCACCAAACACCCAGAGTGCCAGTCCAGTCTCGGGTTTCTTTGGTAGCATAATTTTGATTTTCACTCTGCTGCTTCCATGTGGCGTCTCCGCAAGACTGCGCCGAAGCCGCTCGGTACTATTCGACCCATTTCGTATACTGAAGCCGTCATTGGCTGCAGGCATTTACAGTAGAGGTAGCTGCATGGCGCTCTTGTTCATTTCTCCAGCCCAGACAGCTGCTCGGGGCGGAGGGTGACCCACTTTCCTGAAGGTGCTAGATGTTAAAGTTGGAGCAACGCCCATATGTGCAGAAAAGAAGCTGGAGACTTAAGATGCTTGAAACCTTATCCCTCGCACTGCGAATTTGGCTGCTGCGCAAGAAAACGAGAGCAGCGCCATTCAGACAGCTCTCGTTGAATTTGTAGCAGCCAGCACCGGCTTTAGCGCAGGAACCAGGTCCATAGCCCCGACCGACAGCGGCACATTCGTGTTGCGACACCACCGGGAAGGACGGGCATATAAAGAAAATGTAATGCGATGAATCCAACCGGAGGTATCACCAGCAAGCTGGGCAAACTGTGCAGTGCCATTAACGTGACGCTGCACAGTCCCGGCGGCTACAAAAGTGCGAAACACACATGGCGGCAACACGCTAACAGTTGCTTCGTTGGAAGCACCGCAAAGCCTCACCAGAACCGTCAGCGTTGTCGTTCAAAATGCGTCACTTCTACGGCGGGCGAATCTAAGGCATGTGGAGCAGTGTGAGCGTCCCGCCTGCGCGCCTGCGAATTTACCCTTCACTGGAGCCAAGCTAGGACCTACTGATCACTGTTTTTAAACTGGATGCGTGCTCCATTTATTTAATCTTGTACAGTTTTGTGAAAAGTATACAGCCCAAAGGATTTTGTTCCAAGCTGTGTAACGGGGCTCTTATGTGCATTTGACAGTCCTAAGCTTGAGAGCGTTGAGGGCATAAGTTCCCCCGCCTAAGTGAGATTAGGGTCCCTGAGTATGCAAGAGGTCCCTGAGTATGCAGGGCTCAGAAGCAGACCCCTTGGGCCGTATACTTTTGACAAAGACTGTCCGTCTGCTGAGAATTTGGAAAACCTTAATTTCCTCACCTACTCCTTTTTTCGCATGTCGGCCGATAGGACTTCGCTAAAGCTGAAATAAACAATGAGCGATAGATTGCATCTTCCTTCACACATAACTGCAGCGTGAAAACCACGAACACACAAGGAAATAAGGAAGGAACGCTTACAGACACGCACAATCGGGTGTCCGTGTCACGGCAACGAATGTCGCGTCTGTACGTGTTCCTGGATTTCACGCTGCTGTTTTCTCTCAAGAAAGCTACCAGCCTGTCCGAAAGCTTGTTTTATAGATTGCTTCCTAAATGCTGGGTCCTTTATTAAGTGCACGAGAAGCTTACCTGGAAGCGATGGTTGGCGGCGGCTCACTTCGTTTTTTTTTTTTTTCAAGCGCACACGCACTCAATGGACGATGCGGAAGTGGACGCAGTCAGCGCACTTGTTTTTGCACGGCCAGATGTTGTATTGGTATGATCCGCCCATCTGGGTAAAACGCTGCCCTGCAGAGTAGAGAATCAGCGGAAAAAATTAATCCTCACCGAGTCCAGTGCATGCTACGGGAAATAGAGACCAGTGACAAGCGCTCGGGTCGTTGGCCCCATAATGCGTCTCCCAGTTCCAGACTGCAGGGCAGTGCCCGTAGAAAATTTGTTCTTTTGGCGTTTCCGTGGTTGAGAAACATTTGTTTGTGATATTTCCTTCTCCCAGTTAAAACACTACAGACCCACGCAGCCGTATGCATCTACAAAAACCATACATTTAATGATGCTGCAAACCTCATACGGGTCACAGACGATTACAGCAAAGCAATAATTGCGTCCACCCCTGCAAACACGCTGAAAAAGAGTACAAACTTTCCCCCACAGGGCACGCAGTGGTCAGTTTAGAAGTTCAGGGCACCAGTCAAAGACTGCTTTGCATGGCGTGGACTTAAGCTCATGGCTGCGTGCGCGGTCTGAGTGCACATCGAGTTGCCCGAGTGGTCGCTGAACGTTGAAATGATCGTAAATAGTTCACGTGACAAAAACTGATGCCATAAGAAGGAGATTTGAACGACAAGTCAGATGTGCAGACTGGGGTAAAGACAATAAAACATCTTCATCGTCGCGCACTGATCCAGGTGTTACGAAATGTCCCATCAATGCTTTGCGAAACGTTGGTGTTCGTGTGCACAGTTGCTAGAGAAAGTTGAAACAAACGGATTACTTGCAATATCAGGGACTAACATGCTGCTCCGCAGGGTAAGCGCCGTAGACAAGGTGTAGCGCAGAGCAGACGAGCACACTATGGCGGATTCAGATATGTATTTTCGAATCACGGAATTGGTCAGCGCTTTTTTTGTATACAAGAACTTCGTTTGAACCGCGGGATTTTCAATTTGTTCGGTAACCTGCTCCTCATTCACTCCGAGATGTACAGCTACCAAAAGATTATGTTTGCTTTACAACTCTGCGAGCACAGATCGGCGCGGTTGATGTGTTCCCCTATCCGAGGTTTTTGTTACAATCATTGTAATGAAGGTCTGCATGTTTCGCTGCTGAAATCGCGTTTCTTGACTCAACATTCAATTTCACCACCCTCCGAGACGTTCCAACAAGAGTCTGATTAATATGCATATATGCTTTTGTTAGGCGTCCGGCCATTAGAGAGCGCAGTAGCGCCGCGCAAACGCATTGCGAGCGGTTTTGAAGCCTGTATTCAAACATTACAACAGGGGTATCATTACCTACTTTTGTCTCCAGACTGACAGCGATGCTTTAACATCCTGCAGCTATTCTTGGGCCTTAGTCAAGACGCGTCTGCCCGCAGTATCGATAAAACGTGGGACGATTACGCATCGACGCCTTCGGCTGTTTTTTTTTTGTTTCTGTAAGGCCCTGAATATATTTTTTACTCAAGAGTTATTTCAAGGCGGAAAAAGAAATATGCAAACTGAAAGGCACACAATTACCATGGAGAAAAATAAAATTCTGAGTGAAATATAAAATTGCAGGCTTTCAGGTGCATGCTTTTTCCAAGTGAAAAACAAGCATACCACAAGGGGCTACACATATATAGGAGTCCTTTCGGATAAGTACGGATAATGTAAACATATCGCACAAATATATGGAAACGTATACGCGACCGACCACTTTTCTAGAGCGAACAAACAGCGACGTGGAATAACTCGAAAAGTGCAATACGAAACATCGCCAGGGCTGGGTAAGGGTAGAATACCGCCCAGACGCTCAATTTTTTATGCCAAAGGAACTGAACCCGAAGTTATATTCAAAGAAATTGACATGGAAATCAAATAAGTTTTGGTATTCTCCACCTGCACCATTCTAAACGTGGGTGGGCAGATATGCTGCCTCGAGATCAGACTCCCATTTCATCACACACACCGCAAACGGAAATATTGAGGCATACCACATGGGTTGCTGCGGAGGAAATGCCGTACCATTTTTTTTTACTCGCAATTTTTTTTTTAATTATGATTCTGTTCCAATACAGATTTCACTCCACTTCTGATTCTGTTTTCATTCCAGTCGTAGTCCATTTCTGTTTGCATTCGCTTTTGCTGACTCATTCTTACCCCTTTTCAACCTTACTGAGCCTCTCTTAATCCGACGCCTCCCTCTTCTTCCCTAAAAGAGGCGAAGGGAGAGAGGGAATGGTTGGCAGGCGGAATATTCACACAGATGCCGCCGACGCTGAACAGTTTTCGCCTCAATGGCCTTCTAATTGTTATCACATTAAAAAAGTAAGAAATTACGCATTAGGAACCCCCCCCCCCCCCCCCCCCCCGTGTTTTCTTGTACTCCTGGCGCAAAAAAACGGCGGCAATATCTGCACCGTACTCCTGCCCGCCCCCGTGAATGCGTCTGTTCCGAGTAGAAATAAAAAAAAACTGGTTTTGATTAAAGGAAATTGCGCAGTAAATGTCATCTCCGTGGGCATCCGAACCGCGCCGAAAGTAAAGAAATAGAGGAAGGAAACAAGAAAGAGGTGCCGTAGTACAGGGCTCCGGAAAAATTTCGACCACCTGGTGGTGGCGGTAAAAAACTTTTTAATACTCAGAGTTTGGGGGTGAGAAGACCCCCTGCTACAGGGTCGGTATCCTTTGCCCGAGACACTGCACGACGAGGCACCGTCTCGCGCCCGCTTTACTAGAGCCCTAGGGGCTCCAGTGTAGCGCAGTTGAGGAGGGCAGTCCCCGATAACTCTCGGGGGGCGGGGGGGGGGGGGACAGGGGGAGAGGGGGAAGGAGAGGATTCTGAGTTCATGCTCACACCATGTGAAAGATATCGCAGATCTCTCCACAGTGCGGGCAGCGCCCATCTGTGTTCGGATCAAAGTGATTTCCTATGGCAGAACAGAGAGGAGTTCCTGTCTGCAGGCGCCGCAGAGTTGGCTCCTCCGCCTTACTCAGCCCCTTGGCATATGCCGGGTAGAGGCGGTGGCTGTCGCAGTAATGAATTAAGATTTCGCGGAACTGCAGAAGCGGTTTATGAGCTTCTGAGCTAGGAGAGCTCGGATGAGGAGCCCGATGTGTGAGCGCTCGGGCGGCCGCATCAGTGACCTCCTCACCTCGTGGACCCTTGTGGCCAGTATCCAGATTACCTTTGGGCGAGTTTGATCGGTGGAAGCCCGTCTTAGAATTTGGGAGGCAAGAGGTGATATTTTCGCTGCAAGATAGTGTTCACAGTCCCGGCGGGAGTCAGTGATATTCGTTCTCGGTTTTGGATCGGCGGCAGAGAGAGCTATTGTAACTTCCTCCGCTCGCGTTGAATTTGGGGTCCGAAAAGATGGCCCATCAACATCAATTCCCCGATGGACTACGGCAGCCGTGTAAAATCCCGCGGGCGACGGCCCTGTGATGTCTACGTAGTAGACTTCCTCTTTAGATCCATATTTCCTCTCAAGCGCGAGAACCCGCGCTTGTCTTCTGCCTTCATGTGAAGCAATGTCCATGTTACACGCGAGTGGAGCGACCCGCAGCATATGGCGCCACAGCACCGGGCTGTTCTCCATCCCCTCTCGTATGCATGTGTGTTGGATGTGTAAGCGGTTTAGCAGGCGGCGCCCAGGAACCGTCTGCAATAGCTGCGTGTATTGGTTCACGAGGTGAGACTCCCGCAACTCCTGAGAGGAATTTACCACTCCCAACGCCTTAAGTTCTATGTTGGAGGTAGCCACCGGGAGGTCCAGTACTCGCTTTGTTGCCTTCCAGATGATGGCGTCGATTCACTTGTCTTCTTTTTTGGTGGTGCGCAGGTACGGCACGGCGTAGAGGGTCCGGCTGGTCACAAAGTCGTGGGCGAGCCGTAGCGCGTCCCTGCTCCGCAGACCACCCCGCTTATTGGAAACGCGGTGGATCACGCGCCGTACCTGTTCGCCTATGCGCTTGAGTTTCGCTATAGAAGAGTACGGCCTAAGTTTGTTATTGATGAACAGACCCAGGATCCGGAGCTCTGCCACATCTGTGATGAGACCGCTCGATAGAATTATGTGTAGAGACGAGTTGTCCTTGTGATTTGCCCAGATGTAGAAGCTCTGATTTGATGGGAGCACATTGGAGACCACAGTAGGCAGCAAATGCATTGACTATGGAGGCGGCCTGCTGAAGGCGGTCCTCGCTCTCCCCAAGGCTCCCTTCGGTGGTCAAGATTGTAATATCGTCTGCGTAGAGCGCCTGTTTTATGCCCTCCACCTGAGCCAATTGGCCATAGAGGTGCCTCATGGCGATGTTGAAAAGAAGCGACGATAACACCGCCCCCTGCGGTGTACCCCGTGTACCCATAGCGTACGTGCCTTATTCGACCACGTGGAGATCTGCACTGACGACGAACAGCACACGGGCGCCTTTTGCGTTTCGCCTCCACTCCGGCCGCGTTTCCATGGACGCGAAACGCAAATGACACCTGTGTGTTGGCGATGTCAGTAGACGTTATGTATCCCCAGATGGTAGAAACTATTCTGCAGCCCTCCACCATGCCACTCTTTTTCTCTTTCTTGGTTCACTCCAACCTTCTTCCCTTCCCTCACGGCGCGACTGAGGTCTCGACTTATCTAGGCAACAATGGGGCCAGATATGCGACAGCCTAAATGGTCAGTTAGGCAACAAAAGGGCCTGGCTCCTGTTAAGGCACCTCTTAGATCCCACTCAAACAAAATCTACTACCAGATCTCAAATGAGCGAAATCATACACGGATTCCTCGGAACAGATGGGGAGCTCCTAGACGAACTTCGAAAGAGATACCTGAACACGTCTAAAAGCGACGCCCTTAACCGCTACACGAGTGCTCCCAACGAGGAGCTGGACAGAGACATAACGGACGCGGAGACATGGGATGCAATCGGTCACCTTCGCACAACATCAGCCGCGGGACCGGACGGAGTCACGAATAAGATGCTGCGAAATCTAGATAGTAAATCTCTCTCGGCAGTTACCGATTTAATGAATGGATATTGGCGCAAAGGAGAACTCCCTCCGTCGTGGAAACACGCGATAGTAACGTTCATTCCTAAACCCAACAAGAAGCTGAGCATTGACAACCTCAGACCCATATCCCTTACCTCGTGCTTAGCCAAACTCATGGAGCATGTGATCTTGAGCCGATTGCAAGGCTATGCTGAGGATAATGACTTATTACCCAGTACTATGGCAGGTTTCAGGAGCCATCTATCAACCCAAGACGTCATGCTCCAGTTGTATAACGACGTCATAGATCCCCCGGATAAAACCGGCACCAAAGCCGTTCTTGGACTTGACTTAGAATGGCCTTCGACTATGTGTCGCATGGAGCAATTCTAAGAGGCCTCTCGAGCATAAATGTAGGTGCCAGAACCTACAAGTATGTCAGTTCTTTCCTATCGGGAAGAACGGCAGAACTCTTAATCGGGGGAATCAGGTCGGGTAGAATAGAACTGGGAGATAGAGGCACGCAGCAAGGCTCCGTCCTGTCACCCTTTCTCTTCAACCTATCACTCATATCGCTGCCTAGCAAGCTAAACGCCATAGAGGACTTACGTCATACACTCTATGCGGACGACGTTACCCTATGGCTGGCGAATGGCTCTGATGCTCACATAGAAGAAACTCTTCAGAAAGCAGTACAAGTAGTCCAGGAGCATGCGAGTAGCATAGGACTCAAATGTTCTTAACCCAAGTCTGAACTCCTTCTAATCAGACATAAGAAACAGAGAGAAAACACCATAGAGGTCAACCTTCAAGGTCTCCCGATAAAGGAGGTCGAAACCATTCGAGTACTAGGTCTGTTCATTCAAAATAATCGTAAGAGCAACATCACAGTCACCCGTCTGGAAACAACGGTCAACCAGATAGTCAGGCTCATTCGAAGAATCACTGCTAAGAAGAGAGGTATGAAGGAGGCCGACATCTGTCGCCTTATACATGCATTCGTCATTAGCAGATTCGCCTACTCTCTACCATACCTCAAACTATTTAAGGTGGACATCGACAGATTAAACAGGTTACCCAGACAGGCATATAAAGCTGGTCTAGGGCTTCCTAGAAACACACCCACGGACAGATTTTTATCCTTGGGTATACACAACACTGTAAAAGAACTCATCACTGCACACAAGGCGATGCACATCCAAAGACTGGCCAACACTACAGCGGGAAGGGAGATTCTAGATCGAATAGGCGTAAACTCTGAACCCATGTCTGACCGACCGGGCCCTCTACTACGAGGAGTGCGCGACAAACTAGTCATCAAACCGCGCCCCAAAAATATGCTACCGGGCTTCCACGATGGCAGACGACGAGCCAGAGCGCGGGCTTTGCATAGAAAGTACCTTAATCATCCTGGAGCAGTATACACCGATGCAGCCGATTATAATTTCAGCCAAGGGGCCTTCGCTATCTGCGCATCCAAATTCATAGCAGGAAGAAGCGAGTGCATCTCTGCGGCCTCAGTCACGGTCAAGTTCGCGGATCAAGCAGAAGAAGCGGCCATAGCCTTGGCAATAGCAAATACTGACACTGACATCATTCTCAGTGATTCCAAGACTGCCATACGCAACTTCTCGCGCGGTAGAATATCCCTAACTACTAGAAACATCCTCACAAATATTACACTGCAACGAGAAATAGAATTGGTATGGACTCCTGCCCATTCAGGGAACCCAGGGAACGAAGCAGCCCACCAACACGCTCGAGCTTTTGTCGGCCGAGCGGTGGGCTCTCATCCAGGGGGATCCGAGATGGAGGCAGTGATTTCGTACCACGAAATTACCCAATTCTACAAACTCGCTCGAAGAATCTATCCTCCCCCGCACAAGTCACTCTCCAAGCACCAAGAGGTGGCTTGAAGAAGACTTCAAACCCATTCTTACCCGAACCCGTACATTTACGCCCACATCTACCACGATCTCATAGACCCCACCTGCAAACACTGCGGTAGCACTGCCACCCTCGATCATATGCTATGGGACTGCCCGGAGGATCCTCCTCCGGAAGCTCTTATAGAAGCTCCCTCACCAGACGCCTGGGAAGAAGTGCTGCGCAGCTCGGACCCCGCCGTCCAGGCAGGAGCCATCGAGCGCGCCGAAGAGGTCGCCGCCAGCTATCAGCTAACGGCCACCTGGCCCTTCTGCTAAGCGTCCAGGAGTCCTTCTTTTCCGACAATAAAGTTTTCTCTCTCTCTCTCTCCAACATGAAGTGAGAGAGTCACTGCGCCATTTCCTTTCCTCAAAAAAAAATATACTATAACTCAACCACATGGCGGCATATAGCACATGCTTCAGAGCTTGCATTTTCCTCTTCATTTCTGGGAACCACGTCCTCCTTAAAAAGCACGCCATGCGGCATTACCACGTTACGACAACGATTGTACACCTGCCTTCTTTTCTGATGTAAAACTCTCTGGCGCAGAGAAAAATTGCTCTCGTACTCGAATAAAATCCGTTTCTGCAGATTGTGATGCCTGAAAAGTTGCCACAAAAAAGTTGCCTCTCGACTACGAGAGAGAGAGTCCACGTATATAACACAAAATTCTTGCTATATGAGGCGGTATCGGCAATGGGATTTGCGATGACAACTTAGGGCTATCTTATGCGGTCAGCTACAGCCTTGCTCGCTAAGCGACCTGGGCCACAGGAGTCGGTAAAGTTCTCCTTCTGGGCAATCATTTGCCTTTGCCGCCATTTACGTGCTCCTCCCCTCGAAAGCAGGCGGTTTAGTCAAATTGTCCATAACCGTCATGACTGATGGCGGCACAAAACGGCAGCATTAATTGCACAGCTCTCATAGATAACGCTTTGTCTCTTAGTGCGCATGTTCTACATTTACTTCCACTCAAACCTACTGCGAACCTTTTTAAACAAATGCGTGGTGTGCAATGAGATATAAAATACTTGCTATGCAGTGTAAAGCAACACGAATATGCAGGTAAGATGAACACCTCAATAGCCTCGTTTCAGCAGATACTAGGGAGAACACTATTCTTGATGTTAAATTTTCCGTCCACTTAAAAAAAATTCACTGGGCCTAATTTTCTTGGTGCCTATTACAGCCCGGTGCTTTGTAGCCTGCCATCCAGCTTTCACACTCCTATAATAATTCAAGAATTTTTCCTCTTTTCAAATGCACTGAACAGCTGCAGTATAAAACATACGACATCAATTTCATCTTCTCCATAAACTTGATTTCCACAAACTCTACCAGGGAAAAAATGCCCTTGTGGTGTAGGATCTGCGTACGCTTTAAAGAGCTCTAGTTCGTCGAAAGTAATTGGAGCGCAACACTACGACTCCTATTTCTCTGTCTCTCTTCTCTCATTCGCTGAATGAAACTCCTTCACGGCACGGGTCGATGTCTACCGAGAGATTCCGGCTCTGTTATCAAACCTGCCTTCAATCTAACATATTAGTTTCCACGCAACACTATTAACTAGAGCATATTGAAGAAAAGCTGGCTTGTATAGAAAAATGATGAGGCCTAAGGTTGCTTCAGTAACAGAATTATCAAGGATGTCTAGAAGGCAGCGTAAACATGCGTGATGATTACAAAAAAAAATGGCGCTACGGAAATGAAAATGTACTTGAGGAGACATACAATAACAAAGTTTCATTTGTGCCAGATAGAGTACACGACACTGGAGGCCGGTGATAAAAGCTGTCATGAATGAAAGCTTGACAGGACCGCAGGCCTCCATGCACTAGAGAGCGGTATAAACGGCATTGCTTATTGTAAAAGAATTAAATACAATACACACTTCTGCGACCAGCTGTTTTAATAGCAATACTGTATGACTAGCTGTTTTAGCGCGATAGCGTCAAGGATCCCATCTCGCAGAAAAGCCTGCGTCGCATCCGGCTTCGTCGACCATGAGCGAAAAATTCACGTATATCCCAAGAGAAAGAAACTAGCTGGTTCACCTAGGTCACGTGACCTTGTGACGTCATGAAAACCTGCCCACCAGATTGTGAGCAAACTACGCACCGCAGCAGGTGGCAGATCAATTAACTATTGACCGCACTGATCTCCACTAGGGGAGCTGGATGCCGCATCGGGCACCCGAAAGTGAAGCAACCAGATGTAAGTGGCCTTGTGCCGGAAGTCAGCCTTTGGCAGTGCATGAAATCGGACCTCAGCCCGGTTTTTCAGTTCCAGTTTTGTTTTCCCACTTAGCATTTCGTCTTTTCGTCGTTCCCGTCTTTTTACATGACAATGCCTACCTGTTGCGCCGTCAACTGAGCGAGGAGGCCAGCGAAGTCTTCGGGAAAGACGTTTCAAACATAAGGGTCCATTGCATCGCCATGGGACGACACTAGCAGACGACAGGACGTCGCTAGACGCAGAAAGTATGGAGCCTCGTCTACTCGGCTCGGTGTCGTCTCGTTTGCCTAGCTTCGCCAAATCTGCTCTCTACTGTGATGCTTGTTTCCACTTTCAAGTCCAAGTTATGCTATCAATGGGGGATAAATATAAGAAAGAATAGGTTGAAACATTCACCAGGCAGCTTACTTTGCAGCGACCATTTTACCGAATTATGTTTAGACCGAACCGGAGCGAGCGCTAGGCTACTATCTTGTCAGGTGTCGACGGTGTTCGGTTGGTTCACATTAGCGCCTCCGAAAGGTATGGTACTGCTTTTTCGACCGAGAGTGTCATGTACTGTTTCGTATTGTAGCAAGTTAAGCTTGAATGGGCTTTTATTCGTGGTGCTTGGTGCAGTTGACTTCTAACAACGCTTCTCACGCGCACTGCAGCTTTAGTCTTTCTTGTCAGTCATTCTCTCGCGCTGTGCCTTTTCTTTGCTGCACGAAAATTCGGTTTTAAGGTGACCTAGCCTCGTCGTCATTCCACTACTTCTTCTTTAGGCTTGGAAGACAAGAACCAGGAAAGAACATAGTGTTTAATGCACGTACCCCTTTGCCGAGGCAAGGTGAGACTTGCGCGCCTGTTTTGTTTGCTTTCGCAGAAATTACAGGGCTGTGCACACAATGCTCCCGTTTCTCGCGTTCGGCTTGCTTGTTCCTTTCATATAACAGCAGACACTACAGGAGAACAACGCAAAAAACTGAGAACGAAAGGGCGAAAGACGCGACTTTTTGCATTGAAATGCGCAGCAGACACCCGACTTCCGGGACAAGCCGTCCAACTTCCAGTGGCTTCAATCGCGCTCGTCTCAGAAAGCGGGAATGTGGCATCCAGCCACCTAATGGAGATCAGTGATTGACTGCCATCGGTTGCTCGAGAATAGCAGCGTGGGTCGCACAAGCGCCACCGGCGGCATCACCTGCCATCGCAGTGCAGTTGGCAAGTACATGATGCGTGCATGGCTGTGTTCCTCGGGCATAATTACGCGCAACATACGAGCATCGTGTTATGAGCAAGCGTGACTGCTGGGGGTTAGCCCCGTTGTGAGCCGTGTTTTGATTTTTTTTAACATATATGCGAGAAAATCGCCCGGACACCATCAGGTCTTGACATCAGAACTCTTATCCAACTGCAAACAGCTAAGGGCAGACATGACGCGAAAGATAAATTTAGGCGTATTGATTATAGCTGGAAATGTAGTAATTCTAGTACATCTTGTGACAGGTTTTCGGCAGCTTTTCGTGGGGCCTACATGTATTCAGCTCCCTTTAAGAATGCGCACAAAACAGAATGAGAAAACCTTTTATTGCGATACTTTGGAACCATCAACACCTGTGAAACTGTAAAGCAGTCGGGAAAAGGGCGCTACTGTAACCATGACATGCGATTGAGCCATTGAAAGGGTATAAGAGCCATGGGTGCCGTGGGGGGTGGGGTGGGGGGTATAAGAGGTGCAAGGGTGTGCGTTATAAACACGAAAACGCAACCTTCATGTGTGCTCACAGCTGCCGCACTGGGCCATGACAGTCTGCAAAAGGGCATCACCCGAAGGGCTCGGTGCTGCCGCAAGCACGACAGAAATCCCTCCACTGGATTTGGCGGTGAAATTTGTGGTTTACTTTACTTTTGTGCATTGAGTTGAAGTAATTTTGTGCGTTGGACCGTGTCTCGCCCTTCTTACGTGCCGGCATGCTCTTACAACTATACTGACGCGCGACAGAGAAAGTCTACTTGGTTCCCTGCTCCACTGACACAGAGCTGCCGATGAAAACTAAGCGTGATGTAGCGTGGCAAAGAATAGGTGGCTTCACCTCCGTCACTGAATACGCGCGTGTTTGTGAAAACCATTCCATATTTTCACACCTCGAAATTGTTGACACCGGTTTCATTTCGCGACGAGTAGATACCTAGCGAGTACGCAAGATTCGTGAGGGCGATTTCAGTGGTTGTGGACAGCGGATTCATAAATTATAGCGAAACAATTTTTAAAAATTTCCGCCCAGTGTAGTTCCAGTATGTTTCTGACCTCCTGTGACCTGAAATGAGGAATTGCTCACGCCTTATCATGCGCATACAATTAGCGAGAACCGCAAGTGTGTCCAGGTGTGCCGAACATTGCTGAATGCGGCCGGCAGTTGTCCTCGGCGTCACTTGTGGACAACAAATGAGGCCGTTTTGATTATTAAAAATGGTTGCCGAACATACTTCCGGTTAAGGATATATGACGGCAAGTGTCGGCCGCATTGCGCAAGAAAGACTTTTGCTCGACTCTTGCGATCGATTGAGTTCTTTCAGACTAAAAAAGCAATGCAGGAGTCTGAAGCGAGCGAGAAGCGTGTGACGGGTCGAATAGAGCCCGTGCGCCCTCAGCACGATAAGATGTTCGAGGCTGCTGTTCCAAAGGCTCTACCACAGCACGCAAAGCACTCGTTATAAGAATTCTAAAACGGAAATACAATAACCACGCGCTTGTGCGGGGCATGAGCATTCAAAGCAAATGCAACAGCTGCAAAAGCACAAAGTTGACCAGCTGGCACAGATCGTTCATGTTAATATTAATGTATCTGCTGTTTATTTTTTTCTTTTACCGGTTCTATCGTACGTCGTCTGACTTCAACATCCATCTTCGCTCAAGTTCAGCTTTTGTGGGTAACTAACAAATGAAAACTGAAGAGAATTGAAGCCGTACAATGTGTCAACATGCAATATCATGACAGGTTTAGTCACTGTTTTTGGTGGAGCACATAAATGCTACAATTGTTAGTTCTAATGCCATGGTGGACAGAAATTTTTGAGCCCGAAAAGGTGCTGATCTCGAATATTCGAAGCTGTTCTAACACCTTTTAAAACTCTCTGATTTTATGGACAGGTGAAGCCTCCTGTAAGGGATCGATAGTGTACGCGGTTCATCGGAACGCGGCTGGGGGCGCTCAAAGCGAAGCGTCTCCTTTCTCGGAACGCGGCCGCTCGCGAATGCGCCGGGAAATACGGGTGTCCCCCCGCCCCACGGTACCGATTCGCGCACGTGCTGGCACGAATGTGTATTTGTGTTTGTTTTTACTTCTATTTTATGGTGGAGATGGCGCTTCACCTTACGGGAGCTGGAGGGCTGGCCAGGCTCTCGATAAACCAATCATGTGAACATTGTAACATGATTGGAAGCCACCAAATGTGAGCCGGGCCTTTAGGGCTTTAAAACCGGGCCCCGGAGCCGGAAGCCAGGTTCTGCGCTAAGGTCAGATGCTATGCATCTTCGGCTATGCCGAGTAGGGGCCTCCCCTTGTGTTAGCCAGATCCACTCTTTTGTTGTTTTGTATCTTTTTGCCGTTTAAATTGTCTCTAGTGCCTGAACTTGTATGCAATGTAAATAGCTGTACATAAACTTCAAGTATTCGCCATACCCCTGCGTCCCAACTCATCACGAGAGCGTCTCTGACGGGGCACCCCTGGTGCAGAGATCAAGCTTCAGTCTTCAAGTTAAACCAACCGTCTCTGGCGGTGCACCTCTGGTGCAAGGAAAGAAGAGAACCTGAAATTTACTGGCGCAGTCGACGAGGATCCTGCGGCCATCGGAAGACGGCGCAGGCAGAAGACTTGAAGGCAGGGAAAAAGGCGACGACAAGGCAACAGGTCAGCGTTCGAGAACGGACCTGCAGGGAGAGACAGCGGCAAGGACCACGGCAGTAGTCCAGCGACGCGAGACTGCGTCCGGTCAAGAAAAACAGCGCGTCGAGAACTTGACGGTCACCGGCGGGTCACAGCAAGTGACGACAACGTGCACAGGACCAGCGGCGTGCGACAGCTCATCGCAGCGTCCGGTGGAAGTGGCGGTGGACTGCGATGCCTAGGAGCTGGCAATGCGGATCGACGCATCGAAACTGTGAGTTTCCTTCGTCGCATTGTTCGCGTCCCTGTTCATGTGTTCGAGCCGGTAGGACAGTTGAGAGGTACGGAAGGCGGTATGGAGAGTTATCCATGCCGGCCCTCACTTGATGTGAGGTACCGAGTAGAATTGGCGAAGGCGCGCTTAGCTTATTTTCAGGGTGAGCTTGCAATAGTGAATGGAGGAAAGGCGCCGCTGTGCAAGGAAAAACCTCAGGATGATAAGTGCGTCTTGGAGGTATTGGAAGCAAAGCGCCAGCAGCTAGCGCTGGAGCTCGCTGAGCTAAAAGAGTCTAGGAGAGCTAGTCAACTAGCCAGGGAGAACTGCTCCGAGTCCCGAGCGGAGAGGCCGCCAGTGCTGGAAGGCAAAGGCATATGCCTGTCAAGCGCAGTTCAAGAAAACAGCCATGCAGAAGTAAAAAGAGAGCCATCTTTCCGCGAAACTGGAATCTCTCGTGAAGAAAGTATCGTGACGGAACGCAGCGTCCCGGTATTAGAGGCGGTGAACGCGCACTCCGACGATCCAGCTGCACAGGTTAGCTCTACCCCAAATGACTCCAGGGACGCGGACGCGAGTTCAGGAATAAAAAAACTCGGTCTCAGGCAAGCTGTGAAAAAGAGCAGTTGGTTCAGCGTGAAACAACCAGCGACGACAGATGTCAGATCGGCGAGCTAGTGACAGCAGGAAACCTAACGTTGCCGCAAAGGCAGACGGTGTCGGGCAGGTGGCAGGAAGTGCCCCATAGCGTTATTGATGAAAAGAGCCTTTCATCCGAGGCAGAGAACGGAGGTGGGCCTGTTGCGCCGACCAGGCAGAGCGCCGCGCAATTGTCGAACGCACCCGATGGGCATCCGACCAGGTCCTTCCAGGAGAAGGAAATGCGTGACGACTTGCCAGAAGGCAAGCTCGGGTCAAGCGACGGCGAGTCAGCTCGTGCAGCCTCAGAGTTAGACGATGCCACGATGTCGGCAAGCGCCGATCAAGCAGGGAGCGGCAATTTCAAGGTTGGCCCGTGCAGGAAGAGTGATAGTGAATCCAAGCGAGGCAGAGTAAGAGGAGGCAGGTGCGTGGATTTCACGTTGAAAGTCGGCGCGGGGAACAGTACATTCCGTGCTGCAGAACGCCATATCAAATGTGGCAAAAGTGGCCGCACTGATATGATTAGACTGGACAGGGGCTATGTTCCTCACGCAGTACGCGGTTCGAACCGGCGCGCCGGAGAAAGCTTGCCCTCAAGTGTGTCGCGTGCTGAGGTATTTGGACTTATCGAGGATCAGGACATTTTCGATCCTGGATGGCCGCAATTTTTGAATTCTTGCCACGCTGTGGCACGGGCCTAATGAGCATAGTAGCCATTGGGCGTTGATCATGTCGATTGAGACGCGTGGTGGCTCGAACGCACACAGGGACGCTCGGTGCGACTAAGGAGGCTCCCGTGGCCACTTACGGACATCGTACGAGTGCTAGTGAACGCTCCAGTCGCGAGTTTCGGTGTGTGTGTGCGCTCGTTCGCGAGCAGGACGCGGGTGTGCATATAAGTGAACTGGGTACATGGACGCCGTATTACGGCGCACGGCAGGCACGCCACAGTATGTATTTGAGTGTGCAATTTGCTTACGTTGTGTTGGTTCCCGTGTGCATTTTGTTTTTAGTTTTGTTGGGGAAACTGGTCGCAGCGCGACAGTTTGGACTTCGGTCAATGCGCTGGATTGAAATGTGTGAAACGCGCATTTGAATTTGTACGTTTTGTTTATGTTATGTCACCCGCAGGGTGGTTTTGTGACCCGTACCGATCCCTTCTTGTTATAATTCTAAAAGTGGCATTTGAACCCTTTGTAGAACCTTGGGAAAGGCGTGTAAGGGATCGGTAGTGTACGCGGGGTCATCGGAACGCGGCGGGGGGCGCTCAAAGCGAAGCGGCTCCTTTCTCGGAACGCGGCCGCTCGCGAATGCGCCTGGAAATACGGGTGTCCCCCCGCCCCGCGGTACCGATTCGCGCACGTGCTGGCACGAGTGTGTATTTTTGTTTGTTTTTACTTGTATTTTGTGGTGGAGAGGGTGCTTCACCTTACGGGAGCTGGAGGGCTGGCCAGACTCTCGATAAACCAATCATGCGAACATTGTAACACGATTGGAAGCCACCAAATGTGGGCCGGGCCTTTAGGGATTTAAAACCGGGCCCCGGAGCCGGAAGCGGAGTTCTGCGCTAAGGTCAGATGCTATGCATCTTCGGCTATACCGAGTAGGGGCCTCCCCTAGTGTTAGCCAGAACCACGTTTTTGTTGTTTTGTATCTTTTTGCCGTCTAATTTGTCTCTAGTGCCTGAACTTGTATGCAATGTAAATAGCTGTACATAAACTTCAAGTATTTGCCTTACCCCTGCGTCCCAACTCATCACGAAAGCGTCTCTGACGGGGCACCCCTGGTGCAGAGATCAAGCGTCAGTCTTCTAGTTAGATAAACCGTCTCTGGCGGGGCACCGCTGGTGCAAGGAAAGAGAACCTGAAATTTACTTCCCCTTGCATTTGGCTCTTTTTATCGAAAACATTTAAAAGCGCCAAAACTAGCCTGGAGACCCTGCACAAATAGCTTCGCGACTGCTGAGTGCGTACGCGAGTGTCTATGGCCGTTAACTTACCTCAGTAACTGTCGATATCTTTGGCTCCATTATGCATGCAAGGTGATGGCGTGAGATGCGCCGAAAGCTATTTATCTTTAAACTCGTGTAGCACGCACCACGCGCAAACACACAACACCTTGAAACTAATGCACGACATACGCTTGACGTGCTACGGGAACGGCATGTTGTAATTCCTACAGACATACAAACTATGTCGTTCGTTATATGTTCCTACCTAAATGAGATTAGACAGGCGAAGGCTGTTCGCCGGAAGATTAGTGGTGGGAAGACAGCCAACTTTCATGGTTTATAAGTGCGGCCGCTAATGGTCTAGATAGGATTAATGAGAGAGCTTAGGCTTTTAATCCGCTTAGCATTTGCACGAACCACTCGCTTAATTCGACCACGTGGTCCTGTGGTTTTTACTGCAAAAAACAAAGAATCATACACTTATTTCCATAAATTCTAGTACACTGAGGCGGGCTTCAATGCTTAGAGCCTGTATTCATGAGTCAACACTCTTTTTAAGTGCTTTACAGCCCAGGTACCGACGAAGAAGGTGCTAATAGTATTAATTTCTTAATCCTACAAAACAAAAGGCTCTTTAATGGCAAATGTAAGATGCCTGCAGTACACCTCATAAGCTGTGCAAGCGACTTACAAGACGGGCTGGAGAATGTTTCATCCAGAAAACCGCCAACCAGGCATAATTGCGAACAATTGCTGGATCTCTGAAACTGCCTTTCATAATTGCGAAAGTCATTGTAGAGGGACACCCTCTTTCGTTAAATCGACGTGTCTCCACACAATAGCGGAGGCTATTTGCCCCTGTAATCGGCTTTAATTTTACTGGATTAAGAGGTTGATGCTGTTATCACATTATTCCTTGACACCTAAGCTTTAATGCATTCAAAAATAGTTTTCGTTCTTTTATACTGGCTCCTGCGGTTAAATCCAGTATCAGTGTACCTGCGCTTACGGGAGTAAGTAGTATATGGTTTGCTGTGTGTTGCAGTGAGAGGTGATAGACCACGAGATCGAATCAAGCGTTTGCTTCGTACAAATATAAGCGGGTTAAAAGCCTGAGCTCTTTCATCAGTCATAGTGCATTAGGGCCGCACTTGGCAACAACGAAGTTGGCAGCGCTTATTCCCATTATGGAATGAACAGATAAGGTATGAACAGGTAACAAACGATATGTGATTACAAGTATATAAACAGTTAAATTACCGCATGCTTTACCCATACCACGTAAATTATGTGTTGTGCATCAATTTCGATATGTTCGCCTAAGGTGTTTTTGGGCGGGTATAAAGTAGCTTTTGTCGCGCATCTCGCCATTAGCTTGCGGACAGAGTGAAGGCTGAGATATCGGCAGCTACTAAGGTAACCTAACAGGCACAGGCACATTTATACGCATTAAGCAGGCATGAAACCATTAGTGCGAAGTCCTGAGGATGGATTAGGCACTAATGAATGTTTTCTTTATAATGAGTTCCAAAAAAAAGGCGGCACTCACTCGCACAGCGGCGCCTTCGAAGGTTTCAAAAACTGTTTCGAAAGCTTCCAATGTACAATATTAGCATCTTTTTGGGCTAAAAAAAATATATGTTCAAGATGTCATCCGAGTGAAGAAATGTAATAATATACGTCACTATGAATGGTGACATAATGTGTCATATTACTGTTAGCTGGAACATTATACGATTCGAAATTATCTTTAGCTTCCACTGCTCAAGCAGTTCAAAGATACTGAACCCGAACTCAAAATCTTTGTTGAAGTCGGATGAAACTATATAGTATCATTGTAGTGCAAAAAAAAACTAAACGCTGGCGACGCCTATGAATGCGCATGATAAGCGTTAAGGGGGTCAACCTTGTACTTTTGCCGTTGTTGCATTTTCTTTGAAACTGCTACCGCGGAGGAGTGTGTGTATGGTCACTGTATTTCTGTCTGGAGCGTTCTGTTTGGAGCGAGTACCTTATGGTGTGATATACATCACTTTGTTGGTCCCGAAACACAGCACGTTCCTGGCAGAGCTTACTTAAAAAGCAGGCATGGAATGCGTGTACTTCACTCCCCTCTGTGGCCTTTGTGGCGTCGAATACATGTGGCGTGGAATACGAATGCGATTACAAATGTAATTAATGAGAATTACGCGCACGACTAATCACAACATTCCGTGCTCATACTCTCTCTACGACACCCCACTGACCCAATTTGACAAGTATAAGTACCTTGGAGTTCAAATAACAGATGATCTGTCCTGGAAGGCTCACATTGAATATATTACTGACGAGGCCAACCGCATGCTCGGCTTCATCTATCGTAACTTTACCCTTGCCCCTATCCCTGTGAAACTAGGTTTGAAGGTTTGAAGGTTTATTTACACAACTAGGTGTTGCGAGGACAGCCAGGGAAAAAGCTGTATAGACAGCTTGAGAGGTCCTGGCTTCCTCTTACAGTGCAGCATTGACGGCGGCGGAATAGGACATCAAACAAATTGTAAGAAAAAACTCGTATGTTCTGTACACAGAATGACACATGTACGTTCAGTAAGCAGTACATTCTTCTTTTAAAAGAAAAAAGAACTATATTAGGTCAAAGAGACTATAAAGGCAAATACAGGGAGGAGAAAATACAGGACAGCAGAGCTGACAAGTGCACTCAAAATGGCAATAGCAAGAAAAAAAAGAACTACACGAATATTTGGGGCAATTCATTCAGAGAAATATTGGAAACATCAAGATTCTTGTGGCAGTACAACTGGTTCAGAAGTGTCGGTAAGGTATGCTGCAACATTTGTTTGCCATAGTTTGTGCGGCATTTCTTAACATATAAAGGCTCTGCTGCGCGGTTATCATACACAGTTCTGCTTTGCTCTAACCTAGCAAGTGTAAGTAAGAAGTCATCATTTTTCATTATGGCGAGTTTATATTTATAGCACAGCCTATAGTTATACATGGATTTCATTGGAATAACGTTGTGTCGGTGGAAAAGGCTCGCAGTGTGGAAGAAATACGGCACTTTACATGCAATGCGTGTAATACGTTTTTGTAAGACAGTGAGTTTGTTAATATTTTCAGCTGTTGTTGTTGCCCACACCATACATCCGTAGCTGGCTATGGAAGAGAACAAAGAGTGATAAAGTAACATGTTGACTGACATAGGAAAATTAAAGCAATGGCGGCGCATGATACCAACTGTTCTGGAAAGTTTCTGAACGACGTAATTAATATGGTCATTCCACGGCATATCTGCTGCAAAGTAAACGCCCAGAGTTTTCACAGACTGCACAAATTCTAGTCTGGTATTGTTTAATTCAATTAGAGGAAGTTCAAAGTGTTTGTGACGTTGGTGTAACATGACGGCTGCAGTTTTACTAACGTTAATTCTTAAGTGATTATCAGCAGTCCAAGTATTTATTTCTTTTAAGGTTTTATTAGCTCGATTTGCGAGATCAGCCGTTGAAGTACCCGAAAAAAACAGACCAGTGTCATCTGCATAAATTATGTACTTAGCAGTGCTATCGATGCGAACAATATCATTAATATAAAGAACAAAAAGAAACGGACCCAAAATGCTCCCTTGCGGAACGCCAGAAGCTACCGCTTTCAACTGGGAGCATTCACCGGCAATACTAACAAACTGAGAGCTATGTCTCAAGTATGAGGAAATGAGCATATGGGCTATGCCTCTAATACCGTAGTGGTTTAATTTTTAATAAGCACAGAGTGATTAACAAGGTCAAACGCCTTTGAAAAATCTAAAAATAAACCAAGTACCATGTTTTTGGCTTCAAAATGTTTTAGTGTGAATTCTTTCTGAGCAAGGAGAGCTAACTCAGTCGATCTATTTTTACGAAACCCATATTGAGCGGTAGTGATAATGTTACATCTTTCGGTGAAGGAGGATAGCCGTTTAAGAATAACTTTTTCGAGGCCTTTGGAAAACACAGGTAAGATTGATATCGGGCGATAGTTTCCCATTTCATTTTTGTTTCCTTTTTTATACACTACTGTGACTTTTGCCCTTTGCATAAGACGCGGAAAAACACCGGAAACTAAGGATAGGTTGAAGATATGGGCGAGGGAAGGTGCAAGAATGTCGATAGTAAATTTTATGGGCTGTATCTGAAAACCTGACGCATCTGTAGCTTTACTATTATTAAGCGCTAAAAATTCTGTAATTACTTCATTTACTGTAACCGGTGTTAGAAATATTGTTTCACCATTTCTGGCACTCATATAGGACAGATTTACGTCGCCGCTTGATGTGTCAACAAAGGAAAGAAAGTAGTCATTAAAGGCATCTGCTAGATCAGAACCTTTTAATTCAATTCCTTCATGATTAATATTTGTGGTCGGTTCGGAAGAATAACTGAAGATAGATTTTAAAACCTTCCAATTTTTTTCAGATTGTCCACCAGTTGAATTAAATCGGTTATAAATATATTGCTTTTTAGCGACGCGAAGTTACTTTGTGACGAAGTTCGTAAATTTTTTTAATGTTTTCAGCGCTTCAGGACATCTACTTTGTAAAAACACTCTGTAAAGTTTATCGCGTATTCTTATCAACTGCAACATGTCTTTGTCGACCCATGGTTTCTTACTTTTCTTTGACTGGGAGAATTTCTTAAGTGGAAAGGAAGCATTACAAATGTCAGTAACAATCTCTAAAAAATTTTCGTATGCTTCATCAGGGTCGCTTTCCTCAAAAACATGTTCCCAGTTAACAATAGATAAGCGTTCCTCGAACTCGCATAACGTGTGATGATTTATAACTCGATAAAATGACATTTGGTCGGGTTGTCGTTGAGAAATCGGAGCAAGATTGACAGACATGAATATTGGCATGTGATCACTCAGAGTATAAGCAATGGTGCCTGATTTCAAGCTTACTGTTTTGGAGTTTGTTATGAAAAGATCTAAAAGTGTTTATGATTCTGTCGTAATCCGTGTAGGTGACATGATGGCATTTTCACAGGAGTGGACGTTAAGTAAAGTATTGAACTCGATTGTTGTGTTATTGTTGGCCAGCATGTCAATGTTAAAATCGCCACCTAAAATTAACTGATATTGGTTCATTTTAACAAATTCTAGGAATGAATCAAGAAATAAAAAGAGCTCAGCAGAACTGCTACCCGGTGGACGATAGCAGACACAAATATCCTTGTGCCAGACTTGACTGCCAGGACTTCGTAATGGGGCGTAATACAACAAAATTCAGGCATCATTTCTGATTCCATAATATTCGAAACTAACATTGAAACACCACCTCCCCTTCTTATGGATCGGTTCATATAGAAACACTTATACGTCGGAATCACATAGACGTCACCTTCACAGGTAAACCACGTTTCAGAAAACATAACAACATTGAAACGAGTTTCCACTTCTCTGAAAAAACAGTCAAGTTCTTCTTGCTTATTTCGACCAGATCTGAGATTAACATGAATACAAGAGCAACAAAGAGGATTATCAGGCTTAATGAAACTATTGAGGTCAGAAAGATTAACTAGATCAGTAGAAAGAGCCATTGGAAAAAGAGTGCCGCGTATTGCCGCACAACTGGTCCAAATCTGCTGGACAATGAATTACAATCGCAGGATCGCGTTGTTTCCTTTTAACGAACACTTTCCCATTCCGGTGCCAAGCGTACTGGTAATCATTTTCACCTGCCCAAGCCTTTGCATAGCGCAACAGCTCACGGCTTTGACGCGTCATGTTTTCGCTGACTGATACATCCGAGTGAGCATCTCTTAAAGCTGTACGCTTCTGAAACCACATGTCACGAGTTGAGAGCTTTGAAAACCGTACAATGATCCCGGGCACCTTTCCTGACTTTGAAGGAAGTCTGTGCACAACATCGACGTCATTCAATGTAAGCTCTGGCAAATCCACAGATTTTGCTACGTTATTTACCTTTTCCATCAGATTCTCATCATTTGTCTCCGGTATGCCGTGCATCTTAAGGTTCAGCTTTCTGTTTCGCCACTGAAGGTCGTTCACAGTCATTTTCAATGACTCAACATCATCAGCGTCGACTCTGGTCTCAAGTGCACTAACACGTTTCTTTAAGGTACAGATCTCTTTCTCATGTTTTACCTGTTGTTCAAGTATATCATCGTATTTTTTTGACATTAGTTCAATGGACTTCTTCACTTCATCGATTTGGTCAGGCAGGCCAGCAAGAGCATCAAGTTTTTGACATATGCCGGCTAAACTACTGCTCTGCAAAACACTCGTCCGTTCAAAAATTGAGTACGCTGCTCCAGTGTGGGACCCATACACTAACTCTCTCATTGGGCTGCTTGAATCCATCCAAAATCGCTCTGCAAGGTTCATAATGTGAAATTACTCCCGCCATGCCAGTGTTTCAGAAATGAAACAAACGCTTAATCTTCCGGATCTTGCCATACGGCGCCGCATTTCGCGCCTCTGCACATTTCATAAAATATATTACGGCAACGAAACCTTAAAGCAGTCCTTGTTTACTCCTCCGGTGCACATATCGTCCCGCAGAGATCATCACCTAAAGGTGCACATTCCACAGTGCAGGACTGTCCAATATCTAAATTCTTTCGTCCCCAGAAAAGCCTCGGACTGGAATCACCTGCCCTCCACCGTCGTCGTCATCAAGGATTCTCAGAAATTCAAGGATACTGTTAATGCTTATGAATTGTAAGTGTGTATTTGTTTGTTTCTTTGTATTTATTTATTTTTTGCTACTCCTCTCTGTAACGCCTGACAGGCCTTGAGAGTAATAAAATGAAATAAAATGAAATTACGGATCATTGAACTGCGGCTGATTTTTGTATTTCTTTCTAGATTTTTTATCGTTAGTTGATTTAAAAAAATTCCTTTCAAATACTCTAGGAGTTTTGAAGTATTTTGTTTTTTAATTTATTTATTTACTTATTTACAACACGCTGCCAATCCTAGAGGGATTATTATTGGTGTGTGTGAAAAGACATTTACGCTTGGTTAGAATCGCGAATGTGGCTACTCTCTGAGGGCCAAAACAGAAATGAAGACAGATTAGCACAAAACCCAAGTGCTCACATTACCTTATTTAACTGATCTGGGTCTGGCAGCGGCATGGTAGAGTGGGTCTGGCAGCGGCATGGCGAACGGTTCTTGCAAACACGTGTGCTTCATTTTGCAGATAGCCGCAAGCATCGCTGGACCATACTTCCTGAGCAATGCTTCTTCTTCAGGCTTCCTTCATGGAAAATGCACCCTCACGGGCCCTCCATTCAGTTCCTGCTGTCAACCGATAGATGGCAATGCAACCATAACCTCATCTTCCGTCGATCTCGCTTGTCTCGACCACGCATGGCACAACCCCGGAACGTCATCGACACGGACCCGACGGGATATAAAAGCAACACACCGGCCAATCCTCTTCAGTGGGTCTGGCAGCGGCATGGCGAACGGTTCTTGCAAACACGTGTGCTTCATTTTGCAGGTAGGCCACAAATACGCTTTCAAATGTTATAGGAGCGATGATCGTTTCTTATTGCTGCTGCCAGACCCTCAGCACTTTGTGTGTATTTTTTCTTGCCTACTGCATTCGTTAAGAATTTTGTTGCAACTGTCCGGCGATGTCGAAACAAATCCAGGCCCAAAGTCAGAGGAAATGCTAACGGAGCTGCTAGCTGGACAAGCACGAATCAGCGCAGAGCTTTCCGCGCTCAACTCTAGAATGGCTACCTTTGAACAGCGTATTACGCACATAGAGGCGTTGGCTTCAACTGCTAACGACGCTCTTCAGCGTGTTCATGATCTTGAGATAACTGTTGAGAATCTTAAAGATGTCATTACCAAACTTGACCGCAAAAATGATGACCTGGAAAACCGATCCCGTAGGAATAACTTAATCATCTATGGCTTGAAGGAACCATCAAATGAAACTTCTGAGGGGCTATTGGCTTCTGTATCGGAGTTACTGTATTCCAAACTTGGAATCCAATGTGAAGGTATTGAACGCTGTCACAGGCTTGGCAATCAAACAACTGAAAAGACGAGACCTGTCATTTTTAAACTGCTAGACTTTAGAACCAAGCTTTCCATCCTTAAAAACGCCAGAAAACTAAAAGGATCTGATACGCACATTAGCGAAGACTTTTCTGCGCGTGTACGGCACATTAGGAAGGCTCTCTGGGACAACTCGGTTGATATCCGCAAAGAAGCAGATAAGTATTGGTTGCAATACGATTCCCTGATAGTCGACAGTGTTCGTTACACTTGGGATGATGTTTCCAAAAGGCTTGTCAAGGCTGCACGTGCTGCAGTGCCTAGGGACACAGAGTGACTCGTTAATGAGCAGAAAGGTAGAAATGAGCAGAAAGAAAAGCAGAAACTGACTCTTTTGAACTTAAATGCTAGAAGCTTGCTTAATAAGATTGAAGATTTCAATTGGCTAGTAGAATGTTACACTCCGTCAGTTATTTGCGTAACAGAAACATGGTTGGACAACTCCATATCAGATGTAGAATTTTTGCCTCCAGATTGCTCGGTGATCAGAAACGACAGGCAGTTTGCTAGAGGAGGGGGCGTAGCTCTGTTCATTAGAAAAGGCATTGAAATTTTTGTATTGCCAGAACTTCCGAATACTGAGTCTGTTTGGTGCCGGCTAAAAATTTCTGGTTTCGTGACAGTCGTGGGTGCTGTGTACCGTCCGCCCGGTTCGGAAAATATTTTCTCGCACATTACAGAATACATAGCGGAACACAGGCTCCACAAGTATAAAATGACCATTACAGGTGATTTCAATGCTCCTTGTATCGATTGGAAGTTGTTAATTTCAACAGGTCGTGACAAGGTTGTTTGTGAATCCCTAATTAATATGGCTATATCATATGATTTAACACAAGTCGTTGAATGTCCAACTCGAGAAAACTCTGTTCTTGACCTTGTTTTTGTTAATGAACAGTTGCTGCAATACGGATTTCAGTGTGATGTAGTCGACGGACTGTCAGATCACAAGTGTGTTTTCATGCAATTTAATGTGGTTTGTGAGCCCCATAAGCCGAATTTCAATATTGTTAAAGATTTTACCCGTGCCAACGACCGTGCTATTACTGAACTGCTAGCGTCGTCTTTCGGAGATTTCGTGACAGACAGTGAAACGTGTGGTGTTGATGCTTTATTAGAGCAGTTTTATAATTTAGTACATAGCTGTGTGCTTCATTTCGTCCCCACAAAATGTGTGAAACATAACCCGAAGCATCCGTGGTACACAAGAGACATAATTCATCTCATAACACGCATCAAGCGCTTGCGCAAGCGCAGCCGGCCAGGAAACGAAAGCCGCGATTCACTACTACTTTCACTCAAGTCGGAGCTAAAGACAAAAATGACACAAGCTAAACACTTTTACTTCAACACAACACTGTCAACATTCATGAAAGAGAACCCATCGAAATTTTGGAAAACAATATTACCCTCTTCCCATGACTCTGTATCTTTCATTATCAACGAGCAGCCTTGCACTGATCCCGTAACCATTTCTGAAGCCTTCAATAGCTACTTTCACTCTGTCTTTCATCTTGATGATGGTACCAATCCTCCCTTCATTCATAGCTCGGAACACCAGTTACCCAACCTCGAAGTAAGTTACCCTGGGGTTCACAATCTGTTAGTAAAAATTGACACAACTAAAAGTGCGGGACCAGACGCCATACCTAACATGTTTTTAAAGAGGTACTCGGAATGTAGTGCCCGTTACCTTACAGTGATTTTCAACAAATCACTGGACACATCCTCCGTTCCCCGGGCTTGGAAAATTGCCAATGTCATCCCGGTGTTTAAATCTGGCGATAAACAACGAATTAGTAATTACCGACCGATCTCCCTAATTTCCACTTGCTGCAAGCTTCTTGAGCACATTATTCACAAGCACCTTGCTCAGTTCTTAACTTGTCATAATCTACTGTCACACTGTCAGCACGGTTTTCGATCTGGTTTTTCCACTGTCACTCAGCTCATTGAATTTACTCACGACATCGCTTCCGCTTTAAATAACCGTGATCAAATCGATGCAATATTTATAGATTACTCCAAAGCATTTGACATGGTCTGCCATAATAAGCTTCTTCGTAAACTACGCACCATGTTTAACGGCAATAAGTTACTGGACTGGATAACCGACTACTTACACTTAAGATCCCAGTTCGTCACTTTTAACCATGCACAGTCATCGTCAGTCACTGTAACTTCAGGTGTGCCCCAAGGGTCGGTGCTTGGGCCTCTACTCTTTATAATTTTTATTAATGATGTAGCTAATGTTACTAACGACACCGCAGTGAAGTTACGCCTATATGCCGATGACTGTGTGCTTTACCGCAACGTTGCTAACGCCGATGATCAACAGGAACTAAACAAAGTGTTTTCTTTGTTCTTTGAATGGAGTAATGCATGGCAAATGAAAATTAATTTCACTAAAACAGTTGCAATGACCTTTGGTAACAAAAAGAATCCGCTGCATTTCTCTTACAGTAACAACGGTAACTGCTTGACCCACGTCAGCGAGTTCAGATACCTGGGCGTTATATTTTCGCATAACTTAAAATGGAATGCTCACATAAATAACATATCTGGGAAAGCACTTCGCAAACTTGGTTATCTCAAACGAACCTTAAAAAATGCCACGAAGGAATGTAAATTAACTGCTTACAAATCACTAGTTCGACCCATCCTGGAGTACGCCTGAATTGTCTGGTCCCCTCATTACGCGCGCGACATTGACCGTTTAGAATCAGTTCAAAAAAAAGGAATAAGATTCATCTTCAGCCGGTATGATCGCAAGTTTTCACCTTCTTCTCATATGCACAGTTTATCTTTACAAACATTAGAACATAGGCGCACACGTGAACGCATCATGCTGCACAAGATCGTTCGCACATCATCTGGCATTCAGGCACCCTTCACATTAGTGTCATCAAGCGCACGTGCAACCCGACGGAACCACCCATTAAACATTGTTCCCTTCAAACCACATATAGATTGTTTTAAATTTTCTTTTTTCCCTCTAACCGTTGAAATTTGGAATCGATTGGACGGCTCACTTCGTTCATTGCCAATTGAAGAGTTTGTTGTTCAGTTGCCTGACAATTTGACCCGTTGATCTGTTTTTAATATTTCTGTGTTATCTATTTCTATGCTACCCATGTTATTTGTTTTTACTCATGTATTCACCCACTCCTGCTATGTCTCTCCTCAGAGACAGCAGTATTTATAAATAAATAAATAAATAAAGTAAAATCTGTATTGGTTCTTTGTTAACCGACACAGATAAACGAATAGTTAGTGTGCGTTTCGTGTTCTTGCTTGTCTTCGTATGACTGGCCTCTTTTCTTTTCTCCGCTGCATTCATATTCCGACATGACCTGGTGCTGACTAGGAGAAGTTCTGAAAATGTTACTGAATTTTCTTGTTCTATTCTTGAAGTATTCCCACAGTGATACCTGTGACACAATTCCTTGCTTGAAATTCTCTGCTCATGTCGGTTATCTTTTCAAATTGCAATGTCTATCTTTCGCCACCGGAGCGGCCAAGTACACTCTGAGGAGGCGAAAATACAATTGCTTTCTTATCCAGCCCAATATTTGTTCGATATGAACCGCAGTAACGACTTCGAACTCGAGGCTCATACTTCCAGCACATACGACCATCGATAAGACAAAAGCTTAGTTCCAGCAACCTCGAGATGCCGCACTCGTGCGACTGCTATTTGGGGTTAAAGGGACTGAACAACAAATTTTGCGCACTCCTTTTTTTTTTCGGTGAAACAGAAGACTGTCCTGCCGCCTAGATTCCGCAACGGCTGTGTGGAAAGCGCTGCAGAAGATTGTCGCCGACAGTTTTGTAGCGACAGCTACACTATGCTAGCAGAAGCGCATTCTGCGGTGCCAGCAAATCGCACTACTGCCCATGCGCCGCTACCAAGGCCACCAGTGCCATGGCAACCATGGTGCCGCAGCCACTGCGCCGCGCTACGCATGCGCAGCGTCGCGTCGCGCAGCTGGGATATAAGCCGGAACGGATGCGCTCAATCCTCAGACGCACACCATGCAAGAAGGAGAGCGGCGTGCTCGTCGCGGCATCAGTACAGGCTGCGTGAAATTGAGTCTCCCGATCCAGAAGTCGTCGCATGGTACAGAGCCGGCCGACAGCGTGAAAACGAGGCGAGAAAGACTAAGCGGGCGGCCAAGACGCCCGAAGAACGAGAGGGAACGACGTCTCGCGAAGGGAAGAGACGCCCCCAAGCTGCCGAATGACGACGGCGTGTCGCTAGCGAAATGCCAGTAGACGAAACTGCTTTCGCTACGTATATCCTGGCAATTTTTTTTTATCACTGCAAGCGCTCCTTTCTATGCATTCCTTGCTGGTAACCATGATCGGCGAATATGAGAGCTATTGGACGATGGCAATAGTGATTTTTCATTATCACTTCTTTTTCTGGGCGAGTTCACCGTCAGCGCTTGTGTCTAGTAAGTCTTCTCTTGTTCTGTGATTGCATGGGTTAGCGCTGTTACATTTCTTATATTCAATAGTGACGTACCAAAAACCAATATATTCTTGCCGCCAGTGAGTAATTACAGAGTTTTATTATAGCGTAGCATCCTTCTGACAACCTGCACGGAAAATGGTTGAGGCATACTACAGTACGCCACGCTGACGACAGTTTTATTGAGATTTCGTTAGCGCTTCATCCAAGAAATGCAAAATATTCTGGTGCCATCTGTCATAAAAAAACTGAAAGTACTTCACTAGCGATTAAATTAACAGAATGAAGCGAGCGCTGCATTTGGTGAAAGGGCACACCAAAGCGAGCGTACACTATAATAAAATGGAACGAGCACTGATAAAAAAAACAGATTGCAAATAAGAACAATATGTTAAATTTTACCTTCGTTTGGTGAAGTGGTGGGACACATCGATAATAGCAATGTTTCACCGTATGATGTCACTTCAGATTCTTCTGTGCGATTTTCAACGCCAACTCAAGATTACTAGTCCTAGTTTCTTCGATATCACAATCACGATTTTACACAATGGGACAATATACAGGATGTTTAATGTAACTTGAATCAGAGATTTAAAAAAGTGGCGTGCCGGAGCAGGTTGAAACCAACGACATATTGTTTCCCGTCTTGTGGAG
The DNA here is from genome assembly GCF_055824585.1 of Amblyomma mixtum. Classification (NCBI taxonomy): domain Eukaryota; kingdom Metazoa; phylum Arthropoda; class Arachnida; order Ixodida; family Ixodidae; genus Amblyomma; species Amblyomma mixtum. Next base: position 137,427,820 of record NC_143016.1, read on the forward strand.
CTCCCCAGAGTACTTTTCAAGTTACAGTTTAGTTAGTCAGGTAACAAAACTAATGCAAAATTTCAAATTTTCACATGACGGTAACGTGCATTTCGTCAAGCTTTAGATGGCATTAAGGCAGAACCGATCACTTTTGTAGCAACGTACCTCCTACGTGTCCCTTTTTTCTCGGAATTCAAAGAAAGCCCGCAAAATATAAAAAAACCCGTGATTGCTCTCATGCGCTGCCATATTTTAGCGCTCCCAAACAAGTTTTGAACGAACGAAATGTGCCCGCTGACAGTGCCCACGTGAGTGGCCGCCACTCAGTTCGACGGGCTACAAAAGGATAAAAAAAAGGAACGAAGCACGCTAGGCCCTTTGCGGGATTCGCCGTCGGAGTTGTCTACGAACTACCACTCACTTGTGGAAAAACATATATAGTCCAGACTGGACACTGCTTGAACGATCGTGCACGGGAACATGGTTTATCTCGAACAACGGGGGAGGGATCAAATTTGGCTAAGCATTGCCTGCCCTGCAGTGACCGTCGGCCACGGGTGAATGAGATTAGAATTGTGGGCAAGAGTCGCGATTCAGTCGCACGTCAGAAAAGGGGAGATGCATGTATCAGTGAATAGTGGGGTAGCATTCCTCGATAAGACGATGTAAGTACTGGCCATGGTGTTCTACTGATTGTCACATAATATGTACCCTTTCGCTGCGCATGCTCGGAGTACAATCTTTTTCCTTCAAATATCTGTTGTGTCCGTTGAAAAAATCAGTTGTAAGTTTGCGCTCGTCCCGTACCCTGTCGTGTGTGTGTGCGTGTGTGTTTCGCGCAGCTACCATGTCTGAAGTACTGAACCAACTAGCCTGACAGCACGTTCTGCTTAAAAACCGAAGGATAGCTTGAAATGTGGGACTTCATGCTTTCCCTTCCTTTATGGTTTTTTCTACGCGATGTCTCAATAAAAGCCCCGTCCGAATGGGCTGTCGGTGTCCTGCCTATGACTTATGGCAAAACGCGCCGTACGCTTTTCATTTGCGGGAAGAATGCGCTGATGCACTTTCAAGAATATGCGGAGAGCGGCGTCGGCCGTCCACATTGATAGGTTGAGCGCGCAGGTTTCTTTCATTCAGAACGCGCTCGCAAGCGCTACAGTACGGTAGCGCAAGAGCGCAATGTCTTGTGTTCTTTCATAATTCGCGGGCTGTCTTTAAACGCTCGAAAAAAAGGAGCGCGTAGAAGACACGTTGCTACAAAAAACCGGATTGGTTGTTGCTTAACCCCGTCTACAACTTAATAAAATGCACCTGATCAAAAATGAGTAATGAAAAATTGCGTAACTGATGTTAGCTAACTAACTACATAGGCGAAATTTAAAAAAAATACTCTGAAGATCGTCACTTCACGGGGAACAGTATGTCGTTGGTTTCACTCAGCTACGGTGCGCCACTTTTTTTTAAAATCCTTGATTCAAGTTACGTGAAACACCCTGTATTTGGATTTGCATCATTATCTTATGGTACGTTTTCGACAGTTGCCGGTCCCTCTAAGAAGAGTCAGGAGATCGGAAGTTCGCAGCACAAGAAACACATCCCATCACGGCGCACCAGTGCTGGCACCATGAAAATTATAAAATCAGCAGCATGCCAGAATACCGTGACGCCGTCGAATCCCTAAAACCTTGGGGCGAGATTTCTCTGTACTTTATAGACGCCCAAACTAGGAGGTGTACTTACACGACGTTATGCAGATATTCGCGATGGTGCTGCAATATTACACCTCTCACATACTGCGTCCTGCTGACCACGAAAGAACAATGGCAGCTGTAAAATTCTTTTCACGGGTACATCTGTAGCAATCTTGACATAAAGTGAAGTGAAGTCTTTATTTCATAGCAAAGTGTACAAAAAGAAGTACTGGTCAATCTAAGCACACAGTGCTTGTTAAAAGACCAGGCAGCCAGTGTTGCATCCTTAAACTAGGATATAAAGCAATATACATTCATAATATTCACATAACAAGAAAAAATAATAATACAAGGTAAATACAAGTAATACAATCCTATGCGAACAAAATATAAAAACGAGAAAATATAAAAAAAACGAAATAAAAGAAACCCGTCAAGTTTCCCACTTGGCAAAAAAAAAATCACACATTACAAGATAGTTGAACACCATTTCCTTACTTCTCTCAGCATTACAGCTCGTGATTTTAAATCGTACAGTATCTCACTTAGTTCATTGAATATCTGAGGTACATAATAATTTCTGGCTTTCTTTCCATAATTCGTAAAGACTCGTGGTTTAACATATTTCTCAGTTTTTCGTAGCAATACATCTTTCTTTACTAATAGCTTAAAATTGTTAGAATAATAGTGGTTAGAATAATTGTTAGAATCATCATCATCAGCCTGACTACACCCACTGCAGGGCAAAGGCATCTCCCATGTCTCTCCAATTACCCTGTCCTTTGTCAGTTGCCGCCACTGTATCCCCGCAAACTTCTTAATCTCATCCGCCCACCTAACTTTCTGCTGTCCCCTGCTACGTTTGCTTTCTCTTGGAATCCAATCCGTTACCCTTAAGGACGAGCGGTTATCTTGCCTTCGCATTACATGCCCTGCCCAAGCCCATTTCTTCCTCTTGATTTCAACTAAGATGTCATTAACCCGCGTTTGTTCCCTCACCCACTCCGCCCGCTTTCGATCTCTTAACGTTACACCTATCATTTTCCTTTCCATAGCTCGCTGTGTTGTTCTTAACTTAAGCTGAACCCTCCTTGTTAGCCTCCACGTTTCTGCCCCATAGGTGAGTACGGGTAGGATACAGCTGTTGTATACTTTTCTCTTCAGGGATATTGGTAACCTACCATTCATGATCTGATAGAACCTGCCATATGCGCTCCACCCCATTCTTATTCTTCTAATTATTTCCCTCTCATGATCCGGATCTCCGGTCACTACCTGCCCTAAGTAGACATATTCTCTTACTACTTCCAGTACCTCGCTACCAATGGCGAACTGCTGTTCCCTTGCTAGGCTGTTGAACATTACTTTGGTTTTCTGAATGTTAATTCTTAGCCCCACCGTTCTGCTCTGCCTGTCTAACTGATTGATCATGCTTTGCAGTTCTTGTCCTGAGTGGCTTAGCAAGGCAATGTCATCAGCGAATCGCAAATTACTCAGGTATTCTCCATTAACTCTTATCCCCAACTGTTCCCGTTCCAGTCCCCGGAATACCTCCTGTAAGCAGGCAATGAAGAGCGTTGGCGAGATCGTGTCTCCCTGCCTGACACCTTTCCGTATTGGAATTTTATTGCTGACTTTATGGAGAACTATAGTAGCTGTGCAATCGTTATAAATATCTTCCAATATTTTCACATAGCACTCTTCTACACCCTGATTCCGCAATGCCTGCATGACAGCTGAGGTTTCCACAGAGTCAAATGCTTTCTCGTAATCAATGAAGGCTATATATAGAGGTTGGTTATATTCTGCGCATTTCTCTATCACCTGATTGATAGCGTGAATGTGATCTATTGTCGAGTATCCTTTACGAAAGCCTGCCTGATCATTTGGTAGACTAAAGTCCAAGGTTGTCCTGACTCTATTAGCGATTACCTTAGTAAATACCCTGTAGGCAACGGACAATAAGCTGATTGGTCTGTAATTCTTCAAGTCCTTGACGTCTCCTTTCTTATGAATTAAGATAATGTTAGCATTCTTCCAAGCTTCAGGTATTCTCGAGGTCACAAGGCATTGAGTATACAGGGTGGCTAGTTTTTGTAGCACAATCTCTCCCCCGTCCTTCAACAAATCTGCTGTTACTTGATCCTCACCAGCTGCTTTCCCTCTTTGCATTGCTCCTAAGGCTTTCTTTACTTCCTCCTTCGTTACTGGCAGGATGTCCCATTGCTGTGCTCGACTGCCTCCCTCAGTAACGTGATGATTAGATTCGCTACTGTATAGATTTTTTGTAGAACTCTTCGGCTAATTCAACTATCTTATCCATATTGCTGATGACATTGCCCTGTTTGTCTTTTAGCGCATACATCTGGTTTTTACCTATGCCTAGTTTTCTCCTCACTGATTTTAGGCTACCTCCGTTCCTTAGAGCATGCTCGATTTTCTCCATGTTAAACTTTCTTATGTCGGCTACCTTGCGCTTATTTATTAACTTCGATAGCTCTGCTAGTTGTATCCTGTCTGTGGAGTTAGACGTCCTCATGCTTTGACGTTTCTTAATCAGATCTTTAGTCTCCTGAGATAGCTTGCTGGTATCCTGTCGAACAATCCTACCACCTACTTCTGCGGCGCACTCTGTAATGATAGCTGTAAGATTATCATTCATTGTTTCAACACTACGGTCATCTTCTTCAGTTAAAGCGGAAAATCTGTTTTGCAGCGACATTCTGAATTCCTCTACCTTCCCTCTTAATGCTAACTCGTTAATAGCCTTTCTCTTCACCAGTTTCCTCCGTTCCCTCTTCAATTCTAAGCTAACACGAGACCTTACCATTCTGTGGTCGCTACAACGGACCTTACCGAGGACCTCCACATCCTCTACGATGCCAGGGTGTGCACACAGTATGCAGTCTATTTCATTTTTAGTCTCACCATTGGGGCTCTTCCACGTCCACTTCCTGTTTGCTCGTTTGCGGAAGAAGGTATTCATAATCCGTAAATTATTTCTATCTGCGAACTCTACTAATAACTCTACCCTACTGTTCCTAGAACCTATGCCATAGTCACCTACCGCCTTGTCTCCAGCCTGCTTTTTACCTACCTTTGTATTAAAGTCGCCCATCAGTACAGTGTACTGTGATTTTGCTTTGGTCATTGCCGATTCCACATCCTCATAGAAGCTTTCAACTATCTGGTCATCATGGCTTGATGTAGGCGCGTAGGCCTGTACCACCTTCAGCTTGTACCTCTTATTAAGCCTAATTACGATAGCTGCCACTCTCTCGTTAATACTGTAAAACTCCTCGATGTTGCCAGCTACATCCTGATTAATGAGGAATCCCACACCTAGTTTTCGCCTATCTGCTAATCCACGATAGCACAGTACATGCCCGCCCTTTAGTACTGTATACGCCTCATCTGTCCTCCTAACTTCACTAAGCTCTATGACATCCCATTTAATACCTGCTAATTCCTCCAATAGCACTGCTAAGCTAGCCCCACTTGATAAGGTTCTTGCGGTAAACGTTGCCAGGTTCAGTTTCCAATGGCGGCCTGTCCGGAGCCAGAGATTCTTAGCACCCTCCGCTGCGTCACAGATCTGACCGCCGCCTTGGTCAGTTGCTCCGCAGCTGCTGGGGACTGAGGGCCGAGGGTTAATTGGTTTGTTCATAGAAGGTTATGGCCATGTACTACACCAGGGTGGCCAAATCCTGTTCTGGTGAGGAAGTGCGTTGTCGGTTAGGTTCACCGAAATCAGGCCGCACTCCAAGCCTGGGTATGCAATTCCATCGACACGCGAAGTTTTTTTTTTTAATCCGGTGGAGAATTGCGTGGCCCCGGGATTCGAACCCCGGTCCTCTTGCACGCGAGGCGGATGCTCTACCTCTACGCCATCGCTGCACGTCTATTGTTAGAATAGTAGTAAACAAAGGAATTCCTTTCAGGCAAGAAAATCATAATGAATCACAGACGCCAACTCAGATTCGCCGTCTATAACGCGCATTGACTCACCAAATGTTCTGGCTTTTTTTTTATTCTGCCGCATCTCCTAACCGCGACCACACTTGCAAAAGCTGGCAGTACTTCTCCAAGTCCCTTGTTCAGAAGCTATAACCTGTGTCGTGCACTAACATTTGAATGTTTTCAGCAAACAACACTGGCACTTCGCTGAACTTTGCTTTCGCCCCGTAAATTTCGTGAGACGCATGCTTATCTGTAAAGGTGTACTTGCATGAATGAAACAATATTGAATAACTCTTGTGTGCTGTTCAGTTTCGTCCACTCTTTTGATTTTAAAAAATATCTGCGCTTGAGTATCCAATAGAAGTTTACCGACTCCTGCGCCGCAGTACCATTGTTCAACTCACTGCGATTTCAAGTTGACAATGAAACAATGTCACCAAAGGAAGCTGTCTCACAGCTCACAGCGTGGCCGCATAAGGCATTTGGAGACGATTTTACTTAAGAGAAGGGGGAGAGAACACAAAAAGGGCTGGCACCTTATAACAGCTGAAGATTTTTTTTTTTCAAATTACCGTACATAAACAAAAAAGACTTTTTTCTCTGTGTACATTAATTCTGATTATACTTAAGTTTTTTAACATATATGAGAGCCGTATGCTTTTTCTACGTTTTATTTTTTACCGGTCTCAATAACTCTAATTTCTTTACGCCCTGTAACAACGATAACTTTAATCTGTTCACTCTTACCTCCCCTTGATTTTCCAACAGGCGTTGACCTGAATGAGCCGTAACATTCTACTTTCCTTTTTACTGCCTGCCTTGAGTCGAGACAAAGCATAAGTTCGGAGCTACAGGTTATTTCAAATCTTATTAATGTCAGGTTGATAGCAGGCAGAGGTGCTTTCCTATGGCGCAACGGAGATTCAGAAAGCAGGGAAACGAGAGAACGGACAAGAAGTTCGGATGAGCCAGGAAATGAAGTTCATGCTGCGCAATGCAATCCTTGGTGCCGTCGGCCTAAAACTCATTTACTCTACCTACCATGTCGCCTTTTCAAATAAAGACTAGATTGCCCCACAACTGAAATTTATCGAATTTTATTTCGCGCAAGCATACCGCCTTTGTCGAAGTTCACCTGAGGTCAGTCACCATGACACGACGAAAAGACAGCTCCGTTGATTCACTTAGTTGCCTTTACAGTCGAAAAAAAGATTCGATCGGTCATCTACAGTGAGTTAAGAGGTCATAACCACATTTCATGCGAGAGTGGCGACTCCTTTGCTCCCGCGTATGAACGTCTCCAAGCGTTTCCCATCGCAATTGGAGGGCAATGCTCTTCCCTCTTGTGTGCCTATTTCGACTTACGGCGGGAGAAAAATCTAATTAGGTCCTTGTCCGGTCGAAGGCACAATCGCAGGATATAGCAAGGTATATTGCAAGAAGCTATCTGAAACAGAAAGTACTTATCGCTGTGACAGCATGCAAGTTCTGTGCACTCTCATGTCCCACAGTGCGTTTGAACAGCGCATATATGAGTCATCCCTCTCACCGCCTTCCACTGCAGATGTTACAATGCCGGAGCTTTACGTGAGGCCGCGCTTTTATTTTGGACATATTTTACACGCCAGACTGTTTCGACATCTCCCCAAAAAGATTTTATAGCGAATCTTATCTGTGAAGTTGTGGGGATCCAGCATGATAATACAGAGTATTCATTTATACAAAGCATAGATAAATGCGCGCTTATAGCTAGACCTCATTTCTCTGGAGCCAGAGTGCCGCTTGATGTGGTGGTGGTGGTGAAAAATTTTAATCAAAGAGAGCTTGAGGGTTAAAAAAAAATAAATAACCCTGCTGCATGGTCGGTATCCTTAGTCCGGGACACCGCATGACGAGGCCCCGTCTCGCGCCCGCTTGACCAGAGCCCTTTGGGACTCCAGTGTGGAGCAGTTGAGGAGGGCAGTCTCCCATGCCTCTCGGGTGGGGGTGGGGGAGGGGGGAAGGTGAGGATTCTGAGTACATGCCCACACCATGTGAAAGATATCGCAGATCTCTCCACAGTGCGGGCAGCGCCCATCTGTGTTCGGATCGAAGTGTTTTGCTATTGCAGGACAGAGAAGGGTTCCTGTCTGCAGGCGCCGCAGAGTTCGCTCCTCCGCCTTACTCAGCCCCTTGGCAGGTGCCGGGTAGAGACGGTGGCTGTCGCAATAATAAATTAGGATTTCGCGGAACCGCAGAAGCGGTTTATGAGCTTCTGAGCCATGAGAGCTAGGATGAGGAGCCCGGTGTGTGAGCGCTCGGGCGGCCGCATCAGCGGCCTCATTGCCTCGTAGACCCTGGTGGCCAGGAGCCCAGATCACTTTTGTGCGAGTTGGATCGGCGAGAGCGCGTCTTAGAATTTGCGAGGCCAGAGGTGATATTTCGCCTGCAAGATAATGTTCACAGGCCCGGCGAGAGTCTGTAATAACCGTTTTCGATTTTGGATCGGCGGCAGCGAGAGCTATTGCGACTTCCTCCGCTCGTGTTGAATAGTGCCGCTTGAGAGCGTGTGGGATGCACAGCTGGACTGCCTATCGCGCCCTAACTCCTTGCCGCACTGCGACATTGCATATATTAAGCATGCGCACCGGCTTATAAAGTGTGGTAAACGGTACATCAATCAACTGCTGCTTGCACACGATTGCATACTTGCTACAGCACTGCGCACAAGTTGTCAGAAAACTGTAACGTGCGACCCGCAATAGTTTCTTGCGAATCAACGCTGTCACAAAGTTTAGACCACCCTGCGATTATCACTTTTGGACCAAGCCTATCTCACCGCCTCTGTGACAACCAAGCGTACATAGGCCTTAGGGCCATCAAGATAAGTCTTCTGGCCTGAAAGACCTACACCGAGGAGACTCACGGCATGTTTTACTATAATACACCGGAGCCTTGCTGAACTGCTTCTTTATCAAAGGCGTTTTTTTATATGCCCCTTTCTCAAATCACCTTTTCCTGTGCTGTCATTCCTGCGAAGAGTTTCTAAGGGCACCTCCCCCGTCGCTATTCAGAAAGAGAAACTCAGTAGTTTAGCCTGATAATGGGCTGCTAACTGCGAGGTTAGCATGTTTTCAATCAGTAGTTCTGTTTCTTTACCACTTCGCCATGCAAGGTTGGTGTTCTTGGATACCGGCTTAGAGGGAGAGCAGTAGAGAGCACTTTGCCAATGTTTTAAGGCATTGCCGACCTAGCATGCTCTGAGTGGAATCCTAGGGCTCCAGTTACTAACAAGTGTAGGAGAAATCAATAAGGCAGCAAAGTGGCCAAGATTATTTCGTCTCTGCTCACGTTATCCGGTCATGTCTGACGTTGCGGGAATGAGTGCAGTGGAACAAGAGGAGAGTTATGAACAAGGGTTTGTTATTCATCTGGCAGGGCTAAAAAAGCCTTAAAGCTGTTGAGTGCTGCTATGCTGTGAGAAATTTCTGCTTACGCACTTTTTATAAACACAAGTACTGAGCAGTTCACGAAGGTCTTGTTGCGCGTAAGATTCAGGATTATGAGGGCACTTAGCAAGACGATAACATCTTTCTGCCCATGCTGCACTGAACTACAATAAATAACTAGAATAACTATATTTTTCTTCCCTTTAGGACGAGCGCATATGATACAAATGAAAAATTTTAGGCAGCCCTGATTCTTAAGTATTCCATTCTGCAAACTCTTCTCAGCAGCACTGCGTTCCCAGTTATACACTTCCAGATTTCCAGCAAAATCTCCGTAATTAAGTACAAGACACTATTACCGGAAAGGCCGAAGACGTCATGGTGTGACGCAGCGGTTACTTCAGGTGATTCCTCCATTCCATAAGTCGAAAGGGAACATTTTGAAGCTTTACCCATTTGAGCACGGTGTTGCTGGACTAAACGCTGCTCAAAACAGCTGCGTCACAACTGAAAGAAGTTTTTGTTTTACATGCAGCGTTTTTACATCTGCAATTACAAAGACTCAGCTGGAAATTTGGGGCGATATATTTTGATATCGAGATTGCTACAAAAGTGGAACCAGTTCGAATAGTCTAAGAATCGCACCGCTTCTAAGCTTGCAATATTAATACGCGCACTATTTCTACAGACTAAAAACATTATTATTTCTCTTAGGGCGCTAAGAGGTGGGATGCGACTGTAATCCCTAACGTTGTGAGCACTTGGTCCTATAACTTCCATGCGAAAACATATTGTATGTACTCTCCGTCATTCTTTTAGAAAGATATCATGAAGGCGTAAGATAGAATACATCAGCAAAAATACATGGGAGGCCAGGAGAATGGGTAGGCGGAGCAATTTTGTTTTTAAAAAGATTCAAAATGTTTGGGTGGGAAATGAAGCTTCACATTGATAAGAAATCACAAACAGGTGGTCTGATACAGATGATCCAAAACTTGATGATTAGGGTGTACGCCTAGGCTAATCTAATTCGTCGCTGACCCTTTTCTTTGCTGTATTAAGAATAACGGTGATAAACTGTTGTTTTCTTGTCGTTTCTTTTCTTTCACTGCGTTTTTAAAAGCACAAATTTAAATCATTACTTGGGTTCCAAGTGTTCCAGTTTCCCTCGATGCCCGAAGTAAAAGGTTCCTTTTTCGTTATACCTGATTTCCTATTTACCTCTTCTATGCTTCCTATGGTTTATGAGGTTTGACGTCCTAAAGCGACTCAGGCTATGAGGGACGCGTTACCTCTTCAAGGTATGCTGGGTCTTGGTAGTAAAGAAAGTGAAGAGCGTATAGAATAAGGAAGTGCTCTGGTGCGAGCTGCCTTTCGAAGGCATCACAGAAATGGGAAGGGAGACTTAAGGTCCGCCTTAAGGGTACCACGCGATAGCGTTTATGGTATAATGGGCATGTATGCCGAATTAGTAATTCTGGACTTTTGCATCCATAGACACCTGTGCAAGTCCTCATACCACTCCTGGCGCTGGTGCCTCAGCGTTTTTAAGCGATGTTCGTCTGCCCCTTGGCAGGTGCTGGCACCGGTGGCGCTTGTGCAATCCAGATTGCCATCGACGAGCAACCCCTCGCAACCAGTCATTAAGTCAACTTGGCTTCCTACGTCGAAATCATCGTTTTGCTACCCCTTCTATCAAATTATTAGCTTATAAAACATTCGTCCGACCTAAACTAGAATTCGCATCAGCAGTATGGGATCCTCATCAATCTAACCTGTCTATAATCCTTGAAAAAGTTCAAACCCACGCTATCCGTTTTATTTATTGTGACTACTCTTACTATACTAGCGTGTCCTCTTTAAAATCCAGAGCATCCTTGCCTAACCTTGAAACTAGAAGAAAAATATCTCGACTATGCCTATTCCACAAGTTCTATCATTCACCTTTAGGATCATCTGTCATATCAACAGCTCATCGGCCTTCTAGCCGCAACAACCACATCAAGACCGTATACCCACCCGCAGCAAGAACTACATCTCATTTCCGTTCTTTTTTTGTCATATCATCTCGGGACTGGAACGATCTGCCGCCGGAAGCCGTACTCATCGTCAACTGCATCGACTTCAAGAAAAAGATTGAGGCCATCCTTATGTAATGAGTAATCTGTATGTATCCTGATCTTTATGTACTCTGTAATCTTTATATAATCTGCATGTAATCCGCCATCCCTCATGTAATGCCCCACAACCGGGGCCTTCGAGGTAATAAATAAATAAATAAATAAATAAATAAATAAATAAATAAATAAATAAATAAATAAATAAATAAATAAATAAATAAATAAATAAATAAATAAATAAACTGTCATCTGCCACGGTGGTCAGTTTGCTCACAATCTGATGGGCAGGTTGTGTTCACGCTACAAGGTCACGTGACCTTGCTGGCCTGCCTATGTTGCTTCTCCAGTGGATCTTTTGCTCAGGCGACGACGCCTGATTTTCAACAGAACGGGAATCTTAACACTATGACGTAAAACATGTCGATTTCCTCTCAACTTTGTGAAACCTAGATGAGTTCATTCTTGTGCGATTAACATGGTATCGCCATCAATATTCGGGGCGCAGAGAAAGGGCAAGTTAACTAAACATTTTAAGTAAACAAAAGCAGAGTTTCCGAATAGTCTTCATTAAAGTCATCTTCAAGCGTTATTGAGAGTAATATAAACATAAATGGCAACATGCTTGCTGTTTATTCTCTTTCAAACATAGCGAGACGGGGCGCTTAATTACTGGGTGGCACTAATTCACGGTGAAATGAAACAGAACGCACTCTTTCGCTGGAGCAATAACCAGTTCATAATTTTTCATAATTTCAACATTCTTTCGCAGCCCTGATTCACTCATCGAAGCAGTCGCGCTCGTCGCGGACTTAAAGCTGCCTGTAAGTAGCTTACCCTTCATTTTACCTATTTGATATCTGCTTATTATAGTTGGCAATACATCTCCTAATAGTTCATTGGCATCACAAAGTCAGAGTAGAGTTGCGACTAATCTTTAAAAATGTCGGCGCAGTTTTTGCCGAATCTACTAAGACAGTCTAAGAGCCAACGAAGTACCAGAGACATAAGCTGGATTAATTATTTCCACTTTGACGACATGAGGCGAACAACACACAAGCTGAAAGGCCCTTCTCGCTGTTTTTTTTTCTCTCAAAAAGCACTGCTGCAATACAGAGCCCAGACAAGCGGCCGCAGTCCTAGTAGGAGTGCTATCGACTTGTGAGCAACCGGAGTCAGTAGCGCTCATTAGGAGCCAAGCTCCGGTCAGCGACCTTTTCTTCAAAAGCTCTGATTTTGAAACCGAGCTCCCCAGTTAAGCGCAACGCCGAACCAGTCGGCTTAACCGCCCTTTGATATCTCCTCAAATAAGCTATTTACTTATTATACTGCACAGCGTGTATAATCTACTACGTGTGGAACGCGGCGCAGCGCAACGTTCTCGCCGTTTTACATGATCACGTTGCGATCAGCAGCGACGGCTTTATACGAGGTTGAGACTAGAGAATTTGTATCGGTCGAAGGAGGCGGTGAATTTCAATCCCGATACTGTCATAGACTTACTGATTTCCTAATAATTATAAGCATTCTCACCACACGTATTCTGCTCTCACGGAGCTGAATTCTTGAAAGCGGTGTCTGGCGGTCTCTGTGGTGCTTGAGTAAGTCTATGTGGAATTCATTGTGCGCCAAATTTAAGCGCGTATTGTGTTCTCTGTTACGGGATGTAATTGCCGCACTCACTGCCTTCAATCTAGCACACTGTTATTAATCCGTAAAGAAGAAGCCGTTTATCAGAGAGCAAGTTTATTAGTGCGCGTAAAGAATAATACTGTGCCCGCCATCTGGTAAATGCACAGCATGTGTTACGAATACAAATTCACTTTAATAGCTAAGCTCTGAAATGCGGCAAACTCCTTTCTGTTGTTGCACATCTGCGTCATAATTTTCCCTTTCCTTTAGTGTGATCCCGTCCGAAAAGCACGAGGATTAGGCGCATTATTTCTGATAAGTGGATTCATTTCTCTTCTAGAAGTCTCAATTACTGGTCTCCTCCAACGCTGTCGACGTACTATTTTACCAAAAACCTGACGTTGTGTTGAGGTTTTGGTTCGTTGAGGAGGGAATGGCTTAATCCGCTATTTGCTGTCTGGCTAGCTGCCTGATTGACACTCGATTTTTTCATTAGCACGGATGCGTCTGCAAGTGCTTCGTTCATAGAATCACTCGATTTTAGTTTTTTATGAAAATTTAAGGGGACCGCTGCGATTTTCGTTTGTTTTTTTCCGCCAATTCCACTCTCCGTATGTCTCTTTCTGGCTCTATTGGTGTTCGTTGGCCAGCAAGAGAAGCTTATATTGTTACTGGGAAAATGAAATTCGAAAATTTTCCCGCCACTCGACTCAAACTCGTGATGTCAAGACCGAAAAACAACTCCGCGATCACCGTTCGCAAGTAAATGACGGTTTAGCAGGGTATCAGGCATCTGGGATAGTATGTTTTGACGTCAGTCAAGTTACTGCCGAAAACGGGCGCGGGGTGCAATATTTGCTTTTCGTTTTCTGTACTTTTTCATGTTTGTCAAATTTCTGTTTTTTAATGCAGCAATGTATTCGTCGTCGGAGAGCGTAAACTATAGATACAGGGAATATTCCGGGTTTTCTGAGCTTTTATGTTTTCTCTGAAAATGCACCACCGCCACCGACGCCGGCAGGGTGTATGCCAACGGCTGACAGCGTTCATACCATAACTGAAAAAAAAAACATTGTGGGCACTAGGGCAAGTAGCCTAGGAAGCTGGTGTGCTCATTGTGGAGGTGAGTATTATTTGGCGTACCTATCGCTATTATCCATTCACTCGAAAACGGCGAAATCACTCCATGTTTGGCTCAAAGTTCTCTTTAATAGGCTGACATACGGCCATCAATGCTTCTTTGTCAAGAAGAGCATGCAGACAATTAAAAATTATGAAAATTTGGCTTTACCCTCCTTGTTTCTGAACGTGTTTATTTGTATGCACGGTTTGCCGATTTATTTTATTTTTAATGCTACACTGAAGTACAGAGGTCTGTGCTCTTATTTTCAGTATTTTGGCATCGTGCGCATTTCATTGAGTCATCTTTTTATGTGATCTACGCTCTGGCTCATTTTCTGTATGTAATGACTTTCGTTGAAACAATTCTGGTCGCCGCCTAGCTGAGAACCTAATCTGCGCATTAAGAATTATGCAGTCGTGGGCAAAAGTTAGAGCCCCCTCCCCCGTTTTCGGGACCTTGCCGCTCTCCATGGAGGTACAACCTGGAGAAGCCCTTTTGCAGTCTTAGCTGACGCACTGAGTCTGTCTGAACTGCAGGGGCCGTGTTTTATAAACAATCCATTTTAAAATGGCCCTTTCGCGTCTCTCTGGTCCTTTCAAGCGTCTGTGGAAAGCGATCCGACCATTGGGTAGTTGGCGACCGGACCTCACCACTGACTCACATTGACTGCGGTATGCAGCCAATAAAGGTTTGCATCACAGCGCTCTCAACAGAACGCGACCGGACCTGCCCACTGGCTTCCATTGGCTGCTATATGCAGCCAACGGCGAGGTTCGATCGCCTTCTGCCCAATGGCCGAGTCGCTTTAAACAGACACTTGAAAGGGTGACCAATCACAGAGGTCCAGACGGACCATTTTAAAATGGACAGCTTATAGAATATCGCCCCCGGAGGGCTTTCGTCAGGTGGCGCCTCCATGCAATGTGGTAAGCTACAGTACACGAAGGGGGGTGGGGGTCTTAATTTTAGCCACGATTGTACGTTACTTAACAACGCGTACGGCCTCATGGTGGGCAGACAAAGCGGCGCTCTCCTACTGAGCCCAAGCTCACCGTAGCAGGAGAGATGCAAAAAGATCCCTGCACTATGTGACGCTAGAGCACGCTGAACATAATCACAGGTGGTCGAAATTTCTTCGAAGCCACAATCCTGTGGCACTTACAGAGCACGGGCAACTATGGGACCTTAAACGCTCTGCCACATGAAAACATCGGGTGAACTATGTCTTGGCACGTAATGAATGCTACTAAGACTTGTCAAGCTGCAAGTTTGCAGCTTTGTGTGGCAGCAAACATTCAAGAAGCCCGATGATAGTGCAGATCGCCTATTTTTCATAGGGTGTCATGCGTCAATAGCTTTCTGGGACCTCTGGCTGCTAGCAGTGGCAAGCAGTTCTAGCAATGACACTTCTTCTTAAGCATGCAAGACTGCCCTCCACGCTATCCTCGTTTTTCTTTTCAACGAAATGCTGAATGCTTCTGGTCTGTACGCTGTTGGTCATATGCCTTTCTGATGTCACAAGGTGCAGATATGTCAAACAAGTCTTTGCCTGAATATTCTCCTACGGCACCATATGAACGCGCTGTCAAAATTTCTGCTTTCACACTTACCTGAAGAATGTGCGAAGTATGATAATAAAAGTGCTTCCCGACCTTTCTCCGAGAATACCGACATCCACCTCCGTCATCGGGATCAACGTACGGAAGAGATTACAGAGGCGTTCTGAATTACTAAAGAGAACATGTGCTACACCCAATCCTCAGTTACACTTATCAGAAAGGAGATGCAATTTCGGAAGATGACATCAGGTGCAAAGCCTCCTGGCGTCAAGTGGTGCGTTTTTTTCGAGTGGTTTTGCAGACTTCCTTAGATACCTGCCAAAAGAATAAACATAGACTCGCCAACACTGAGCAAAACAAACACACACGACTTTTCGGGGTCCGTACAGGTCCCTCGATCACAGAAAACTATTGATTAAATGGTAAAGGTTATGAAATGGTGAAGCATGTTCTGCCTAGAAGATGCTTCGTAATTATGTCTATTGCGATTCTAAGAGAGCGCGCGATGATAAGTTTTGCATTGTGGCGATGATAGATGTTCTGTCCCAATCAATGATGAGTATGGCGTGTCCTGATTCAAAGTGCTCTGCCAAAATATTAGATGCAGAGCGGCCGTTCCTGTCAAAACTTTGATGCTCCTTACCTCCTTTACACGCGCTAAATTCATATATAATATATATTGTTCCTACTCATCAAAATAAATCTTTAGTTACAAGACAGCTCTTCTCTTGTGCCCTTTTTTTCTTCCGCCTCCGTAGTTTTTCGTCTGATGTGTATTTTATGAAACATAAACATCAAATGCATTTTTTTGGGAAGGAGTAAGAAGGAGGCACTTGGTAGTAACTTGACCCTGAAAGTCCAACAGCACCTCAGGTGTCCTTCACCCCTTATTTTATGTCCTAGGGTGAATAAGCCGGTTTGTCAAAGGTCCCCTTTCCATCTTCACGCGTGTTTCACGTAACATAGGTCTCATTTCTGGCAACATTTATCATTCGCGCCGCTGAGGTAGGTAATACTTTAATATCGGTCGAGCCAGTAGTTTTCGTACTACATCGATGTCACTGCATACTCGAATCTCGATTCGAAAGTCAAAAGAGCGGGGCTGAAAATATTAAACATAGCACACTTACAAGAGCCTTGAAAAATGACTATAAAAAGTGGCCTTGTGCTCTGGAGGGTTAAAATTTTCAGGCCGTTTCCTTCCCTAAAGAAAGCCATAAATAAGCGCTTCCTTGTCAATCTTCGAGCCGTAAGCGCCCCGTTTCTGATTACACCACAGAATGCTTCGAAGGTCGCAAGCGGTGCTCCCGACAAATATCATGCAGTCGATTTTGTTCGCAGCTGGAGTTTTATGCCTTAACCCGACAGCGCGAGTAGAGCATAGCCGATGAATTTCCGAACTGTTCGTTCCGATGACTTACAGTAGGAAGGAAGCGGGTTCAATTTCCTGAAGAGAAACAGCGGATGTCCTGGCGGAAGTGGCGGTGACAAGCGAAGGAACAACCCTATTTTTCACATATAATCTACGCTACGGGTGTCAATGACCTTGTACCACAAGAGACATAGTTTTGAATTTGGTTGCAAGCTATGCGATTGTGCAAACAAAAAAGGACACCAGGATGACTTGGGTGCATCTTGCGAAAAAGATCTCACGGCTTATTTGTAAAAGTTTGGTTTAGTTTGGTTTTTTGGGGTTTAACGTTCCGAAGCAGCTCAGGCTATGAAGGACGCCGTAGTGAAGGGCCCCGGAAATTTCGACCGCCTGGGGTTCTTTAACGTGCACTGACATCGCACAGCACAAGGGCCCCTAGAATTTCATCTTCATCGAAATTCGGCCGCCGCGGACGTGATGGACCTCGCGTCTTTCTCGTCAGCAGCCGAGCGCCGTAATCACTGAGCCACCGCGGCGGGGCTATTTGTAAAAGTGGTCAATAAGCTCTAAACAGGGAAATTAATGGATAAGTAATTAAGACTAGGAGACGTATTCTACACGGTTTGGTGTTCGATCAACAGCTGTAGCATTTTGTTCGGGTACGCAGATATCACGTCTACTGCTTTCCCCCGAATCAAAAGACTTCACTGTAGGCCCCCAAAATGTAAGCAATCATAACATGTTAGGCGAAACATACATGAAAGATGATGCGCCTCCAAAAGATAACACTCCACTTCAGAAAGCGAACATTATCGCTGATACCAAAAGAAAAGCACGGTTGACACGTTTTGTGCCGTTAAAAGGCTATGTGCAGTACCTACGGCTCCTCAAGTAACAGCTTGCTTTTTTTGCGAGAACAGCATGCCGGTGCAATCAAGCACGAGGATAATTTGTTTTCAACTGCGAACATCCCGAGAAAGCTATGCATCTTTTCTTTGCCGCTGAATGGCTGCGCTTATGCCAACCAGTAAATTACTCCCTTACCTGTCAAAGATTGCGTTGCGTAGATGTTCTTGACAGTGCAGTGCACTAATAAGCGTGGCCGTGCGGCACACTTTATTGATCTCTCAGATGCGCATTTAAGCATGGGTCCTTTCAGTCAAATAAATGCAGCCCCTCGTCAAACGCAGTGGAGCGCGATGTTCTTGCAAGGGAAATAATTATCGCCGCCATAGTCATCGCTCGCCGTGTTGTTCCTGTCAAGAACACATAATCATCCCATTGATCTCCAATTAGCCAGGACCAGTGCCCATCATGCACGCTCTGTCCCCGCGAATTTCCTCGCATTGTTCCCTCACATTACTCTCCGCCGTTCCCAACCACGCTTTTCTTTCCTAGGGAATCCGCTTGTCACCATAACTCGCTAAGGCTTATCTCGTCTATGAATTATATTTCCCGTCCAACCCATTTCCCCTCCTTATTTCAAGTAGGGTACCATCATTAACTCGTGTGCTCTCTTAGATTCATAATGTTCTCTTTGTGTCTGTGAAAGCCACCTGGGCCATTTTTGTGTGAATAACCTCCGACGCTTCCCAAAATGTCATTTGACATATTTTAACTTGCCCTTTAGATTACGGCAGAGAGGTGAATAGTTGCAGGATGCAACTGCAAAGTGCAGTAGGGCACGAAAGCGTAGAGACCACGCGAATGGCAGTGATTGAGGTTTTTCTGTGCACAAAGGCATGCATGGCAAGCTTGAAAGCTGGCACTGCGCCTAGAGATAGCGCTACAAGCATTTCAGTCAGTTCTTGTGGTCACTGCACTTTTGCGCAGGGTGTACTTTCCTCTCTGAGGCATACCTGTACGCGGTTCTTCATAACCTGATACTGGCCCAAAAATGCACAAATCTTATTTCTATCTTCCCTGTGCTATCTTTATCGTCGTCTCGATCCGGAGCACTACTTAGCTCAGACGAATATAGTCGCTTGCAGCTTCCAGCCGCTGCTAACAGGGCCACAAAATTTAGGTATTAGCGGTAATAGTTCCATTCGTAAATCTTTAAGAAAGTTGTTTCTCCCTCTCAAACTTAGATGAAACAGTAAACTGGTGAAAAATAATTGCAGAGTAAAGACAGACAGAGAGAGAGAGAGCAGGTCTGCATGATGTGGCGGACAACGGCGTGTTGTGCTGTAGGAGAACTCGAAGTATTCCAATCATTCAAAGCTGGTGGAGGTAAGGTGGAAGCAGGGTCTCTTCGGCATCGTTGTTTTCCCCAGAACCATTTGTCGCGACGACTAGAAGCGAGAAACTGTCGAGGGCAGCGAAGTGTACCTTGATTTCCGCATTGTTTACGGATTGGCAGAGTGATATTTGTTTATGCTAGGCGGAAGAGGTGTGTCTGTACGATAGCGAGAGAAGAATGCGGTGGCAGGATGTGCGGCGCATTCGGAACCCGGACGGCAATTCAAATTTCTACGTTATCTCTACGTTCGCGATATGTATCCGCGGGGCTCGCTTCCTCTGGCCCTGTGCATGAGACGGATAGAGCCTGGTTCATTGTTTCGTAGGAGAAGTGGTGCCCCAGCTGGTTTCCATCCGTTCCATTTTGCCCAGGTGTCCAGGCAGTTCGAGCCTTTGTTGTTGTGGTTGCAGTGTGGCTTGTGCCTGCATGCGGCCTTCAGTGGCTGTTTGCTTTGAATGAGAGGTGTGATAAAGAGCGATCGCTGCACCAAATGCTGAGGGAGTAGCCGACCGAGTCAGAAGCAACGGTTGTATCGCAAGCAAGTAGCCTACAGATGACGGCACTTTTGCGGGTTAACACAAGGAGGGCGCAGTAGTCCTCAGAGTGGGACTAGAGGTACGAAGTACACGTATCCTACATGAAAAATGTAAACACCTTTTGACTGCTTCGAACATCCGGAGTGTGCTTTCTTTAGGACGATCACATACGACAAGTCAGTGAACTGAACTCCGAAAAATTTCTTTTTTACGTCCACGAGAGTCGCCTTATGTGTTGCAAAAACGCGTTTTCATTCATAAGTCTGCGCTGCGGAGAGCACATGGAGTGCAACCTAAGTATGTCGTTTAATTAACCACGCCTCCAAAAGCCGGCCCTGCCCAGGCCTGATTTATGGGAGCCATCATGCACTGCTCTTTTACACCAGCATTATCAAGACGTCGCTAATATTAAATTTTAGGTTTCAAGTTCTTGAGATACAATAGCACTGCAGTGATCAGATCACGAGGTTTGGTTCTTCTGACGCCCAATTTGCTATTTCTGCAGCCTGAAATCGGCACTTATCAGATTTTTTTTCAGTGCTTAGATATTTCTGCAGCCTAAGTTCTAATCTATTGTGAACAGTTTTTATCCCTAAGGATCCCCGGCCGCTCTTCCCAAGTTTTGCTTACTTGTTCAGTTTAATTACCGTATTTGAGTTTGCCAGAAAGTTCTCTACTGAATCTTGTGCATAAATGCAAATCCAGCCCACTGAATGTCTCCTGTAAACATGCTGAGAATAACAGCGGAGAGATTCCCTCGCCTTGCGTGGCATTCTTCAAGTTTGGTCTTGTAGTTACCACCCCCCGTCTCAGGACAACGACTGGTGCGCAATGGCCGCAATTTTTCCGGAGCAGTTATATGGTTTTTTTTACTCAGTTTTCACACATCCTGCATAATCTCTCGTGCAAGGATATTTGTTTCAACACGAGGCTGTTTTTCGGTTACATGTAGAATATGTGCTGCCATCTAGTCAGTATGCTAAACGTCCCATGGCTCCCAGCCTATTGTTCAGCATTAAAAAGACAGCAGTGAACGCGAGCACGTATTTCTGCGATGGGTGACAAAAAAATGGTGGATTCAGGTTGCACCTCGTTTCGCGGCGGATAACTTTCAAGCACTTCTTGGCAGTCATAACAGCAGCAAAACTAGGGAGAAAAAATTTGAGCAAATAGGTCTGTTATTTTCCTGTGTGCTTGGAAATTTCCATACTTACCCCTGAAATATAAATAGTGAAGCGCTCGTAAGATATATTTAAATATTTTTATCACAAATTTTCATACATAACGTTAACAACTGATAAAGTATGCGGCGCAGTTTATACTCCGTGTCTCAAGGCTGAGCAGTTTTTTATTTGCACATACTACAGCCCCTACAAGGGCTGTCGCAGGAGTGGACATACACTAAACCTCGTAGATACAGCCAACAGTATAAGACATAATAGCCAAATTTAAAACGCCGAATTTCAAAACATAGAGAACACTGCACAATTCGGGAGCGTGAGAACAGTAAATAAAGAGATTATGAATCAGTTTTGGCATACATAGATTTCTCTATTTGTAGGGAATGCACTGGACCGGAAAATATATTCCAGTGTTCACCGGTGCGCAGATAGAAACTGTACTTAAACACATCAGTGCGGGCAAAGTAAGGAGAGAGATTAACTTCGTGTTGAAAAAGATACGTCGCTCGCGATGTACTTGTCGCTTGAGAGTCGGTAGTGCGAATGAACGACAGAGTGCAAAAATTTTAACGATTTTAGTCGCCGCCGAGTCGCGAGGGTAGTTATTTGTAATGATGTAAGTGCAGAGGAGGTTGAGAAATCACGGCTATATTTATTACATATGAAGCGAACTGATTTTCTTTAGATGGGCTCAATTTTCTAAACCTGTGTTACCTTGTAAGGATTGCACATAAAACAAGCATAGTCAAGAATTGGACGAATTAGGGATTTTTACATGAGTAACCAGGTTTACATCGGAACCTGGGTTAATGTTTGTCTAAGATATCCCATGGTAGTTTTTGGAATGGGAGGACTGCGGAACACAAGCCAAAGGTGAATGTAGGCAACAAATGCGAAATCATTATAAAGAGGCCGCTGCTTAACGCATAACCACGTCCACAAAAAAAAATTCCTGCAGGACGCTCCAAACTGGAATACCATTTTGCTGCCTACGATCCGCTATCGCTAAGTCCGGCGCGCATTCTATCACGGTAGGTATTTGTTCACAGGTGAATCGACTGGTTGCGGCATAAATTCGTGAGGCCGTTTTAAATACAGTTGGTGAAATACTGACTGCAAGTGTGCAGAGCGAGCACACAATATTTTACGACGGCGACGGCTTGAGACCCCAGAAAGAAAACTATAGTCATTCTTTATGTGAACTTCATGGCCCGCAGTATAAAGAACGTTGGCCAGCATCACAATGCAGGTATGGCTTTTTCATGATCTTTCAATCTACCCACCTGTTGACGTGACCGCAAAACGAGCGGAAAATTCTTGCAGAAAGCATTTCTTTTCTTTTTTGTGTTCGGTGAAAAACACGTTGCGGTTGCTTGAGTGTGCGTGCTCCGTCGTTAATGAAGTGTCTTTTGCATACGTGAAATTTTGCATACGGAAACCATACTGAACACTTTTTCTCAACGAAAAAAGTTCAAGAAATACATGTTTCAAATGTCAACACCCCTTTAAAGAATGATCCATAAAAGCAACCTTTGTAGCACTGCTATATAGCATGCTAGTCTGGCGCATACTAATTTGGTAGTTTGGTGCATAATATATATAACCACAGCTTTGCAAACTACTTCTAGAGATTTAGGTGTACCTAGTGGCTGCGGTATAAGTTTCAGTGTTCTGCATTATTTAAATGCAGCGTTTCATGTTTATCGTGCAGAGATGCAGCTGTACGCACCAATTCTCTCTTGTTGGTGTAATACTAGCTTCTAATGTCGCTGCATACTATAGCGCACTTTACTTGTGATCGGCAATACAGACAATGAGAATCAATTTATTGTACGTAATGAACGCATGAAATTATTTCTTCAACATAACCACGGGCATTATTGAAAACCAGTGCACATGCAGATCCTCATTTCACTGAGTACTTTTTACCACCAATAACACAATCATGGGATATAGGTATAATAAACACGTGTGAGAAAAGATCTCCAAACTCAATTAGAGCTTCACCTTTTTCACAATTCTTGACCATGACATCAGACAGAAAAGCAGTTGCAAAACCTGCTACAGGAAACAGGTATAAACATAATGCGAGACCAAAAATACACACTTGACCTCGGTATGAATTAAAACACTTGAGCCCGGCACGTCCCAGAGGAAAATACTTCGCTATACGCTTCATACATTACACGCTTCAAATGGGTACCTAACAAAGTTTCTGTGTAGTGAGAACAAAGTGATGGCAGCTGCTTCCTTTCCAATATCGCTTTCCGCCAATGTCATGGCCCCCTCCCGCTCAAACAAGCGCACTCGCCGAAACCCAACACAAGTGACAATCGCTGGAGCATTGCAAGAACACGCATAGGTAGCAACCAGGTTTCACTGCAGATAAAAACGGGAGCGCGAATGCCACGCGCACACTACATGCACAACACACGAATCGTTCGCACAATACACCGACGACAGCTCTGTAGCGCACGCCGTACTGAATCACTGGTGAAGGGAGCGCGAATGCCCCTCAGTGAGCGGCGGCGGCTCCCGACGGCTCGGAGCAGTGTCGCATAAGAAGAAATGCCCGTGAGATCGTTGTCGCCGAGCGCTTTCAAATCCGTGCAAGCAACAACAAAAGTTTTGCACTGAATTCCACCTTCAGATATGAGTGAACGGCGCCAAAGTCAGTCTGTGAGCACGACCAAAAATGGAAGCCCGAGCAGTAGAGGAAAGTACGCCACGGCCCTCTGTTACCACCCTGTTTGTAAATATCAACTATGACTCTGATGCTAACCTGCGCCCGGTCAAGACGGCGTTCCGATCGAGAAAAAAACCGAAACACTTAAGCTGCGCCTTAAAAATATAATGCGATAGAGTGATGGGTTAATTCCCATATATGCAGATCTGGTCACTCTACATTCATGGACCCCTGGGATTCCTCAAACCACAACTGGCGTAGTGGTGCAGCGGTTAAATGATGGGTCACTGCCCTGCGATGGCAGGTGCTGCCACCAGTGGGGCTTGTGTGACCCAGTTTGCTCTCCCTTCCCTAGGGACCAATCAATTAACTGTCACCTGCCACGGTGGGCAGTTTGCTCACTATCCGGTTGGCAGCTCTCCCGAAGGTTATGTTGCACATACGGCGATACCCGGCTTTACCGAGCTGAGTGAAGCTGTCGCTTCAAAACCACGTGACTTCCTCCGCACTTTCCTCCCAGGGCGTTGTATGGGAAGGACCTCTCCTTAATTTTCCTTCCTCCATGAGCCTAAATGAGCCGCTTGGGTGTCTGCTTTGAACTTGGAGCTGTCCACACGACGGGAGGTTCTTTACAGCAAGCAACGAACTGCTGACGTCCGCGCATGTGGCGGCTACTCCGAATCCTCCCATTTTCTGAGCCATATAAAAGAAACTCATCGCAGGTCGATAATATACATACATAGCTGCGCAATATTCTTGCGAGAAAGCGCGTGCAAAACATGGATACTGTCATCGACAAGATTCTCCGGGGCACAGGCTCACGGAAAAAGTTTTACTGCTGCATTACGTCGCTAGCTTTGTCAGCTGGCATTTTCTCCAACCTATGCAGCAGGCATGCCTCCTCATGCTTCTATGTCTTTCATTGATTTGCTCTGTATCGCCATGCGGAATTTTCTTTTTTTTTTCGGCAAATCGGCATTTTATCACTGTACGTGGATTCGAACTTCAACGTGAGGAAAAGTACACAGGCAAGCATTGCATTCATACGAGTCAGACAGATGCAGTTTTTTGTGTCGATTGTGTTATAAGCAGTATGTTACAATCTTATCCTGAAAACTTTGCGGTATCTTTGCTTTAGAGACAAAAATATTACTGCTTTCTTATTTCTGAGTCAGGCAGTATATGTTCCTAATGAAGGTAGGCGTGCTTTCTCGTGTTTTTTTTTCAAAAACTTTCTATTTTTGTGAAAAAAAAACATCAAAAAAAAAACGTGTGCATTTTTTTCGAGCTTTCAAAACTTTATGAAATTTCCCGCCTCTACACTGCTGAGGAAAATCAGAAAAAAAATGGTAAGATCTTCTAGAAGATGAAATTCTCATTGCAAACGGTGGTAGACTCCTTCCGCCATCCTTCGGAGCTGATGAAGAACTTCACGATCCGTCTTTCGTTCTTTCCCACTAGGTGGCGGACATTGCCCGACGGTAGACTGGCTGTGGAGTTTCTAGGACACTTGTCCCGATCTCTCGCGTTCTTTACCACAGGCGGCGCACTTGCACCACGACTTATGGAGGAAGCTTCCGAGCAAATGTTACCGGGAAAAATTTGAAACGAGCGATGGATTTTTCACCTGCTGCATGGAAAACAGGGAAAAGATAGCACATATCCTATTCTACTATAAGGCGCCCCAGCCCCCCAAGATGGGATCAACAAGGATATGCAGTAAAAAGCTGCTGCGGATGTAAAAAATAAAGAAATATTAGCAAGAGATGAACAATATACTGGTTGGGAAGAGCGAGAGACATAGATTTATTTGTCAGACAGAGGAGACACAGGAGTAGAGAAGATTAGACGAAGGCTACTTAGGCACTATTAGCTAGGCGCCATTGTCGTAACACGATTATATGAAATTAAAAAAGAAGATTGGAGGATTTCAACTTAGTTAAACCGAGTAGACGTGCGAAAGCACGTGTTCAGCCTGGTTGGCTCATTGCAGGGTCGTCGGCCCGTCTGGCGACGATATTTGACTCAGGCTAAGATCTGACCGAGGTTAAGTTGATGTGATCTCTTTGCGGCGAAGAAATAAGCTGGTGAAGACGACGATGTGAAATGCACAGCGCGAATGTGTAAGTTTAACACGAGGCGTGATGGGCTGAGGCGATAGCATAGTGCTGTCGTGCTGTGAATAACGAAGCTCATCTGTTCGCACCGCCCCGGGTTAGAAACCCTGTTGCGGCAATATTTATTTCATTTCTGCATGGGCTGTTCCTATGCTAGCTTTGGCCAAGCTCTCCCTCCCATTGACTAGAGCTGGCGCGACGCTCCTCCCAACTAATCCGAGCTTCCTCGAATTGGCGGCTTGCGCATCGCTCC
This sequence comes from Amblyomma mixtum, assembly GCF_055824585.1. Classification (NCBI taxonomy): domain Eukaryota; kingdom Metazoa; phylum Arthropoda; class Arachnida; order Ixodida; family Ixodidae; genus Amblyomma; species Amblyomma mixtum. Next base: position 137,453,702 of record NC_143016.1, read on the forward strand.
TCTAAACTAACCTGAGTTTACCCGAGTTATACCCGTTCCACACGCGCGGAAGAAATGGTAGTAATTGCTTAAGGCCTTCAGGTTGGTAATGGCATTATTTTTGGAGTTAGTGCGCCTCAGGCATGCATTTTAAGTGCTACATTGTTAATAGCAAAAATTAATTCCCTAGCCAACATAATTCCACAGCCCATTATTCAATCAGTCAACGTCGATGACCTTCAGAGTGCATGCACATCTTCTAGCTTACTACCTTGTGAGATATAAATACCACTCCCCGTGAACAAATTAGAAATTTGTGCTGAGAGAAATGGTTTTAGGTTTACCCCGAAAAAGAAAAACAGTTGCTGTCATTTTATCGCTCCAAAGAGGACTGCAGGTTGATCCCACCCTCCATTTCAATGAAACCGTACTTCCAGTAAAACAAGAACACATATTTTTAGGCCTGACATTTAACAAAAAGCTCTCATTCCGACCGCCCATAAACAACCTAAAAAGGAAAGCAACCCAATCCCCGAATATACTCAAAGTAATGTCTTGAAAACACTGGGGGTCCGGTAGGATATGAGCTTATTGCACATCTATCGGTCAATAGTGCGCTCTTCCTTACACTATGGATGCATAGTATATCGCTCTGCGAGGCCATCGTATCTCAAACGGCTGGATCCAGTACAAAACCTTGGCTTACGCCTCTCAATTGGGGTATACAAAAACAAAAATCCCCTGTAGATTGTCTGCGCGTAGAAGCAAATAAGCCGCCCCTCACCAGTAGGAGAACGATGCTTACCTGTGCATATGCACTGAAAATAACGTCGTTACCAAAACATTAGTGTTGCCCTGTAGTTACTAAATACCCATCTAGAACACTGCTTACCAACAAATCCCAAGCTGTCAGACCACTCCCCTTCCGCTTCCAAGCGAAAACCTGAGAAATAAACATACTAGATGCACTTCCCGACGTTTTCCGCAGGCACGATCCGTTGCCACTTTGGTACACGTTTCTGATGTTTGCGATTTCGCATTGAGACACATTCACAAAAAGCAAAACCCCACAGGAACATATACAGCAAGAGTTTTTTGCAGCAAGTGAAAAATACCACAATTACACCGATTTCTACAAAGGTGGTTCTAAAACAGCATTCTATGCAGGGAGTGCGATAATACAAGGGAATTGGGAGAAAGTAGTTAGGCTTCCTCTGTGAGCTTCAATTTTTACAGCAGAATGCTTAGCCATTGCTGTAGCTGTTGATCAAATAATGAAGAAAAGTTTAGAGAACAATGTCATCTACACTGACTGCCTCAGTGTAATTACAGCAATAAACTCCAGCAACGCAGTCGGACCCATGATAAGAAACAGATTAAATCACGTGATAAAAGCTCCAACACAAGGACGTACACTAAAGTTCTCCTGGGTCACCAGTCACGTGGGAATCAGCGGAAACGAGAGCGCTTACGCATGTGTCGCACTTGCCCATAATGGTAAAGTAAAACAAGCAAACATAATGCACAAAGAGTGCATGAAGTTTGTTCAAAATAAACTGAGAGCAAAATTGCAGGTTTCATGGGACAATGAGGTTAACAACAAGCCGCACTTTCTAAAGCCCGTCCTGGGTGAATGGAAGACTTGTAGGCATCAGGAATGGTTTATAGAGGTTGCGTTGTGTCCTCTCCCTATTGGACAAACACTGATTACGCATAATTTCTTACTGACGAAAGAAAACTCCCTGTGAGAAATGTCGAGACGAGGTAACGGTAAAAGATACCGCATCCGCTCGAGCGCTCGTCCGTGTGGTTTCTTTCATCTTTGTCTTCCGTCCCTTTCGCGCTGTTTTTTCCACCCAAAATGAATTTATTTTCTTGTTCAGTCCTCGGAAAATTGAGAAAAAAGCACTTTAGTAAGTTTTGTAACGAATACATTCCTTTACATCCAGCCCTGTTCTTAGGAGAAGATGTCATTGTTAGCACGCAATGATTTTTAAGGTTTTTTTTTTTAAAGAAGCAGGCGTTCTTACGAAACTATCAATTTTGATACACTGCTCCGCCTTAGTACATAATGCACTTCAGCCATTTTCTCTTTCTTTCGAAGCAGGCTGAGGTCTTTATTTGAATGATTGGGAGCCAAGAACCACTGCTGAGTTCGTGCGGCCTTCTATTTAATTCCTCTCACATTACTAGCTAGAACGAACTAACTTTTTAGACAATCTAGATCACTGTCTTCTCACATATTAGCAAAAATCTGCAGAAAAGAATTATCCTTTAACTTGAGCTAGGTGCATGATAGCCTTACCACCTTATGCGCCGTTGAACCTAACAGAACACAGCACAACACAACTTAGTTTCGCCATAAATACTGTGGTCACTTACCCAAAGTCAACAGGTTAAATGCTCTGCCAACATTAGTCTTTTTTTCTGTACACAATTTAACCACTACAAGTGCCCCAGATCATAAATGAACTAAAAAATACAGGTCTAGGGTTAGGTGGCACAGTTCCTGCAAGAATAGAACTTACTGCTGATGATATTTTATCTGTACTGGAGCACTTAATTAACACTCTGTTCAAATCCCGATGTTTCCTTAAACAGCTGGAACGCGTAAAAGTGGTACCAGAGTTCATGAAAGGTGATAGAAGTTTTATATCTAACTGCCGTCCCATAGCCAAATTGCCCTTTCTCAGCAAATTGGTTGAAACACTGCTTGTCAGTCGTCTAAAAAAAGAAAAGTTAAACACCCAACCAGTTTAAATTTAGGCCAAACTATTCTACAGATATGCGTTGCTTGAGTTTACTGACTGTATCAAGCGTTCGCTGGACTGCGGTACTTTTGTGCGTGCCCTACCTGTTGATTTAACTAAAGCTTTCAACACTTTTAACCAAAATATCATTTTTACCCGCCGGGGCATTTACAGCATGCAGAAGATGGTGCGTTGTCACACAACAGTTTCCCGAGCATCCACACTAACATCCCCGCAGGGAATGGTGCGTCACCACGGACCAGAGCACCCGCGCTTAGCCATTAGTGCCTCAGTCTTGTCCGTAAAAAACGGAATCCTGGTGATTGAGCCAATGCCGAGCGTTTGGACCTTTATGGCCGCTCGGCAGAGGCAACACACCACTTTGGCCACCGCTTCCTGTAGACTGCACCTTCGGCCTTACCCGACCGGGGGAAATCAGCAGTCGCACGTTCCTGTCCTCCTTTTTGTCTTTCACTTTCCTATCTTCTCTCTAGCAATGTTCCTGTCTCCTCCTCCATTCTTGGTTTTTTCTTGTTTTGCTGGCGGCGAGGGTTACCCTCGTGTGGCTAACTTCCCTGTATTACGCCGCACTTGTTTATACTTGAGGTATACAGCTAGCGTGGGCAGCACCTGCGTGCACTTTTCTGTCCCGTCCTGTTGTTTGGCTCCGTGGTGGGTGGCTGGCACCATGGCCGAGCAACACACATTTTATGGCACCTCCCCTTTCCAAACACGGTCGCTCCATCAGAAAAAGGGCGAAACGATGCAGCAGATTCTTGACCGAGATAGAAATCAACACTCTCAAAGTTTCATGTCAAACATAGTAAAACTAGGAGGCAAACAAGCTAAAATTCGATCGCCCTTCCTTTTTCGAAGAGCCTAACAGAAGCCTTGCGCCCCGGCTACAAGGTGTCCAAATTTGCCAGTGGCGACTTATTGCTTGAAGTCTGTGGCAGTGTCCAAATTTCAAAACATGCAAATATTGTGTCTTTTGTGGACCATCCTGTCTCCATCGCCGCACACCCATCTCTCAACACTGTCCATGGCGTAATATCCGAAAGTGACAACATACATCTCACAGAAAAAGAAATGCGGGAAAGGCTCATTGACCAAAATATCAAAGATGTGTACCGAATCAAAATCCGGAAAGACAACAAAGAAATGCATAAAAAAAACTCTTGGTCCTCTCATTCAACACAAGGACTTTGCCTGAAACCATCGAAGTCGGATCACTGAGTTGCCGCAGCCGCAAAACGTGCGCGAAACGCATTTCCAAGGGTCAGCCTTAAGAGAATTGTGATGACAGTGCACTACAATGTGCAAACTTTGCGGGAGAGCACGATGTCTACGGAAGGTCGTGCCCATCCTGGAACAAGGAGAGAGAAATTGTAACCATAAATACAAGGTAAAACATCAGCTTCCGAAAAGCCGAAGGCAAATTGCACTAACACACGGATCATCCTTCAGCGCAAAAATGAACTTCGCCGATGGGGTGCGTGGACACGCCACACCACACCGGCCTATGGCAGCTGCCCAGCTCAGACACAGTCAGCCGGAGGCAGCTGCACCCGCGCCTCATACAGACGCAGCAAAAGCTGAGCGTGTTACACGAGCTGAGCGGTGAGCAATGTGAGCTGCGAGCACAGGCGTAGCCAATGACGCACTTTCTGCGTCCAGCTGCGCATAGGGATCGTGACACTCCCTGTACCTCCCAGCGGCTACTTACATACGGTAGCGCCAATTCCTCATTAGGTTGCGTTCTTAGAAAACGGTGTACGAGCTATCTCTGTGACAACACGCAACCCAAACACGAGAGTGCGTGTGGTTCTAGCGTGGTCCCTGCTTCACACGCGGGCTGGTCCAAAACTGTTCGCTTTAGGGTAGACAGGCGAATGTATCGTTGCCCACCGGCTCTGTGCGCGGCCGCAAGCGGAGCTTTACTTGGGCTTTCGTACACTCTTTCTTTGTTCTTGTGGCATGTTAAAACTGGTGGCGCTGCGGGTCAGCAATGGTAACCGCTGCGCAGGGCCAATGTACGGAACATATTTTCCATAGATTTATTGACGCAATGTCCTTCCCGTTGCTTTCTGTCCCAGAGAGATATTTCTCCATATACACTGTACGTTTTTGTTTCAGTATTCCGTGCAATACGGATAGTGCGTGTCGACGCAACAGAGGTGTTAAGCTTTCCTCAAAAGGCGCAGCTGTCATTTTCAGTGCATGATTTCTTGCGTCATTTGGGCAATACATGTGCGATCAGCTATGCACACCGTTCAAGCAGTACAGAAGGAGCATTGTGTGCACAATTAGTGCATGCATTTTATTGAATGCACGATGCACGATACTTTAAAATTGTAATAATTGAAATAAAAACTGCGTTGCATTTTTCTCAACAAATGAAAGCTAACCACTATCACGCAATGTTCTTCACTGTCCATGCTAATATATGCGACACCAATTTAGTCCAGTTAACATACAGCTGCGCAATCGGCTCCCACGATGTGCTGACTCTTCTGCGGATCCGATCAGTGCTTCGCCAAAAGCAATGACTAAATCTTATTTCATGATCCCCGGCGCCGAAATGAGGTCTGGATCACGAGAAAGGAAGCGAAGGCAACGGTTCCCGTTGTATCCTAGCGGGCCACGCTCAACTACTCTCAATTTCGAAGGTCACGAGCACAAAACAAAACACCACCGTAGTTGTAGCACCCACACTGCAAACAGATGAAGGAAAACAACGGCAAAGCGGTTGCGACCGGCCCAGATGGCAACAGCTCCAATATAGCGCGAGTGACGGAGTTCGCGAAACAGGCGAAGGATGCGCGGTGGTTGAAAAGGCCGCGCATGTCAGAAATTCTAAAGTGATACAGAGTGAGAGAGAGAGCGACAGATCTTTTCTCCTTTCAGAACCATCTTGCGGTTAGATCTTACTCCTTACTACAGACGCTGGCGCTAATTCCTCCTTCAGCTACGTTCACAACGGATGTTGTACGAGTGACTGCTTCAGCGGAGATTTCTCCAATTAGCCGGGACGGAATTTGCTCTCGCTTTCCTCCCCGTTGCGCATAGCCATCGAAGGGCGCGAGTTTGCATAGGTCCTTAGAATCGGTGCTTTTTTAGTTACTATAGTCGTATGTGCAGGATCCAATGGCATGGCTTGCACACATCCTCGGAACGACTTGTTTACAACAGCGCAAATAAACCACACCTGCACGTGTAGCGTCGTTTGTTCTGTCGACTGCCTCCAATTTCGCAACAAACTTTCGCCTGAAAAGACTTCATGTGACGTGATCGCACTTAAGGGCTGCGTCTGATCGAGTACGCCTACGGCATATGAGTTCGAAATACGCGACCCGGCGGGGTACTAACGTCGACCAGTACACATCCCACTACCTCAAGCCGACAGACAAGCTTGTATACATGCCACCGTTTTCCCAAAATCCCCTTAGTCTGATCAATTATGATAAGTTCCTACAGACCGGTTACTTCACTGCCCTCCTTTATATCAACAAGCTCCCCTACCGGATCCAGGACTGCGGAATGGCTTTCAGGTTCATGCTACTAGCATGCCACCTCATACTCATCTCACCACTATACACTAAATTTTATATGCTATGAAATGTCAAGCAGTCCCTTCTCCGGAGTTAGAGACGTCACCGTCACAGCGGCAATCTACGACGAACCAAAACACCTAGCTTTCGTAGCAATGGTACAGGTCGTGCCTTCTCGCGCCTGGAAACGAAACGAATAGGAGAGAACGAAAGCTCTATCAACCTGCGTGGTGGACAGATGGCGCTACTGGTACCAAAGCCGCGGAAGATCATTGTTTAAGTAGTCGTAGTCGCGGACGAGGACGATTGAACGAAAATTACAGACCGAATAAGGTATGTAGCCCACCCAAAAGCGGTATAAAACAAAACTTGCCAAACTAAAGCTTGAATTTATGATTGAGCGAGCGAGGAATGAGGCCGCGAGATATTTTTTTCCTGTGCTCTCTTAGCGACGGGACACTCAGTAGACTTCTTACACGCGTGCTCGCAACTTGCGTAAAATTTATTTGAGGAGCCTGGCCCAACAGAAGCGCACTTCTGGTCGCCAGATTTTTGAAGTCGCGGTAATGCAGCTTTTAGCGTGAAGACATCCTGCCAGCTTGCAAAAGTGCCTTTGTTTGACGGCGTCCGTGTGTTCATGTCTATTCATGTGTTCTTATGTTCATAACGCGTTCACGTGTCCCGTATGGCCGAGGCCTCGTTCTGCCAAACCGCTAGTTCCGAACTTAGGGCGGTAATATGTGAATTCAGTAATGACTGCTCACGCAGACCGTTTGGGAACACTGCCAAATGGGCAGTCTTTCCGAGCAGCTGGTGATGTCAACCCGACGGTAGGCACACCCTTTAAGCAGAGACGTTGGTTGGACATCATGCTGGTTGATTTTCTGTGTTCTTGCGTCGGTCGAAGAAAAAAGAAAAAAAAATTGCCAAGGGTTTAACTTCTTTAAACCGAGTGTACTTGCTAATGCATGCGTTCATATTTCATTTGGAAGGGACACTTAAGCTCCCCCATAAGGGTATCAAGAAAAAGTTTTAGTGGGCAAATACCCATATATGCAAAATAGGTTATTGTCTACCTAAAATTAATCAAAACCACCACTGCAATGTGAACAACTTCACAGAGCGGATCATACCTCAAATTGCGAGTGATAGGCCGAGAACATGCGATATACGTTTTCCCCGACCAAGGTTGAAAAGGATTTTCTACGAAGGATATCGCAGCAGTACTTTTATATTCCTGCTTACTAGAGAATAATGTAATATATGGCGCATTGTGGAGCGTGAGATAAGGTTGCACAGCTCATTATATTTTCTCTCCCACTGAGAGGAAACGTTGATTGTAATTATAAACACGTTCGTGCCATGGTAAAACGCTATTCTTCACGATAACTGCATCACAAATGGTTTTGCGAACGCCTAATTAAATCTAATTTCTACCTACAGACTGCGATCCCAAAATCAGACCGCTTTTTTGCCAGGAAGAGCCTAAGTGATATACCGTGATGGAAGTTAGAACAGCCTTTTTACCATAAGTGAAAAGGGGCCACAGTTAAAAGTCGGCGCTTTGCGTTTTGCTATCGCCTGTTAGACACTTTTTATTCATGGTCACCTAAGGCAATACTTTACTTCTTGGTGAAGTTCGGCGAGAAGTTATATGATAGAAGACTGGCTCTCTGCTGTTAAGCCTAAATGAATTTTTATTTCATTTATGGTTTATGCGGATGTACAGAACCTGTACATGAAAAATGAGCATTGAAAGGCGACAAATATACATTATATTGAAAGCGGAAAAATTATAAATTTTTTTGTTAGTTTAATGCTTACTGCAGTCGAACCTTGGGCCCTCTTCGTTGAATGAAATGATGCTCTTCCCGAAGAAATACCGTGCCTCATTATTAATATATTTAAGTGTGGAAGTTTAAAAACGCGGGGTGAGACAAATTTTTAAAAGTGCTGTTTCGACGTGTTTAGCAAAGAAAGAAATAGCGAACAATCATTACCGCACGAATTTTTAGAAATATAAAAATTTGAAATCAAACGACCACAAAAAACAAACAGCGTACATAAAATGCTCCTCTTTCAAAGTCAAGTCCTGAAATTTTAACTGAGCATCTCAGTATTGCATTCAACCTGCTCTATTTTGCCCTCAAACCCAGAGAGAGGTGTGTGTACTGAGGCGGGTCAAATTGCCCAATAAGTATGGAATTCGGTCGTACTGGTGGCAATTCAAGTGCGCTTGTTATCACATAGTTTCCACAGGTCCGTAAAAACAATAAAGAGGTACCTGAACGCTGAACTGAAGAGCTGCTTGTTCTACATAATGTCCGCAGAAAACACCTAGAGGAATGCAGTGTAGTCATTGTGGAGTCGAACGAGGAATATGTTGGTATACGCCGAAAATGTTTCCTAAAAATCTCTAGCAGGTTAATTGTTATCAATCTTCACACGCTAGATTTGTTTCAAGCATTTTGTTTTTAATTTTGACACACCTGCAGCGCCTTAATTGGTTACTGCCGGGGAGAAAGAATATGTAATGTTTGCACGAGGCCGATAAAAGTAAAGAACTGCATGAGGAGAAAAGGAATAAAATTAACCAACTTAATGAACAGTAATAAAATTTCAACCGCGCAAGCCATTATACATCTAAGAACGTATCCCGAAACGACACTTCACCCTGGCATTTAATAAATTTTGCGGCTGTTAATTCCACTAGTTGATAATATAAGCAAAAAATTGGGCATGAAAGACGTAAAATCGTGATAAAGAAAGCAACTTTCCCTATCTGCTGCATTTATGCCGAAATAAATAGTAAACAGCATCTCTAACGTCGTCTTTTCTGCGCCGACTTAATAGTTCCCCTCCCAAAGCCATCCTTAAGTAAACAAACACAGGAAGTAAAACTATAATTATCTGAAAGAAATCGAGCGGCGTGGACCCGTTGAAGCATATTGAATAAAATTTTAATTTGTGGCTCCCAAACCACGAAAGCGTAGTCAAATATGGATCGTACAAAGCCGGCGAGCATTATGTTGAATCAAGGAAGACACGAAACAGTTGAAATCATACCCTCTTGTGGTACTGCTTTGTATCTACATCATTGTCTTACGATTCCTTAGGATGTCTTCGAAGAATTATTAAGGCGGAAGCCTTTAATGTCTCATCGTTGTAAGCAGCAGTTGTCGACAGAAAATGTCACGCTTTTCAATTGGTGGAAACGGTCGTGACGTCACAGTGCACGAATTTCAAACGGGGCTAATTGTACTTTGGCTAGTAACCATGCAACCAATTGAAGGGATCATATAGTGATGCTCCAAGTAAGTGGGACTGAGCTTAGTTAATTGATTAATTACCCAATTAGCCTAATTAGCTTTACTAGGCAGGCCATATAAATAAATAAAACCGATTAAGAAATTGGTCGAGCTCAGGAATCGAACCCCGGTCTCGGAAATTTTATCTATTTTCTCATTTAGCTGGAGCTCGAGCTCAACAGAAAAGTCAGCGTGAAACCTACAACCTACAGGCAAGAGAAGCTTACGGATTGGTATAAATTCAGAGCTATCAGAGAAGAACATGAGCATAGTGACATAACCTGTATCCAGAACTGGACGGCAACGCTGCTTGAGCATGTAGAAAGGGCAACTGAGGAGGTTCAGGTAGATGACTCCCAAGATAGAATGGACAGCAGGCTCTTCAGCATGTACAAAAGGAAGGAACAGCTAAATAACCAGCTGAAGCGCCAAAGGTGGAACAGAAACCTAAGGAGGGAAATAGCTAGACACAATGTAGAATTAGAAAGGTATGCTCGACAGTTGGAATCTCGGAGATGGGATAATAGATGCGAGGAAATGGAGAAAAGCATGGGAAAATCTAGTACATGGCAGTTGCTCAAATTTCTTATAGACCCAAATAAATCTAAGACGGCTATGAGAACTGAGCAAATAAAAGCTAGGTATAAGTTTAATGGCACAGATGAGCAACTTATTGACACGCTCAAGTCACTGTATATTGCTCCCCATGGGGCCGCTAAATATGACGACTATAAGGGACAACCAAATGAGGAGTTGGATGCCCCCATATTAAGAGCCGAGGTCAGAATGGAACTGCTGAAGCTAAAACGAAGGTCAGCCCCGGGGCTCGACAGAGTAGAAAACAGAATGTTGAGAAATCTGGATGAAGAATCAATAAATAGCCTCACTAGGTATCTCAACCAAGTGTGGAAAGCAGGCGCTGTCCCCGAGGAGTGGAAGAAGGCCAAGATCACGCTTATACACAAGCAGGGAAAACCTCCGAGCTTGGAGAACCTCAGGCCGATCTCACTAACATCATGTGTAGGGAAACTGCTTGAGAAGGTCATCCTGACCAGACTGACCAAATACATGGAGGATAACGGCCTCTGGCCAGATGAAATGGTCGGATTTAGGCCTGGGCTCACCACCCAAGATACAATGCTAAGACTCTATGGAGATATAGTAGATCAGCTGGACCTCGGCAACCTGAAGGCGATCTTAGGTATAGATCTTAAGAAAGCCTTTGACAATGTCAGCCATGACGCCATCCTTGATGGGCTAAATGAGATAGCTGTAGGAAAAAACACCTATAACTACATCCGATCGTTCCTAAGGGACAGGACTGCTATCATTACCTTTCAGGGCATCACATCCGATGAGTTCCCCATGGGATGCAGAGGAACCCCACAAGGGGCTGTCCTCTCCCCATTTCTCTTTAATCTGGTAATGAGGGACCTTCCCCGCAAGCTTAGAGAGATAGAAGGCTTAAACATCAGCCTCTACGCAGATGATGTAAATGTCTGGCTAAACAAAGGAGGCGAATCTGAAATGAAAGAAAAGCTACAGAAGGCAGCGGATATCATTAACGAGCATGCGAAATGCGTGGGTCTCAGCTGCTCTCCGCAAAAGTCTGAGCTATTTGTAGCAATGAGCAAGCGCAGTCAAAGGATACCGGCAATCGAGGTTACACTTGAAAATAGAACGATACCAATTGTCGAGGAAATAAGAATCCTAGGCATGTATATTAACAGAAAAGGGAAAAACAAAAGTACGCTAGACAAGCTCAAAGCGCAAGCTGAACTTGTCGTCAGAGCCTTCAGAAAGGTATCTAGAAGGGGGGAAGGACTCTCAGAGTCCAGCAAACTAAGACTCACGCAGGCCTTCATCGTTAGCAGGATATGCTACGCAACCCCATTCCTGAAAATAAACAAAACCGAAGAAAAGGCATTAGACACAATCATCAGAAAATGTGTCAAACGAGCGCTAGGGCTGCCCATTTCCACGTCGAATGATATACTGGAGAAAATGGGCCTGCATAACAATTGGAGAGAACTGACTGAAGCGGTTAGAACATCGCAAATCGAAAGGCTAACATCCACACCCGCAGGAAGGAAATACCTACAGCTAGCGAAATGGGCAACCGTAGATAGCACAGTGAACACCAGAACAGACCTGGTAAGAGAAATAAGAGAGCATCTTATTATCGCTCCCATACCTAGAAACATGCATCCCATCCACGACAAAGGCAGAAGGAAAAGCAGGGTCGCACAGCTGACTGCTAAGCTAGGCAAGATGCCACAGGGAACCGTGGCCTACACTGATGCCGCGGTAGGCACGCTAGGAGACACCGTCTCCGTAGCTGTCGGGGACTCAGGCAGAACGTTACGCGTTGTAAGACACCTTGACTTAAAACCCCTTGTGGCGGAGGAGGTTGCAATAGCGATCGCTCTAACTCAGCCAGGTACCAAATACGTAGTAAGCGACTGCAAAGCCGCAATTAGAAATTACAGCAAGGGACGCATCCACGAAATGGCGGCTAAATATCTAAAAGACTTTATCCCAGCCCACAATATTCTAATTATCTGGACCCCAGCCCACTCGGGTCTGGTTGGAAACGAGGCCGCCCACAGGCTCGCCCGCTCCTCTTTACCTCGGGGAGCCGTGGACACCTCATACGAATTCAGCACTAAAGAGGAAACCAATACCTTTAATAGCATCACAGACATTCAGAAAAAGAACAAAAGGATCTATCCTCCTCCGGATAGATCGCTTAGCTCGGCTGAGGCCTATGACTGGAGAAGACTCCAAGCTAGAAACTTCGCATCCCCGCTCTGGAGGAGCTGGACAGGAGGTGACACGAGGGAGGATGCGGAGGTGTGCGAGTTCTGCGGGCATACCGCTACACTCGAACACATACTATGGAGATGCCCCAGTGCCCCAGGATATGGCAGAATCAATAATGCAGAGGAATGGGAGACCATACTCAGAAGTGCCGACCTTAGCATACAACGATACGCTACCCGCCTGGCAGCAGAAGCTGCGCGACTATACCGTTGCTAGTCTTCCAGCTGCGACGCTGCCCCTCCCCGGACGCCTGCGTGCGGACCCGGAGGGGCACGGGTCTTCTTCTGGCGGAAATAAAGTTTCTTCACTCACTCACTCGAACCCCGGTCTCCGAAGTGCGAGACGAGCATGCTATCCACTCCGCCACACTAGCTTTTTTTTTTGTCTTTATTGCCGCCACACCAGCTCGATGGTCCATCCACACCAGCTCGATGGTCTGGAATGAACAAAGGCCCGTCTAGTGAAAACGGTGTCCTCGCTCACTGCCCTCCTCCTCCCTTCCCTTCCGAGGAGGTTTAGGTGTCCACCGACAAATGAGAGACAGATACATTTCCTTTCCTCAAAAACCAATTTACCGACGAGCGAGGCGTAGAACCGAATGGGCGATGGCGTTCTATGGACTCCTTGGCAGCGTTGCAAGACGCTGTCGCGTTCCACTCCTAGGGGTGAAGCTTAACATCTTAACCACACATCAGTGACCACACTTTAGGTCAAAAAGTGCCCCCTGAATTTTGTGAGACAGTTACTGCGTAATTTCCTTTCCTCAAATACAAATGTCATTTTCTTCATTACAGGCCCTCTTTGTCTTCTTTCACTCCCACTTCCTCCCTTCCTCTACGCTGCGGTTCAGGTGTCCACCGAGATGACAGAGACTGCGCCATTTCCTTTCCTCAAAAAGCGTTGCGTTCAAAGGGTAAGGCACCGCGCCGAACGGGTGGTGGCGTTCCGTGGACTCCCTGGCAGCGCTACAACGCGCTGTCGCGTTCCACTCCTAAAGGCGAAGCTTAAGTGTCATTAATTAGCAGTTAATTAGCATTCAGGCATTAATCAGTTATTAACAATTAATTAGTGCTTTGTCATCGCTTAGTAATTAGTACTCAATTATATGTGACGCCACCAGTGCCACAGAAAAAGCGAAGGTGGTGCGGAAAACGCTTCCGCCTCTACCCACTTTAGACAGTCAAAGTGCCCCCTGAATTTTTCTTTAGAGGACCCGCCACAAGATCATAAAAAAAAACAAAAAAAAACGCGAAAGCAAGCTCCTCGTCGCGCCAGTGCGACTCGATGGCAACATATTGACGGGCACAATCGCGGGGCACTGATGGTTCTCGGAGAGAGAGGCCTTTCTTCGTGAAGGACAAAAGGAGTGGGCGGGAGGAATGGAGACTCGCTCCGCATCCGATGCACAACGCCAGAGATGTTCATTACAGTGTTATTTTCTGCACTGACGTTCTTCGCGGCTTCTATGACTGCGGTTACACCGACCCAGCTTGTAGCGTGCGGCCGCATACCGCTCAGTGGTTGCGCGTGGAGTGCTTGGAGGGTTCTCTTTTCAAGACCGCGTGCATTATGCTTGTCGCGAGTTCCGCGCACGTCGCGTAGAACAATGTCATTCTTTTGTTGCTACCGTGGGAAGAACCACAGCTGCGTTGGACGTTGTTTTCCAGCCCCCAATGAGGAATGAGCGCGAAGTAGGGTTATGGGGAAGCGAGCGCAGTTACGTAAGCCTGCTATCACTCGCAGTGCCATGAAAGTGGTGAAAGCAAGTCTGACAGGAAAAAGCTATGTTATCGCCAAGTCTTGCGCCCTGCAAGCGTTCTGTGACGGTGTCATCTCCTCTGTGGATAGGGTGAAGCTTTGACTGCGAACGAAGACGCTGTCTGAGCAAAAAAGAAAATCAATAAAAAAATACGCACCTCTGGCTGAAGAAGCAAAGCCGGCACAAGATTGACACTAAAGAAATGAGACGTCCAGAGAGACCTGTTTATTGGGCAAAATTTGGGACTGGATCCGTGAGAGCGAGCAGGCTTCTCCAATGTGTGTGCTTAAGCGGAACAAAGGAACAAGTTCCGTATAATGAAGATTAAGAATCAAAGGGAAGAAAAAAATACAAGTAAGAAAAAGTGAATCACGCAAAGAAAGCATTGTGTACTGCACTACGTGAGCCATCTTCTCCGTGCTGAATGCAGCGTCGTAAGCCGCGGGATAACCTATTACATAATTCGTACGCGACCTCCTTCGAAACTACCTCACGCAGTGAAAGAGAGCAACTGTGAGATGTGGAAACATGTAACTTCGCAGTGGCTGTGCCGGATAGGCACAATCGGTTTTTCGTTGAGCACTCTCGTGTCTTCACGGTCTTCATTGCGCGTCCACTACCTTTCGCTCCGAAACCTCGACTTCAGCGCTTTCTCAGTTATTTTCCAGGGACAGTACTCTGAGGTAGCCCGCAGTTGTCGCCATACACTCCCCGTGTAACCACGAAAGCCCATAATTTTTATTTCACTCATTCCGCATAGCTCTCGCAACGGTGCACAGAATTGGGAGATGTCGTGCATTGTTTTTTCCTAAAGCGAGGCAAAAATGCGGTTCTCCTGGATAGACGTGGGTCGGTGGAGGTGAAATTTAACGTCTTTGTAACGTAGGGGACAAGCATTAAGAGTTACTCATCGTCATAATACTAAAGCTATGAAACAAGTCATTGCTAGGTGCCTACAAAAAATGCAACATTGTCTCCTGCGCGGGACGTCGACATGGTAGTCAGTTTCAGTGTATGCATCTGCGTGGATGTGCCGAGGAGAAGTACGTTACACGTATACATGTGTTTACGCGTTGCCATACTGGTTCCACCGCTGGCTTGTAGAGACCGGTATGTCCCACTGATCTCCACTAGGTAGCTGTATGCCGCTTTCTCGCTTTCCAAAGCGGGCGCTGGTGAGGCCGCCGGAAGTTGGGCGGCATGTCCCAAAGTTTGGTGCCTGCTGTGTACTTGAATGCAAAAGTCGCCTACTTCGCAATTTCGTTCTTAGTTTCTTGCGTTGTCCCCGTGTAATATCCGCTGCTATATGAAATGAATAAGCTAACTGAATGAATGTGAGCATTGTTCACGGAACCCTGTGATTTCACAGAAGCCAAAGAAAACAGTCATGCAGGTCTCACCTTGCGGCGGCAAAGGTAGAGTCTTTGTGAAAAATATATAGACCAAGGGGATTGCTTCCAAGCCCATTGTAGCTGGGCTCTTGAGCACATATAAGTCTTAAGCTTAGGAAGGCTGAGGACTTCATTTCCTTCCGCCACTGTGAAATTAGGGCCATCAGTATGCAAGAGGACCCGCTCCGCAGGGCTGAAATGCATACCCCTTGGGCTGTATGCTTTTGACAAACACTTTACGTACATACAATACTACATTTGTATGTGGTTCTTGATGGGTTCTTCTCTGCCAAGCCTAAAGGAGCAGTAGAGGAATGACGAGTCTTAAAATCGAATTTGCGCGTTGCAGAAGAAATTCGAGTGATATTTACCGCTTTGGGGTGTCGTTTGTGTTCCAGGCGTGCTTTTAACCTCACCTAACAGAATGACTCTGTTTCAGCTGCACAGCGCGAGAGAAGCTACTGACAGCTAATATCATGAACATCGCTAAGGAGGCCAATCGCAACTTTTGTTTTATACGTCGAAATCTATAATTTGCTACGCCATCCATCAAATCATTAGCATACTTAACTTTTCTCCGCCCTAAACTAGAATACGCCTGAGCAATATTGGATTCTCTCTAGTTTAACCTGTCTTTAACCTTAGAAAGAATGCAAAATCAAGGTATATTCGCTTCGTTTATTGTGAATATTCGTACTATACTACACTACTAGCCGCCGCGCTGGCTCTGTGGTGGCTGTGTGGGCAGACAGGCTATGATTTGCTCAGGCATCCTATGCATATCTTGAAAGCAGGAGCTGCGCTGTGGGAAACCACTGACACACAGTTTTGTCTTCATGAGTGTACATTTGCCTTTGAGCACTGGTGATCCATTGAAGTGAAAACCATGTCGACAAGTGGCTTTCGTGTTTGTATGAGCCCGCCTATGTCATGAGCTCGACGCCACCTGTGGCGTCCCCGATATACTGCAGGCTGAACGCAAAAGCATCCATGTAGTGCACAATGTCATTGTATACATACAGGTATACATACAGGTAATCTAGGTGGTATAACGTAATCTGAAGCAATCCGGTGTGCTATCTTTCGTAGGCCACGTACCATTTCAGCACACTGAACCCCACAGTCTGCCGCCGCGGTGGCTCAGTGGTTATGGCGCTCGGCTGCTGACCCGTAGGACGCGGGTTCGGTCCCAACCGCGCCGGTCGAATTTCGATGAAGGCGAAATTCTAGAGGCTTGTGTGCTGTGGGATGCCAGTGCACGTCAAAGAACCTCAGGTGGCTGAAATTTCCGGAGGCCTTCACTACGGCGTCTCTCGCAGCCTGAGTCGCTTTGGGACGTTATGCCCCATAAACCGAACTAAAACATACTACAGAAGTGTGTCCGCTTTAAAATCTAGAGCCAGCTTACCCAGCATTGAAACGCGGCGAAAAATTTATCGACTGGGCCTCTTTCATATGTTTTATCATTCATCTTTAGGGGAATCAGTCATATCACCCGCTCATCGCCACTCCAACCGCATTAGTCACCATAAGGCCGTCTACGCCCCCACCGCAACAACTACCGCTCTTTCTCTATCTTTTTTGCCATGTCATCACGCGGCTGAAATGATCTACGGCAGGACGCCGTGCATCATATCAACACCATTCATCTTAAGAATCCTATCAAGCGATTTTTGTTTAACTTCCACGCCCATCCGTCATGGTCATCCCCATACCAGGAGCATCTGAGGTATCAAATAAAAAAAAAAAACATCATGCAGCGTGTGTGCCAAGCGCTGTTAGAAGGCAACTGAAACAAGCATCACGAATAAAACCCCATTCCGGCATAATTTGCTAAAGTACAAACACTGCTTGATGCATTCCGTTGAAAAAGCAGTACCATACCTTTTAGAGGCACTAATGTAAACCAGCAGAACACCGTTGGCATGTCGCCAGGTACTAGCCTCGTCCTCGTTCCGATTCGTTAAAAAAATAATTTGGTAAAATGGCCACTGCAAAGTCGGCTACCTGGTGAAGGTTTCCACTTTACCCCCTGTTCTTGCGTAAGTTTATCAGCATTGATGGTATAAGTTGTGCTTAGAGCGCGGGAACGTGCATCACAGTAAAAGGCACATTGGCGACGTTAGCGCAACGGGACAGCACAGAACTCGGCAGACGAGGCTCCTTACGTGCATTGTGTCCCGTCATCTACTAATGCGGCCCCATTGAAAAGTAATGGACCCTTATTTTTCTAATGTCTTTTCAGGAGACTTTGCTTATGTCTACTCATGCGGTTGACTGCGCTCCAGGTAGGCATTACCGTGAATGACGAGAACGGTGAAAATACGAAATGACAACTTGAAAACGACCACTGAAATTAAAAAATGTGCTGAGGTCCGATTTCGTGCAGTGCCAAAGGCTGACTTCCGGGTCGAGGCCGCTTACTTCCAGTGCTTCACTTTCGGGCGCCCGATACGCCATCCAGCCCCCTAGCGAAGGTCAGTGGTATGTCCCACCACATACTTCACGCTAATAGTTGTTGTCGGCTGTGGCATGCATCTGCGGTGAAACGAAAGCCGCAGCTGGCACAGAACGAGGTTGGTCGGAGGAATATTGGAGAGCCCTTTGTCCGGAAGTGGATATTGTCAGGCTGATGATTACGATCAAGACATTGGGTTTTGCGAGATTTGCTAAAGAAGCAGGAACTGCTACCTTCGTGAAAAACGTTTCTATGAGACTCTGGCAATATGGCTTTTGCATACGCATGCGAAAATTACCAATCTGACTCCTATAGCACGTGATTTCACAAGTGCAAAAGTTTACGTCCATTATAAAGAAAAATGGCTGATCTGAGCTCACTGCAGCTTCGCAAGTCATATCAAGTCATAAATCATGTTGTGCGTGGCCTGCACGTTGTTTGCAGTACTGCTCTAGCTCTCAGTTCTGCTTCGATGGTTCTTAAACTCCATTCTGTTTTCTTCTGTCGCTTTTTCCGCAAACAACTAACTCTCGGTAATACTAGGTGCATTAGAACGCACCTGCGTGCGTTGTCTCCCAGTATGTTTTCTCTTCGTAGCACTGGGCTCACTCAAATCTTCGCTGCTCTTGTTGGAAAAACGCTACTAGTTATCTACCCACTTCTATATAATTTTCGTGAAAGTACGTGCGGTTATGTCAAATGTACTCTTACGCATACCACCAGTTTTGTTTTTATATGACCTATGAAGATAACTAAGATGGCCTCAGAAATGCAACACACTGCTGTGATCTGTTGCTAGAGCTCATTCTTGTAAATTTGAAGAGTTGTGTTATCAGAGGCGCAACTTTTATATGTGGTTCCTTATTTTATTCATCCCTTCCGCGCACCCAAGTGTCAGTTTCTATAACCCTATGCCCTGGCGTAATCGGGTCAGCAGTCAGTCTTTCTGTGAATACCCAAGAATAACATGTGCGAATCCTGCCTGTCGTTTACGAGACCTACAAGCATATTCGTCAGACTTCCGCGCCGACCACTGTGTGCCAACAACGGATAGGAGGGGGGAAGAGGACCGAGGGCTTCATGTGCATGCATACTGCACTGGTGGGGTGATGGAAACATCCTTTTCCGTGCTAATGTGTTGCAAACTCAAGAGGGCAGGAAGATAAACCGGAATGTTAGCGATCTTTGTAGAAAGCAAATGAACAATAAACCTTACATAGAGAACAGAATAGGCGAAAAATGAATGGCTGGAAAAAACAAGGTGCTGCTTAGTTCCAGAAATAGCCGCCGCGGTGGCTCAGTGGCTATGGTGCTCGGCTGCTGGCCCGAAAGACGCGGGTTCGATCCCGGCCGCGGCGGCTGAATTTCTTTGGAAGAGAAACTCGAGGCCCGTGTACTGTGCGATGTCAGTGCACGTTAAAGAACCCTAGGTGGTCGAAATTTCCGGAGCCCTCCACTACGGCGTCTCTCATAGCCTTAGTCGCTTTGGGACGTTAAACCCCATAAACCAACCAACCAGTTCCAGAAATGGAAACGCCGCGGTGTTAGAGGGGGCAGTATGTTTTGCTGTAATGAAAACTGGCTGCTCGTATTGTCGCGTAAAGAAAGAGGCTTTTGCACATTGCTTGCTTTGGGTGAAAAGTTTCAAAGCTATCTCCCGCGCAATAGTATAATCAAGCTCAGTCAGGGCGGAATTTAGAGCCATTCTTCTGATATATTGCTTGCTGATAAGAGTTGCTTCGCCTTTTTCACTATGAAGTTGTACTTTTCTTGTGCTTCGACACGCCCCGCGTTTTCTACGAGAACTATGTTCTCTGTCTATTAGCAATCCAGCCCTGATGAGTTCATGGTTCGTCACGAAAATGCAAAAGGTGCGTCATTAAGTAAATAGGGGTTGTACATATCGGATTTTTGTTACTAGTATCATTTGATGTTTACACAAATGGCAACAAAACTAAAAATATTGGAGAGAACACTCAAGCTCCGCCTTAAAGGTAGGACGCGATAGATTAAGGGTTAGTGCACATATATACAGAATTGGTCATTCACTACTTAACATTCATGGATCTCTGAGAGTTGAGCCTCTGCCCTGCGTTAGCAGGCGATGTCACCGGTAGGTCTTGCGCAACCTAGGTTGCTTTTGCCGAGCAACCAGTCTTTGGCCTGTCTATTGGCAAAAATGCACCGAAAATGACTTTAACCCCTAGTGCAGGTTCTGTGGCGAAACAGCCACGTGTGGCCACATACTATGGCAATGTAAAGAACCTTTACCAGAGAATCTAGTACAAATTCCTTCTCTGCAGCAATGGGAGGCCGCTCTGGTCATCACGGGCCTGGACAATCAGGCCTTGGTCACCGAGTGAGCCGCTAAGGTTGCCGCTAGCCACGGGCTGGAGACCATGTAGCGATGACCGTGTGCATCTGCATGTTGACGAAACGAACTTTTCCAATGCAATCTGGCGCACAATCATTAACTTAACGGCCGCCTGTCATGGTGTCAGTTTCCTCACAATCCAGTTAGCAGGCTATGATGACGCCACAAGGTCGCGCGACCCAGGTATCCCACCTGCCGCCTAGGTTGCATCTCTGGGGATTTTTCATCGATGTTTTGCTCACATTGAACGACGCCGATGACGGCGACGTCACGTCGGATGTTCTGAGACACAGCTCGCTATCGCTGTCATGTTAAAAATAACTTTGGCTGCTAGCTCACCCTCTAGAGCGAGGGCATTGGCAGCGAGAGAATGGCGGCTGAATTCCCATCTCGGCAACAGGTGCGCCTATCGTTTTTCTTAACAGCAGGTTCGCATCTGAAGTGCTACTCTTCGGAATGATTCTCTGTAGATTTGTTTGAAACATTACAGCGATGCTTACGCGTATGAAGTCTTTTACTGCTTGCTTACTTAGAGACACCGAGTGTGACTTCATCCAAAAGTCAGTCTTGCTAAAAAATTTCCTCTGGTTAGTTAGGTTGGTATTGACTCTTGTACGTCAGCAAAACAGACATTGACCAAATAGAAAATTGTGTTTAAAAATCTTCCCATCAGGCGATTCAAACTCGTGACGTCCGCAGTGAAAAGGATGGGTTGCTGCGATTTGGAAGTGAATGGCGCTGTAGTGTAGCCTCTGGGACCCGTGTTAGAAAGCTTTGTCGACGCTTACATTTTTCTTTCGAAATAAGTCGATATTGGCGACACTTGTATTTTATTCTTTGGCCTTTTCTGCCTTATATTATCTCCGTTTTCGGTCACAGTGGTCTCTTTATGATTGGAACGCGGTATCTTACAGATACCGCTGTAGAATAGCTTAGCTATGCTATTGGAGGAATTAGCCGGTATTAAATGGGGTGTCATAGGGCTTAGTGAGGTTAGGAGGACAGATGAGGCGTATACAGTACTAAAGGGCGGGCATGTACTGTGCTATCGTGGATTAGCAGATAGGCGAGAACTAGGTGTGGGATTCCTCATTAATCAGGATATACCTGGCAACATCGAGGAGTTCTACAGTATTAACGAGAGAGTGGCAGCTATCGTAATTAGGCTTAATAAGAGGTACAAGCTGAAGGTGGTGCAGGCCTACGCGCCTACATCAAGCCATGATGACCAGATAGTTTAAAGTTTCTATGAGGATGTGGAATCTTCAATAACCAAAGTAAAATCACAGTACACTGTACTGATGGGCGACTTTAATGCAAAGGTAGGTAAAAAGCAGGCCGGAGACAAGGAGGTAGGTGACTATGGCATAGGTTCTAGGAACAGTAGGGTAGAGTTATTAGTAGAGTTCGCAGATAGAAATAATTTACGGATTATGAATACCTTCTCCCGCAAACGAGCAAACAGGAAGTGGACGTGGAAGAGCCCCAATGGTGAGACTAAAAATGAAATAGACTGCATACTGTGTGCACACCCTGACATCGTAGAGGATGTGGAGGTCCGCGGTAAGGTCCGTTGTAGCGACCACAGAATGGTAAGGTCTCGTGTTAGCTTAGATTTGAAGCGGGAACGGAGGAAACTGGTGTAGAGAAAGGCTATTAACGAGTTAGCATTAAGAGAGAAGGTAGAGGAATTCAGAATGTCGCTGCAAAACAGATTTTCCGCTTTAACTGAAGAAGACGACCGTAGTGTTGAAACAATGAATGATAATCTTACAGTTATCGTTACAGAATGCGCCGCCGAGGTAGATGGTAGGATTGTTCGACAGGATACCAGCAAGCTATCTCAGGAGACAAAAGATCTGATTAAGAAACGTCAAAGCATGAGGACGTCTACCTCCACAGACAGGATAGAACTAGCAGAGCTATCGAAGTTAATAAATAAGAGCAAGGTAGCCGACATAAGAAAGTTTAACATGGAGAAAATCAAGCATGCTCTAAGAAACGGAGGGAGCCTAAAATCAGTGAGGAGAAAACTGGGCATAGGTAAAAACCAGATGTATGCGCTAAAAGACAAGCAGGGCAATGCCATCAGCAATATGGATAAGATAGTTGAATTAGCCGAAGAGTTCTACAAAAATCTATACAGTAACGAATCTAATCATCAAGTTACTGAGGGATGCAGTCGAGCACAGCAATGGGACATCCTGCCAGTAACGAAGGAGGAAGTAAAGAAAGCGTCAGGAGCAATGCAAAGAGGGAAAGCAGCTGGTGACGATCAGGTAACAACAGATTTGTTGAAGGACGGAGGAGAGATTGTGCTACAAAAACTAGCCACCCTTTATACGCAATGCGTTGTGACCTCGAGAGTACCAGAAGCTTGGAAGAACGCTAACATTATCTTAATTCATAAGAAAGGAGACATCAAGGACTTGAAGAATTACAGACCAATCAGCTTATTGTCCGTTGCCTACAAGGTATTTACTAAGGTAATCGCTAATAGAGTCAGGACAACCTTGGACTTAAGTCAACCAAATGATCAGGCAGGCTTTCGTAAAGGATACTCGAAAATAGATCACATTCACACTATCAATCAGGTGATAGAGAAATGCGCAGAATATAACCAACCCCTATATATAGCCTTCATTGATTACGAGAAAGCATTTGACTCAGTGGAAACCTCAGCTGTCATGCAAGCATTGCGGAATCAGGGTGTAGAAGACTTCTATGTGAAAATATTGGAAGATATTTATAACGATTGCACAGCTACTATAGTTCTCCATAAAGTAAGCAATAAAATTCCAATACGGAAAGGTGTCAAGCAGGGAGACACGATCTCGCCAATGCTCTTCATTGCCTGCTTACAGGAGGTATTCCGGGGACTGGAATGGGAACAGTTGGGGAGAAGAGTTAATGGAAAATACCTGAGTAATTTGCCATTCGCTAATGACATTGCCTTGCTAAGCCACTCAGGACAAGAACTGCAAAGCATGATCAATCAGTTAGACAGGCAGAGCAGAACGGTGGGGCTAAGAATTAACATGCAGAAAACCAAAGTAATGTTCAAGAGCCTAGCAAGGGAACAGCAGTTCGCCATTGGTAGCGAGGTGCTGGAAGTAGTAAGATAATATGTCTACTTAGGGCAGGTAGTGACCGCAGGTCCGGATCATGAGAGGGAAGTAACTAGAAGAATAAGAATGGGGTGGAGCGCACATGGCAGGTTCTCTCAGATCATGAATGGTAGCTTACCAATATCCCTGAAGGGAAAAATATACAACAGCTATAACCTACCGGTACTCACCTATGGGGCAGAAATGTGGAGGCTAACAAAGAGGGTTCAGCTTAAGTTAAGAACAACGCAGCGAGCTATGGAAAGGAAAATGATAGGTGTAAGGTTAAGAGATCGAAAGCGGGCGGAGTGGGTGAGGGAACAAACGCGGGTTAATGACATCTTAGTTGAAATCAAGAGGAAGAAATGGGCTTGGGCAGGGCATGTAATGCGAAGGCAAGACAACCGCTGGTCCTTAAGGGTAACGGAGTGGATTCCAAGAGAAAGCAAACGTAGCAGGGGACGGCAGAAAGTTAGGTGGGCGGATGAGATTAAGAAGTTTGCGGGGATACAGTGGCGGCAACTGACACAGGACAGAGTTAATTGGAGAGACATGGGAGAGGCCCTTTCCCGGCAGTGGGTGTAGTCAGGCTGATGATGATGATGATGATCTTGCAGATATAGCCTATTGCTTGTCCGTCCATTGTGAGAAGGAGGAGACAAGTTGCCCCTAGAACGACGTTTATTATCCCATGATTGTGGGTTGATCGCATGCACGAAATAGCGGCTTATAGTCAAGCGACGCACGGCTTTAAACTGTTCGCGGCACATGTCCACTTCGCATGGTGCCTTATCCGTGGCGCGCACAGGCACGACAAGGCCAGCATCAATCGATTTTTGTCCGTTTGAAATAAAAGGTTAAAGAGTTTTTATGGCGGCAGCCATAAAAACACGGCACCGAAACTTTGCGGGCTCCCTATAAACACTTCACTTGAAAACAATCTCTTGAAACGCCATCTACTGCCACTATGGTTGCGAAGAAAGCAACGCTTTCCTTTTTTTTTCCACTATAGGACTGGGGAGAAAAGAAAGCGCTCAAATCAAGAGAGTACAAAGCGAACCATAAAAAAAAAAACAGTACGTTACAACAGGTTTGAATATTCCACTTGAAAAACTCAATCAGCCTTACATTTTCTTGAAAATCTTATACTCGGTTATTTCTAAAAATCGCAAATAGAGCCCTCTATTCTCTCCATCTCTTGCTCTCCGACGCAGTGCCTAGGATTCTTCAGCACTTACACAATATAATATAGAATTCTGAGGCGTCGCATTTAGAGAGCGTCTAGGGGCTGGCAATGCCAGCACTACCTAGAAAAATATAAAAGCTCAAGTCCCGGCTCTGAGTGCAAAGAGCTACTCACAAAAACGTCCACTCGTAAAAAGTCCGCATTGATGCTCCAGAGGATGCGACATTACAAGTTGTCAAGCTTGGTTATACTGCAACGAAGTACAACGAACCGCTGTTTCGCTGCGCACCACTGCGCCTCGCATGTGTAGAATGCGAAGTGGGAGAGGCCTATAGAGTTCTGCACAGTTTGAAGCCATGGTCGTGTAGTGAAAACCAGAGCTGAGCCAGAGAGCAGGAACTCGGTGAGTGGGGCAGCGTGTAAGACCTGTTTTTCTCCGCAATATCATGCACCTACAAGCCCAACTTTTCACGCTGCTCAAGCAGTGTTTCTCCTCAAGTTCCCAATAGCGAATCGGTGCAGAGGTGTTGTCGCTGTTGGCGAGCACATCGACTAGGATGGTGGCCGAACGCGCTGCCTTTGATATAAAGTAAACAAGCTCCTCAGGCGTGTTCGGAAACATCGCCGCGTACCCGACTCGGCTGCTTCCATGCTTAGGGTAAGTTCTAGAGCTGGTAAAAAACAACCGTGGCAGGAAAATTTATTTCGTCATTTTATTCCTTGAATTTGAAAGAATGCAGCGTTGTTACGGAAAACGAAATCCAACTGACTGCTCCTGCCCCGCGTTTTCGCCTAAAGTGCCACGTTGCTATTTAGAAACATAATAGAGGTGCATTCCTGTTACAATAAGTCTAGCCGCTGGAATGGGAGCCCTTCCGGAGGCCTTCACTACGGTGTCCCACAGCCTGAGTCGCTTTGGAACATTAAATCCGTATCAAAGCATGAAAAAAAAAGCATTTTTTTTTCTGATCCCGAGGTGCATTTACCAGATGCGTTTTTTAAAGGCTTTTTAACCCCCGGATTAGTGCTTTCCAACCAATAATTCCATTCAAGCGAATTCACTACAGGAGCGCAACAAAATGCATGAGGAATATTTTGCTGCCTACCCACCCCGCCATTCATTGCGCTATTTTTTCGTCTTGCAGGTGCGCTAATACGGCCAGAGGCTTATACTGTATTTTTTTCTGATATTTAATAAACTAACGCCGTCCGCTTACAGGTTTTTCTTTTTATTTCTGCCTTAAATTGCTCCTATCTCACTTTACTACAAATTTGTATTCGACATTAAGAACTGTAAAAGATATGTCCATTGAGTCGTTATAATTTATTGTCATGTAAGCTTTACTAAAAACACTGTTTACGTATGAAACAATCACATTGTTTTTAAAGATCCTACCGACAGAGCAATTGCGACTTCTATGGAACCGACCATGCTCCACATAATTTTTTAAATGTTGGCAGAAATACATATCCACGGATGTTAGCACGGCCCAATAAAAAAAAATAATCATTTACAAATTGCCTCATCTATGCAGAACCCCACCCCGCACAGATGAACGTGAGCACACTCTTTATTACCTGCGCTAATTTCATCAGACGAACGTCAGGAGGATTCACTCGTAATCTTTTGAGCCAATCATTTCGCTTCCTTGCACACTTCCCCCATCTCTGTCAGCCCAAATAAAGGGAGCGTATGAGACGCCCAGTCTTTGTCCCCACATCATAGTCCTGAAGAAAAAAAACACACATACACACAGAGACACTTCGAGCGATTACAATAGAACAGGCTCTTTTTTTCGGCTCATCACCGAGGTCTGCCTTTCCAAAGTGAACATATAAGGAAACGACTTTTCTTGCTTTTCCTCTGGCCTGCTCCTTCATCGAGTTCATCCTTATACCATGCTTCAATATCCCTTTCATCTGCAGGCAGCTTTACCGCACAGGGACTTTATTTTCGTTCACACCTCTCTTACGGATCAACACTCAATTCTGGCCTCCTTTGTTTGGTCGTCAGGCCTTCACCGCAATGGGCACCATTGTATATTACTATGATGTATTCCCTATTGCCGCGGTGGCTCAGTGGTTATGGTGGTCGGCTGCTGACCCGAAAGACGTGGGTTCGATCCCGGACGCGCCGGCTGAATTTCTTTGGAGGAGAAATTCTAGAGGCCTGTGTACTGTGCGATGTCAGTGCACGTTAAAGAACCCCAGGTGGTCGAAATTTACGGAGCCCTCCACTACGGCGTCTCTCATAGCCTTAGTCGCTTTGGGACGTTAAACCCCATAAACCAAAACCAACCCTATTGCTCTGAAGGGGGCGGGGGGGGGGGGGAGGGGTTGAAAAACCGGTGCAAGCCAAGACCAAAGAAAAGCATGGTCTGCTCTCAGCAACATATCTGCGGGCCGAAAGGTCGAAAACTAAATGCGAGAGGAAATGGCAACCAAAGCAGTAAGCACGAAACAACGAAGATACAAGCAAGCAAGAAACCTTAAAAACGGAAAATTCGTAACGGGACGCCGAAGTGAAAAGGAATGAAGGGACAACCAAAAAGAAAAACAGCTTAATGTAGCTCGGTTCAATCTAGCCTGTGCTCACCGGTGGCGTACACTTAAGTTTATATTATCCTTTAAACGTTTTATTAACGTTTTCACTGCTTCCACCCCGTACTCGCTGTGAGGAGCGGTCATTGACGCGGATAAAGTAATTGCTTTAGCGTGCTAATTCCTAGTTATTTCTTAAAAGATTCGCTTATAAGGGTTCTTGCATGGTTTTCGCGCGTTTTGCTACATTTTCTTTGCTTCCACAACGAGTCCTTTCTTTGGTATGGCACAACCGGAAACGTGGCTTCCGAGTACAATGAATCTGTTTCTTACGCCCTGGCTGGCGAAGTTTTTGCCTCAGTGGGATCGCCTGTGCAGCTGTGCCTTTGAGCCACATAGGCGGCCTCATCATCCCGGCGCTGGAGAGAAAAAGGTAGTGGTGCACATCGCATTTTCTTGCCGTTGCTTTCGCCCCATCTCTATTTGAATTGACCGCTGGACCACACTGACAGGCTGTTCTGAAGGAAGACATATCACTCGCGAATGACATTTGTTTACTTGTCCAGTAAAACATGATTGCTAGTGGCCACTTCTGAGACACGTTATGTTTAGCTCTCGAGTGTTGTAAACAAAAATTCTTATGTATAAATAATTCTTGGGTGTGGGTCAGACACAATTTCAGATCCCAAGGAACGGCCAGAGGTGATTGGACTGAGCTTCGCATATTAGGAGTGCCGTTTCTTTTTTATGTGCAATACCTTATCAGCACTGTAAGAGTAAGAAAACAAATGATTTTCCCACTTCTTCGGGAAGAGAGTGCGCAATAGACGTATAATCGATGCGGCTATAATATTTGTTCCCATTAGTACTATCCAGAAAATATCAGAGACCCGAGGGAAAAAATATGATCGAAATATGGTAAACGGAGAAACAATTAAATCTAAAAGTTATCCTAGTGTTGTATGGTTCCGCGAATGACAGATACTTTCTGCTAGGCATGAGGGAATGAAAGTAGCCTGCATTTTGGATTCTAGAAACAGCGCGTGCTTAATCAAAGCCTGTGTTAGTTCGTCGATTACCCGAAAGTTTCGTTCCATAGCTTAATATTGCGGCCATTGCTTAGTACTAGCGTGTTTTATACCCAAGCGTGAAATTCTCGACGTGAAGAGACTGAAAATGTTTTCTGCAAAGAAAGAAGTGTTACGTGCAGTTTTCATGACACGCGTTGTCTGTCGCCCCCACATGAGAGAAATAAAGAAAAGTGATGCAATTTCTTCTATTTTCCGTTAAGCAAACAGAGTAACATTACTTTTCTTTATAGTAGTATGCATTTTGGCGTCTTGTTCTGCCGCCAGAGGGCGTCCTGGCATTTGGCGGGCAAATTCCAGATTTGTGCGAAATAGACTTCTCATTCGTTGAGCTGCCAAAACGTGCGTCGTTTTACTCTTTCATGCCAGTATTTTCTAACACTCTGCAAAACGGGACACCTGGTCTTTTAGAGTACAAAATAAACATAATGCGTGGGATGCCAAAATTTGGTCAGAATACTGCATTGCTTCGAATGTACCATGGTCCACGTAGTAATCGTGTCAGCTCTAGAGCCTGGCATACGTTTGTCATTTTGTATACAATGTAACTGATTATATCCGCACAAGCAGCCTCCTGAGGCAGTTTTCTGACCATCGTTATGTCTAACGGCGCTCATAACCCAGCTTGATTCAGGTTGTTTTATTTAACTGCTGAGGTAACAAGAACACCAGACATGGCACATTTTTAAGAGAAAGCTGAATTTTATCTGTTGTGCAAGCAATGAGGTAATACCACTCATTTCCGCATGAATTTTCAAATGTATAAATCCTGTCAAGACGCGATCCTCAAAATAAACAAAGAGCTTAAATGGTGCCACATCCGGACAAAAGTCTTGAAGCTATAACGGAACATCGCAGTATTTCATTTATTCTTTGCTTTCTTGCCTCATGAGGCGAATAGAAGTACGTGTAGCGAGACAGGCCTAAAAGCCCACTAATCGCATAATTCTGCCGTACTGCTGGAAGTGCAATTCTTGGCCTCTTATTATCTCTTTTTTTCCCACAGATCCGTAGAAGCACTAAAGATGCACCTTACGAAGCATCTGATATTGGCAAAGGCACCACTGTAAAGAACTTTACTGGCTGCAACATCCACTCAGTACCCCGGGAGGAAATATGAGCAGTTTACACGTTGAATGAGGAATCTATTCGTAGACGCTGTAAAATTTTGCTGAAAAAATTTCCATCAAGTTGATCGTTACCAGTCTTTACAGCTTGAGAAACCATATGCATCGAAGGAGCCGGTAATAATTTTGGATCTAGGAAGACGTGGCATCGTGAGACTGGAATAGTTAAAAAAAGTAACATTTTGCCTACATCACTGTCTTACAATCTATGAGGAGATCATTGAAAGAATATTTATTAGCAGTGAACATGCGGCCAGTTAATTGAGAAATTTCAATTATAGATTTATACATCGTCTATACATTGTTAAAAAACATCGGACCGTACCGGCTTGCTCTGGCAATATGAATAATAAAATAACAAGAACGCCAAATAAAACTCGGAATGCAATTTACGTTTGCAACCCTTTGGTTGCATTTTGTCGGCCACAATAGCGGTGAACGCATGGTTTGATGAGACCCAGTCTGCATGCAGGACAAAAGGAGCAAGGTGAGTGAATCGGCAATCGATACGGAAGGGCTGTCCTGAGCATTGTCGGCGAGGCAAGTACGGGTGAGAGGAATTTTCCAAATCAAGCTTCGGTTAGCGCGCTGTTAGAAGAGTTTAGCGATCTGTTTACACCAGGCCTAGGACGCATTGTAGGTCCCGCAGTTCATTTGCGGCTGCATGAAAATGCGCAGCCGCGATTCTGCAAAGCTCGTTCTGTGCCATATGCAATGCGAGAGCAAGTGTCTAAGGAAATAGACCGGCTTGTTAAAGAAGGCATTCTATCGCCTATCGACAGTGCGGACTGGGCCACGCCTCTCGTTCCCGTTATCAAGAAGAATGGCTCCATTCGATTGTGTGGCGATTTGAAAGTGACCGCGAATGCTGCATGTGTCACAGAGCAGTACCCATTGCCAAAAATACGGGATATTTTTGCTAACCTAAACGTGGGTGAAGTGTTCAGCACCATCGACTTGAAAGATGCGTACAATTAGTTGCCACTCGACGAGGAAACCAGGAAGCTCTTGGTCGTAAACACTCAGAAAGGCCTGTTTTTCTTTAATCGACTTCCTTTTGGTGTGGCCTCCGCCCCTGCTATTTTTCAGAGACGTATGGAAGGCATCCTACAAGGAATTCCGGGCGTTAATGTTTACCTGGACGATGTGGTAATTGCGGAGAAACGAGGGAACTCGGAGACGCTGCGTCAAGTTTTCGAACGTTTCCGGCAGCACGGTGTCAAGTTGCATCCGCATAAATGTAAGTTCAGGCAACCAAAACTTGAATTTCTGGGACATCGTATAAATGCGGACGGATTGTTACCTAAGACAGACAACATGGCCGTGATAGCAAAGATGCCGAAGCCAAACTGTGTTGGAACTGCGAGCATTCTTGGCCTTCGTAACCTATTACCACGCATTTCTGGGAAACTTGGCTACTGTTTTGGAGCCGCTGTATGAACTGCTAAGAAAGAACGCACGCTGGCAGTGGGGAGTGAGACAAGATAAAGCTTTCCGATTAACCCAGCGGCTGCTGCAAGAGGCGAAGTTTTTGGTGCATTACGATCCAAATAAACCCCTTATCTTGGAAACCGATGCATCCTCGTGTGGCGTTGGCGCAGTGCTATATCACAGAATAAATGGGCAAGATCTACGAATCAGGTTCCGATCATGAACTCTGTCACCGGCTGAGCGGAATTACGCGCAAATCGAAAGAGAGGCATTGGCTGTGGTCTTCGGTGTTACAAAGTTCCGGGAATATCTACTCGGGAATCGGTTCACGCTCGTCACAGATTACAGGCCCCTCCTCGGCCTTTTCAGCCCCGTTAAGCCCGTTCCAACCATAGCCGCTGCACGGATTCAGCGTTGGTCACTCCTACTAAGTGCCTACAACTACAAGATAGAGTTTCAGCGAGGGAAGGCGTTAATTCCGGCGGACACCCTCAGCCGTTTGCCTGTACGGCAGGCGCATGACGCTAAGGCTGCAGAAGAGGACGCTAGTGAGTACGTCCTTCTATCTGATCACTTAGACTCCGGTCCGCTGTCGGCGAGCGATCTGGCTACGATGACTGCGGACGATAGCCAACTCGCACAAGTCCGCGATTACATCCAGAACGGCTGGCCACGATACTTGCAACCTGCTCAGGAGCCTTTACGCACATACATGCACAGGAAGGACGAACTGACGTCCAGCCATGGAATTGTGTACTGGGGCCATCGAGCGGTAATTCCGAGGAGTGCGCGGCTACCAATGCTGCGTATGTTGCATGATGCTCATCAAGGAGTAGCGGCTATGAAGAGATTGGCCCGTTCTGTATTCTGGTACCCAGGACTCGATCAAGACATTGAGAAGCTGGCTAGCGCATGTCCAACGTGCATAGAATGGGGCATGCCCCGTGCACGACAGCCCGTGCCTTGGCCAGAAACAGCGGAGCCGTGGTCTAGAATTCGTGCTGATTTTGCAGGTCCTGTGGAAGGTCACATGCTGATGATTGTGGTAGATTCTCATACCAAATGGATCGAGGTCACTCTAATGAAGACAGCCAGCTCGGGAAAAACAATTGAAGCACTGCAGACTATGTTCAGCCGATTCGGCTTGCCGAGGACCCTTGTGACGGACAACGGGCCGCAGTTTACTAGCGAGGACTTCAGGGCATATATGAAGCGCAATGGAATCAGTCATATGTGAACAGCTCCCTACAAACCACAGTCTAACGGTCTGGCGGAAAGGGCGGTACGGACTGTGAAGCACGAGAGAGAGAGAGAGAGAGACAGAGAGAGAGAGAGAGAGAGAGAGGGAAAGGCAGGGATGTTAACCAGAAGGATTCCGGTTGGCTACCCTGCACAGGGGAAGGGAATGAGGGGAATTAAAGAGGAAAGAGAGAAGTAACGGGAAATAATCACAGTCTGTGAATTAAGGCAGTCGCTCTCAAAAAGCGAAAGAGTGCCTTGTAAGCCTTGATGGCAGTTGACTGTTGTGGCCACGGACCGAGGATCTTGGCCTCTGTGAAAGGGCGAGGGTCCAGGCGGTCCAGAGCACATCGCAGCTTATGTCTTTCGGCTACAAAGGCAGGGCACTCACACAAGATGTGGGTGATTGTCTCATCACAGGCGCAGTTCACACAAGAGGGGCTGTCGGCCATCGCGATCCGGAAGGCATACTTATTCGTGAAGCAACACCGAGCCATAGACGACACAGTAGTGTTGCTTCACGACGCGCTACATTACACGGAAGACGGAGGCGCAGTCCAGGGTCCAAAGTCCTGAGGCGACGGTTGCACAACACACCAGAGTTCCACGCTGAAAGTGTGAGCTCCAGCCTCAAGGAACGAAGCCCACACGCTGCGTCAGCTCTCGTTACGGGAATATTAACGGGGATTCCGTCATTGTGGGCAGAACGGGCAGCTTCGTCAGCCTGGTGATTGCCATGAATGCCGCAGTGGCCCGGCAGCCACTGGAAAATTATGTTATGTCCTTTCAATGTGGCGTCATGGTAGAGCTTGCGGATTTCGGCAACGAGTTGTTCGTGTGACCCACGGCGTAGTGCAGTTTGCAGGCCTTGAAGGGCTGCTTTAGAGTCGGTGAAAACTGTCCAGTCATGTGCAGATTCCTGACTAATGAACTGAACTGCAGCCCGTAGGGCAGCTAGTTCTGCACCAGTTGAAGAGGTGAGATAGGTAGTCCTCACCTTCATTAAAATAGACCTGGCCGGTATCACCACAGACCCAGCAGAGCTTGTTGAAGTCACTGAGCCATCTGTGTAGACATGTATGCGGTGTGTATGGTTAAAATGCAAATGATGCAGTGTCAGTTGCTTGAGAGCAGGCAATGATAAATCAGATTTCTTATTAATTCCAGGAATAGATAGGTGCACCCGGGGTTCATGGAGACTCCATATGGGTGAGCATGATCTTGATGGGTGGGCGAACTGCGAAGGAAGATAGGCACGGTGAGCTTGAATTACATTTGCAAATGCAGTATGTGGTCTGAGTACGGGAAGAGCTGCAAGATGATGACTCGGAACTCGCGTGAGGTGCCGAATGTGTGTTCTCATGGTTTCAACAGCAATGTGTGAAGTAACAGGATGCTCCCCAGCGACAAGAATAGTTGCTGCCGTTGAGGCACATTTAGGTAGCCCAAGGCAGATTCGTAGAGCTTGAGCTTGAACACTTTGAAGTGTGTGAAGGTTTGTCTTTCTGATATTGTTTAAAATGGGAAAGCTATACCGCATGTATCCCAGGAACAGCGAACGGTACAGTTGAAGCATCGAGCGTACAGATGCACCCCAGGACTTTCCCCCGAGGAAGGAGAGAATATGAACAATCGCTGTCAGTTTCTTTCGCATGTCGTAAAGATGGGGACTCCACGAGAAGTTCCTATCGATAACAACGCCAAGGAAGCGATGGTTTTTCTCATAGGGAATGGCGTTGCCATTAATATATATGGGGTAACTTGTCATTTTTTTTCGCGTGAACGCCACGAGGGAACATTTCTCGGTTGAAATATTTAGGCCCTGCTGACGAAGGTATAACGTCAGTATCGTTGCCGCCTTTTGTAGTCTCGCACGAACTTGGGGACGGGTCACGCTTGATGCCCAAATACAGATATCATCGGCGTATATTGAGATCTGGACTGATTGTGGCAATGAGTCAACCAGGCCGACGAGAGCTATGTTGAAAAGAGTTGGGCTCAGCACTCCACCCTGCGGGACTCCGCGCGAATTTAGATGCGAAGAGGTTGGTCCGTCTTCAGTCTGGACAAAACACGACCTCCCTGACAAATAGCTGCGTATCCAGCTGAACATGCGGCCTCCAATCTGAGCAGCTTCTAATGCGTCCAAAATGGCCTGATGCGTTACGTTGTCGTAGGCGCCCTTTATGTCCAAGAATAGTGCAGCAGTCAATCTTTTCAAGTTTTTTTGGTGCTGGACGGACGATACAAGGTCAACCACATTGTCAATGGAAGAGCGGCCACGTCGAAACCCAGACATAAATGCAGGGTAAATTTGGTATCGCTCTAGGTACCATTCCACGCGTGTTAACAACATTCTTTCCATGACTTTCCCGACACTGCTGGAGAGTGCAATTGGTCGGTATGCTGAAATGTCGAGTGGCGATTTTCCCGGTTTAAGGAGTGGTACGAGACGACTGGTCTTCCATGCATTAGGAACTATGCCCTCGCACCATGACTTGCTGTATGAGTCCAGAAGAACCCGTCGAGCCTCTTGGCCAAGGTTGGCGAGCGCGGAGTATGTCACACCATCGGGCCCCGGCGATGACGACCTTCTGCAACAAGCCAGCGCAGCGTCAAGTTCCTCCATGGAGAACAAGTTATCCATTCGTGAATCCCGCGAGGGTGGAACATCACTGCAGTGCAGCGTTGTGGATGGGTTCGGTTGGCCTGTTATCCTTGCGCAAAATTCTTCGGCTACCGCGACCTCGCTGCGTTTTTGGTGGAGCGCGAGGGATTTAAACGGGTGGCGCTGTTGAGGGGACGTACGAAGGCCACGGATCACATTCCAAACGCGTGACAAAGGCTTTCGTGGGTCAAGTGTCTCACAAAATGTTCTCCAACGTTGTGTCTGCAGGGCTTGAATTCTGCGCTGGATTTTCTTCTGCAGGCGTCTTGCATCTCTGAGGTCTAAGCGCGACTTTGTGCGTCGGTATCTGCGCTCTGCCCTGCGCCGTAGTGCCCGCAGTCGTTGTAATTCAATATAAAAGTCGGTGTACTTTGCGACGGGGTTGTAGCAACACGTTGCGCTCTCCATGACCTCCTTAATTTTTTGTTCAAGACCTGTCGAGAATCCTTCCATGCATGCATCCTCCATACGCGCTTTAAAAACTGTCCAATCAATGCGCTGCATACGTGTGGCAGAACGGGACGTACAATGGCCGGTAAAAATCAGGTAGGTTGGGATGTGGTCACTGCCATGGGTTTCTACATCCGAAAACCATTGGACGTTGTTGGTTAGGCATCGCGAAACGAAAGTCAAATCTAGGCAGCTGCTATAGGTCACCCCTCGAATATACGTCGGGGTTCCGTCATTTAGGCACTGGAGGCCGTGGTCAGAGGCGAAGGAGACGAGTTTCCTTCCACTAAGGTTCATCCTAACGCCTCCCCACATGGTGTGGTGAGCATTGAAGTCACCTATAATCACCCATGGACCGGAGGTGGCTTGCATCAAATCACTCAACCTTTCTTCGTCAAAGCGGCTTGACGGCGCCATGTACACAGCCAAAAGCGTAAACGTGAGGTCACGGCTCTTCACTGTGAGGCAAACATACTGGTTGTCATTGTGTGGGGGAACCGAATGATGCACATATGTAAGTTCACGTCGAATGTAGACGATGACTTTGCTGGTTCTGTTGCGCGTGGCGGAAGTAAAAGCTTCATAACCGGATAATCGCAAAATGTTGGGTAGATTCGGTTCACAGATAACAAGAATGGGGAAGCGGTTTTCATAAACATAATTTCGAATATCTGAAATCCGGGACTGGAGCCCGCGGGCATTCCACTGAAAAATAAAAGCTTGCTTGACTTTCTTCGTAAAAGATTGTTCCGGGGGAGCCATGGTGCCTTCTAATGAAGAGCTGCAAGAACTGGCTGTAGCGCGTCCAGTACTTGCAGTGCGTTGTGTGCTGCTGGCGTGCGCAAGCCGGACAGCAGAGCACGCATAACATTCATCAGTGACGTTAGCATTGCAATCACTTGTATATCTTGGCCGTGGTCAGAATCGTGCCTTTTGCCCGGATCAGTTGTAGGTGTTGCAGACATGGGGTGCGGCAACGCACCGGACGAAGTGTGTGCTCTAGGCTTTGGTAGTGGTGGCCACGTTGTGTCAGAGGCAGCAGGGCGTGTTTCACGAGTCGCCAGGCTTTCCTGATTTGTTGTCGGTGGAGGCGGACAATCTGCACTGCCGCTTGGGGTCTTCTCTTCGAAGGTATTTGTTTCATTCAACGACCTTCGGCGGCGGCGCGAACGACGTCGTCGCACCTTTGCAGCGGCTTCTCTGTGGGTGGAATGATCACGCACCATTTGCTTCAGTACCGCCCTCTCTGTCTTTAGGCGAGGGCAGTCCTTCGAGGAAGAAGCGTGAGGGCCACGACAATTGGCGCACTTCAAGGCAGTCGCGCGGCAACTGTCGCCGCTGTGTGGCTCAGAGCATTTTGGGCACACAATGGTGTTTTGACAGACCCCGCTCACATGACCAATCTTCATACATTTCCGGCACTGTAGCGGCTTAGGTATGAATGCACGAACTGGGTGACGAAAGTGCCCCACCTTCACGTATGATGGAATGCAGTCACCCTTGAAAGTCAGCTTAACGCATGTAGACCTTCCAAGGCGCTTAACTTGCATTATAGAAATGCTGTTGGTTGCCGGCTTGATTAATATGGGCAAGTCGGCGTCAGGGATAGCGATGTCGACGTTGTAAATTATGCCAGCCGTGGTTCCGCTGTCTTGTAGAATAAGTGGGCGTACACTGATATTTCCCAGTTTGGTGATGGCGGCCAAACAGTCCAGCTCGCTTCGCTTCATGACATCAATGGCAATGATGTTCTTATGCGGGTTAACTCTAACGTCTTTGATCCCTCCTGGTACAAGGCTTTCAAGGAATACGGAGATGGCTTGCCTGTTCAGGAGATTCAAGTTTTCTGTTGGCTCCAAAGGCACGAACAAGGCCGTATGGGCCTCGGAACTTCGCGCCGTGATGACCGTATCCGTACTGGAGGACGTCGTTGACGTCGACTCAGTTTGTCTCCGCAGTCTGCGCTTGGCCTTCTTACTGACGACGGGTACGAACCCATCGTCGGTCGAGGAGTCATCACTTCGGGGAGTCGAGTAGTCATCACCGTACACAACGGTGTCCTGGCTGCTGGAGTCACTCGGGGCGTACAGGCGCTTCCTCTGGGCGGCCGTTGCCGACCCGCCGGGATCCACAGAAGGCACAGCGGCCTCCACTTCCATCGCCGTGACACAAGGGGAGCGGCGCCTCCCTAATTACGGCACAAATTATCAAAAAACTGCAGAGATATGAAGCCAGCGTTCTGACACAGAACAACACGGGTTAAACAAAAACATGCGAGGTAGTTTGCAATCTCGCCTGTACCACGTTCTTTCTCATTATCGGCGCACTCGCTTTCCAACGGGAAGACTCCGGCTTCCGTGCTTCTCGGATATCAGCCACGCTGTTTATTACAGAATGTGGTATCACGACCTTTCCTTCTGCAGATGAATACTGCACCGGAAAACCGCTGCACAAGGAAATCTGGTTCAAGAACTACGGAGTGGGCGACAAATCGAAACCAGGCATGGTAGAGTCCACCGAGGGCTCACGCATGACAACCGTAAGGACAGCAGATGGGGAGCAACATCGCCGCCACCTCAACCAACTAAAGACCAGGAGGACCAGTGTGGAAGGGGCTGACGTTAAGCCCCAGGCACCCACGGAAGCATCAATGGCTGAGGACAGCGCAAGAGCATCGGTGGACTCGCAGCCTCAAGGTCACGGCAGTGGGGAGAGTGGGTCCCAACCAGGACCGGACAGTCAAACGACGCCAGACGCGCAAGCCGAAGACTGTACAAACAAAGCACAGGGATCAGACGGCCCTGACGCACCGCGTAGGTCAAAACGGCAGCGTCGGCCCCCGGACCGCTTCACTCCTTAAGGGGGAAGAATTGTTGTGAACCGAATGCGCTACTGACACGTGCCGTGCTTATCTTATGAGGCCCACCGACCAAGCCATCTGTTATCGGCAGTGGTCCCGGTGACGTCACTAGCCAAGTGGCTATAAAAACTACTAACCGCTAATAAAGCTCGTTCCTTCTTCTTCGCCAACCACTTGTCGATTCACTACAGCGTCCAGTAGCTTTCGCTTAAGGACATCAGATTATGCGTCTTTCTTAGTTATTTTATAAGGATACTTCTGCGGGGTAGTCCCCAGTTGTCAACGCTATGCATTCTCCGTCGAACCAGAAAAGCCCATAATTTTTATTGGACTCATTCTGTATCGCTTTGGCAATGGTACACACAATTGGGAGGGGTCGTGTATTGTTTTCACCGAAAACGAGGCACAAAATGCGGTCCTTAATAGACGCGGGTGGTTGGCGGTAAAATTTCCTCGAACGTCAGTCTAACGAAGGCGACAAGCATTAAAAGTTATTTCTCGTCATGATACTTCAAAGTTTTGACACGAGCGTTTACTGAAATCGGCAAAAACTTCAACACTGCCGTCTTCGTCCCTTGTGTACACGGAAAACTATTTCAATGACTACATAGCGTTGATGTGTCTGGGTGCAGTATGTTATACGCAGACTCGATGACAGAATGAGATATACCAAGCTGCTGCGTTGA
The DNA here is from genome assembly GCF_055824585.1 of Amblyomma mixtum. Taxonomy (NCBI): domain Eukaryota; kingdom Metazoa; phylum Arthropoda; class Arachnida; order Ixodida; family Ixodidae; genus Amblyomma; species Amblyomma mixtum. The sequence goes on from NC_143016.1 coordinate 137,492,478, forward strand.
AATTCTTCTGACCTATTGTGTAACGGAATTTATTTATTTATTTATTTGATACTGCCAACTGCCTCTTGGCAGTCCAGGCAGGAGTGAGTAAGTACAGGAAAGACAAGTCAAAGTCGGCACTACAAATCAAGGTAAACAAGAATGTGAGTGGCAAGAAAGCATAAGGAAATGGCTTGCAATACAGACTACTGCGTGAGTAAATTCATCTTATACAAAATTACAAAAAGACGGACACTGACGTCATTGAAAAGAACAAAAAAACACACGTCTGCAAACTGCAAATACAGGAGAACTGGACACTCTAAAACTAACGCGCTTCATTGCAAAGAGTGCACGGCAGACGCAAAGGATTCGACCGAGGTCAGACTGGCGACTTCTTGCGGTAGAGCATTCCACTCTGCAATAGTTCGAGGGAAGAACGAGAAGTGATAGGCGCTTGTCTTAGCCTGTGGCATCAAAATTGTTTTGCTGTGCTTGCCTCTTGTTTCTCTTCTTTTATTGAAATTGATGTAAATGTCGGAATCCATTTTTGTTAGTTTGTTAACTATATTAAACATAGGTTCATGGCGATGGAGTCTACGCCGAAATTCTAATGTTGGGAGGCCAGACCGTGTTCTCAGATCAGTGACCGAGGCTCTTCTGCTGTAAGTATTATAAATAAATCTAAGGGCTTTCTTTTGCACGCTTTCATAGTTACTGATGTCATTTTTTGTGTGGGGATCCCACACAACATCGGCATAATCAAGCAATGGTCTAATGAGTGTCGTGTAGGTAGCGAGTTTAGTCCTACTAGTGCAATGTTTCAGCCGGTGTTTAAGTAGCCATAGCCTCCTTAGCGACGCCGAAACGAAGTATTGAACATGAGCGCTCCAGGTTAGCTTCGAGTCAATTACTACACCCAGGTATTTAAATTTGTCAACCGGCTTATTTGCTACATTGTTGATTTTATATGTACAAATTAATGGTTTTTTCTTCCTTGTAATGACCATGTGTGTGCATTTTGAGGCGTTTAAGGTCATGCGCCAGGACTGACACCAATTATTGATTGCAGTTAGGTAATCATGTATGTCAGTCTGATCGTGCAATGATCGAATGTTATGATACACAATGCAATCATCTGCGAAGAACCGGCATCGTACCGGGGAATCAAAGGTCAAATCATTCAGATAAATCAAAAAGAGAAGGGGTCCAAGTACTGAACCTTGCGGTACACCGGAAAGTACGGGAGCAGGTGGAGAAATTGAGTTTCCTATACGGACGTATTGTGTTCGGTTAGATAAATATGAGTCAAGCCAGCGGAGAATTTGTTCATTTTTTAGCACGCATTGTAGCTTCAGTTTTAGTCTATTGTGACAAACACGATCTAACGCTTTCTGAAAATCAAGAAAAAGGACGTCTATTTGCCCGCCCCGGTCCAGCGCTGCCATGACCTCATTGGTAATGTGTAGAAGCTGTGTAACTGTGCATAGGCCACGCCGAAATCCATATTGTTTTTCGGAAAAGAAACTATTATTTTCCAGGAAGCTACTCACGTGCTTAAAAACAAAGTGCTCCATCACCTTACTAGCGGTGCACAGAAGAGAGACGGGTCTGTAATTAGTAATACTGAGTTTATCTCCGGACTTATAAATGGGAATTACCTTTGCTGCTTTCCAATCATTAGGAAGGACACCTTGCTTTAGACTTTCATTAAATATTATAAACAGATATTTTGCGCACCACTCCGCGTACCTAAAAAGAAAATTATTTGGTATGTCATCGGGACCAGCAGATTTCTTTATATCTATGCTTAGTAGGGACGAAAGAATACCTTCTTCAGAAACAAAAAGGTCCGGAAGTTCGCAGCCAGAACCTGAAAATTCTGGATTATTGTCTTCACTGCCGCGTAGAAATACCGAGGCAAAGTACCCGTTGAACGCTTCAGCAATATTCTGGTTATCGCTTGACTCGGTATCATTCACTCTAACTTTGGTGACCGCATCCTTTTTTTCCGTTATGTGCATCCAAAACTTCCTTGGAGCGTTAGCAAAAAAATGATGTAGCTTAACATTGAAGAAATGATACTTTGAGTCTTTTATTTTGTTCCTAAGTTCTGTGCGCATTGACTGTAGCAGAGAATGGTCGACAGATGAATTGGAACGTGACAGGCGTTTTAAGCGGCGCTTTAGTTGCAATATGTCACGAGTGATCCAAGGGTTTTTGCGAGCCATTCTCTTGCGTTTTGATGGAATGTACCTGTGCATACATTCTTGGACTGCGTGTTTAAAATGCAACCACAAATCATTAACACTGAATTCACCCTGGATAAATTTTCGAGAAAAAGTGTCGAAATCTTGTTCTAAGAAGTCTAGTACACTTTCATCTGCCGCATTCCTAAAATCCATGAATTCTTTGTCTGGACAACGTATCATTTTTTGCGGTAGATTGCTTTTAAACAGGACCGCACCATGATCGGATATGCCTGGCAAAACTTCTACAGCAAATCCTGTTTCACTGACAGCTTCAGAGATAAGAACAAGGTCGAGGATAGTTTGCGAGTTTGAAGTAACACGTGTACGAGCTCCTACTACCTGTTTCAGATTAAAAGAAAATGCCAAATCGAGTAACAATTCAGCGTGCTGGCAAGAAGGTCGAGCACAGAGATCATCCCAGTTGATCATGGGCAGATTAAAGTCGCCGCACAAGATAATATGAGTGTAGCGTTTACTATGGGTGTAAAGAAAATCGTGCAGCAATTCTAAAATAGATGTGTCTGCATTCGGAGGCCTGTATACTACACCAATAAGAATGTTGCACCTGAACGACGGCACAAGGATCCAAGCCATCTCAGCACAAGTATTGTGAGCAATGGATGTGAACGGAATGCCCTTTTTTATTATGGCCGCAACACCACCCCCTCTCGAGCCACGGTTCTGGCGAAGTATGTTGTTTGAGCTAGGTATTATGTCGGAATCAGGAATAGCATCATGAAGCCATGTTTCCGTTAGTAGCGTGACATCCGGGTTGTAACTAAGAAGAAGGCTTTCAAGGTCGTCAGACTTGTTCACGGCGCTCCGGGCGTTAAAAGTTAACACAGATAGCGGACTGAACGCATGGGGTGATTCCAACGAAAGAGATATACTTTTACTATTGCGCTGTTTTTGACTGGAAATAGACCGGGTATGTCAATTCGTTGCAGACGGAACTACCTTATCCAATGCTTCGTCCCATCTGAAAGTCTTGTCATTGATTCTAACTTTGTCAAAGGTTAGAAACACCTTGTCTCCTCTGTCTCGATTTTCTTTGGTCCAAGTCCAAAGCTTTTTCCTTATTGCTTGGACCCTAGGAGAGAAGTCCTCAGAAATGCTATATTCAGTGTTTTTGAAGGCGCTGCATACTTTCAGTATATTTAGCTTGTCTCGGTAGTCCAAAAGCTTGAGTATTACTGGACGACATTTGCCGTCCCTAGGCTTCCCTATTCTGTGGACGCGCTCCATTGGCACGTTTGAAACATTTAGTATGTCCTGAAACATTTTTTTCGAAACATCTTGTTCCAAAGATTGGGAAGGTTCTTCCGTTGGTTCCGGTAAACCATAAAGTATTAAATTGTTCCTCCGGCTTTGATTTTCTAGATCATCTACTTTTAACAGTAGGCTGTCAACAGTTTTCTGTAGATCGTCCACCTTGGCTGTGTAGATCTTAACGGTGGTCGAAATATCCTCCACTTTTCGGTCAATGGAAGCTAACTTATCAATGCTTTCATCTAGGCGTCGGTTTGTTGTGGCCACGCTTTCTTTGAGCTCTCGCAAGTCATTCATAATTGCCTGCAGCATACTTTAGGTAGAGGGGCCTGGATTTTGTTCAACGTCCCCGCAGGAAGCCAGTAAGTTAACAAAACAATGGTATACATTTTTTGGCACATCAGTAAACGGCCGTGGGCACGGCAAGAGCAAAAGGCACACATCGTCACTACGAAAGCCATAAGCCTGGCGGTGGTCTCTAACCTGTATCAAGAACAAGAAGGGATTCTTTAGACGCATGGTTCCAAAGCTCTCGCCGCGCCCACTGATCGTCTGCCACGCTTGAGTCCCTTTTATACGCTCTGACAGTGGTGACGTAGCGGATGGTGGCGCTCGATGTCGATCCAAGTGCATCGTCGAGCTGCGCAGACCCGGTGTGTCGTCAGCAGGAAAGCCTGTCGATGTATTGCGCTGGTGGTCGTGCAATTCCGTCGGCTTCACCGTAGCTGGGTCGCACTCAGTAGCTGAAGCCGCATCGCTGTGGCTGATGCAAATCACGGCCTGTATCAAGAACAAGAAGGGATTCTTTAGACGCATGGTTCCAAAGCTCTCGCCGCGCCCACTGAAATTGAAATGCTTGCTGCCTTGTCGTGCAAAGCCGAATAGATATGTTACTTGCGTCTTCGTAAACATGCACCACTTTTCGAAAGGCAACGAATCAGTAGGCTTTGAGCGCCGAAGTGCGGTCCATATTCGGCTGTCCGCCACTGTACATGACTATGTATTGCTACACTGGTTCTTCCCCCTGCTTATATAGGCCGGGACGTCTCTACACACGGTTCACCCTAAGAATAGCTGTCATTGGCTATGGCACTGAGCTGGTCTTTCACACCCAGAGCTATTGAGGACAGAGTGGTGAGGTAACCCAATGCCAACTCACTACTAGCAGGCCTTGTATAGTGTGGATCCAGTATCAATGGAGGTAAGTGGCTTTCTGACTTTCTGGTTTCACTTGAGAAATTCTCTTCACAATAATGCGAAACTCTGCAAGACTGACCGCAGTACCTACTTCATGAAGACAAATAAATTATTTTGATTTTGGTGACTATACCACGCGGTGCAACGCCATTTTATAATTATGTAATGTGGGAAAACACCCTCAGCAAGGCTCAAAAGGGCGTACATTTTACGGTCTTCAAGAGTCCTTGATTTTGCGCGAGTCGGTCATTCATGGTCACCTGCGCCTGTCCTTATCGTCTGCTCGTCCGTGTTTTTTTTTTTTTTTTGCGCGGCACCCTTGCTTTTTACGTCCTCTTTTTCGTACAGCATTGCCGATTAAGAAAACTTAAAATCCTGGTGAACATTCGGTGTTGGCGGAAACTTCTCGATAACGCTGCCCTCTAAATTACCACTTATTTAATTAACTAATCTGGTAAATATTGATCAACGTGCTATGTATAATATTTGCCTAAATTACCACTACACACATTACCACTCTTTTAAACCTATATAATCTTAAATTTCGCGAGCATATTTGAGCAGAGCTTGGCGAACTACCTGTGCCACATCATAAAAGCACAGGTTCCGCTACTTTATAGAGAGACCATACAGTGATCTTGCGTTAAAAGAAGAAAAATGTGCTAAACGAATGGCTAGAACAATATACGGACCGCAATTAATGCATTAGTAGCTACCACTACCACCAAACACCTCCAAAGAAATAGTTGTCCTCGCAGTCGAATGCAAATGATATTATTCTTTCAAAAGGTTTGTAAAAAAACAATGCTCCGAAAAGCTACATATTAAGATTTAATATGTCTGTCAAAGTACCTTGTGCCAGTGTTATCATGGCAGTGAGATCTGAAAGAAATCTCTAAAAAAGTACTAAAAGAAGCTATCAAATTCGGATGTTTTTTTTTCTCAAGTTTTAATTTAGAGCTTGGAAAACGCTTTCAATTGTAGGTTTAGTGCAGTGTCATACCCTGAACACTTCTCCTTTGGTGTGCTTTGCCGGTGGTGCAGAAGAATATGTGTAATTGATTTGTTTGTTTGTGGGCTGTTTAGTGTAGGTTTTTGCATTTGTTTCTTTGTATCACTTGTATTGTTTATTTCTTTAATCAAGAATTAGCTTTGTCGGGCTAACCGTAGATTGTTTTAGATTGCTTCACTGCCGTTCTTTCCAACGTGATACTTTGAGACCATGCTTAAAGACTTCTGTCCACCAAAAGATGGAACTGTTCATTGCCGTGCAGCGTATGCGAAGGTTAAGAGGCCATGTTAGGCGTCATATGGATGCCTTTTGCCATCGGCACCTCAGTAGATCAAAGTACGGAGTGCATAGGCAGGATTTGCAATGTGCAGCCAGTTTTGACGAACCGGAGCCACGCAAAGAATTAGCGGGTCAAACAGGCAGGTGCCTCAACGAACGCCTTTTGGAACACGCTAATTCTTTGCGTGGCCTCAGTAGATCTGCAACCACAGGAAAAAAATTGAACTTTCCTTGTATCATGTACCCCCATTGTGCTGAAGTAGGAGGGAGGAGGAGGGAGGATGTAGAAGAGGAAAGGCATGGAGGTTGTGACGACCCCACATAATGCGCAGGTCCACACGGGACGGAGAGGCAAGAAGACACGGTATGGCTCAGTTTAAACAAAATGATGTAATCAATAATTATACATGGTACATCAGAGGCTGGGGTGTCCGAGCTTACGTGGCGACGCCGTCTTGGGTGCGATGGAGGGGCTCCGGAGTTGCGATCCGTCGGTGGCTGGCAGAAACCGCGCGCCGTCCGGCTTCGGCGCTCAAGGACCCTTTTTCGTGAACGATGTCGTCCTCAGCGTGCCTTTCGTCCGCACTCGCCAGCTATATCTGCTCCGCCGGCCACGCCCGATCTCCTGTCTCCCAGGCTGGATTGTTTCTTTCTTCCTCCTTTCCACGGCGGCGCCGCGGCACCCCCGACCTCCCTCGTTGGAATGTCGTTTGTCTCCCGCCGGCAGCTTTCTTCTCTTGTCGGGTTGTCAGCCTCTCCTGTGTCCTTGTACGGCCAGGCAGCCTAATTGGGCTGGCTTTCCCTCCCGCCGGCGCCTTTGTATCATTGTACCCCTTCAGTGGCTTGCCGCCGCTGGGGGCTCCGTCAACGCGGCGCCGCCGAACGCGGACCGTTTAAGGGGAGACAAGGGAGTAGGACGGTTGAGCACAGAGAATATTCCGCCGAAGATATGGGCCCTGGTAGCTCACGCACGGAACGTCACACTCGCTCACCCTCCAGAAGAATGTTCTCCGAACATTTGAGTCCAGGCAGCTCCCCTTCCTTTTCTGAATCGCCTCGCACATTCCGTCCGACAAAACACTTTTCGCTGCACCTAACACCACTGCACTGCACCATATGCCGCAGCTGTCATAACTGGCGTCTCCAGGGGCAGCACTGATCTTCTTTCACAGACAAACATGAAACTCAGCACCCAAGCCTCTCCCTGCTAGTCCAAACTGGACGAAATAAATTTACCACAGTTACAAAGGAGCTCCCACTTCCAGCACAATCACGGCACAGACAAAAAAATATATAGATAACGAAAGGAAGTCGGGCATGTTCTGCATCCTGTGTAAAAGTGTTACTTAATGACAGAAAGGCTTAACTAGCAACTCCGATATTTTAACACATAAGCACATAGCAATGTTATGAGCTGCAGCATTACACAGTCTTAACCAATCCCCAACTCCGCTCTGTTTACGCCATTAGTCCGACTTAGCTTTCCGATTTCGAAGCGGATATCGGCGTTTATTAGTCGTACCAAGTAATTCTGTGACCCCTTGTCTGCTTTGAGAATCGCGAGGGCTCGTGGCAGGAGCCTCTCTTGGCGTTATCTGCGCGGCAACCTTGCGCGCTCCTTCCTCCAGCAATGCATGAAGTAAATCCGGTGGCATTCCTGCCGTAACCTCTGGCGCTTGCCGAACAAATGCAGGAGAAGGCGTTTCTTGCGAACAATCTGCGTGCTCCGCTTCACTTCGGTCCCCATCAAAATCTGCGCTTTCCCCCTCCTCATTTCGTGAATACTGAACCGGTGCCGACTTGAGGCGATTTGCGTGTATCCTTATCAAGCGGCGGTTCACGTCTCGGATCCTGAAGTTTACCGGACAAAGCTTCTCGACAACCTCGCACGGTCCTCTCCACCTCGTCTAGAACTTACGAGCCAACCCGTTCTGTCTTTGGCAGTTTTCGATGTACACGCTGTCCCCCACATCAAAAGGCGCGTCTCTAGCACCGCGATCGTGCACCTCCTTCCTGCGCTTCGCCGCTTTCTTTAAGGCCTCCTTTCCGATGTCCCTCGCCACCTGCAAGCGCGATTCTAGCTCAACCTTATAGTCGTCCAGTGAAGCGTATGGGACACGACGGGGGCCCTCTGGCACTTCACTAGGCTGGTCCGGGTCTCGGCCGTAGAGAAGAAAGAATGGCGATTCGCCCGTGCTCTCGTGTGCTGCGGCATTGTAGGCAAACATTGCATACGGGAGCCACAAGTCCCAGTCCCGCTGGTCGCGCGAAACAAAATGCGACAGGAACCCGGCCACGGTTTGGTTCAGTCGCTCCACCGCGCCGTTGGAAGCCGGATGGTACGGTGTTGTCTGCTTCTTAGTGATCTTAAGCAGCTCGCAAACTCTCCTCATTAGCTGCGACACGAAGTTCGTTCCCCGATCTGTCAAGAGTTGCCTCGGAGATCCATGTCGGAGCACGATCTGTTCGACAAATGCTCTTGCAACCATGTCTGCGTTCTGATCTGGGAGTGCTACCGCTTCCGAGTATTTTGAAAGGTGATCGACAAATACTAAAATGTACCTGTTTCCAGAAGTGGTCGTGGGCAATTGGCCCATTATATCCATACCTGTCCGCTCGAAAGGAGCCGAAACCTCAAGGAACGGCTGAATTGGTGGTGGCCTGCGTCCCTTGGGTGTTTTTCTTTCGAGACAGGAATGACACTTCGCACAGTAGTCTCTAACATCCTGTCGCATGCCACTCCAAAAGTACAAACGCTCGACGCCCCTGCGTGTCTTCGCTACGCCAAAATGACCGGCGCACGGCGCATCGTGGAACGCGCGAAGAACCCTTTCTGTCCACGACCGAGGTATGACGACTCTCTCCCAAGCGGTTTTCTCTGGTCTCCCTTTCCTGGTTGGCCTCGTGCGCCGACACAGGGTGCCGTCTTTGCGAATGAAATAACCTAGCTGTTCGGGGTGAGATGGTGCGCCCTCTAAGCTTTCGATTATTCGCTTCAGGTCAGGATCTTTGCACTGCTCTGTGCGTAATTCGGCGGGGTCGACTACGGGGACAAACTCATCTATAGCTGACACGGCAGCTGTACGGCTGAGCGCATCAGCATTCAGATGTGTCTTTCCTGACTTGTGCTCCACCTCAAAGCAGTATTCCTGCAGCTGTAGATTCCATCTAGCGAGTCGCGAGCTAGGGTCCCTGACACTCATCACCCATTTCAAAGGATGGCAGTCTGTGACTAGCTTGAATTGGCGGCCGTAAAGGTAGCATCTGAAGTGCTTTACTGCCCAGACAACGGCGAGGCACTCCCTTTCTGTAGCTCCGTACTTCTGCTCTGTGGGGCTCAGCTGTCGGCTAGCAAAAGCCACGGGATGTTCTTTGCCCTCGATAACCTGAGATAACACAGCACCAACTGCGAACTTTGACGCATCTGCGGCCAAAACGAAGGGCAAATTAAAATCCGGGTGGCGCAACAGCGGTGCACTCATTAGCTTCCTCTTCAGGGCCCCAAAAGCATCCTCGTCGTTTTTGCACCAGCGAAAGGCGACATTTTTGGCTGTTAAGGCAGTGAGCGGCTTACCGAGCTTGACGAACTCTTCTATGTGCCTTCGGTAGTAACCGATCAGGCCGAGAAACTGCCGGACCTGGCGGACACTAGTCGGGGATGGAAAATCCGAGACACACCTTAGTTTCTCAGGGTCCGGTCGCACGCCGTCAGCTGAACCAACGTGCCCGAGGTATTTCACCTCGTTTTTGAGGAATTGGCACTTAGAAGGCTTCAGCTTGAGACCAGCTCCTCTTAGTCACACCAAAACCTGCTCAATATCGCGCAAGTGTTTCTCAAAACTGTCACTGTATATGATTATGTCATCCATATACACGAAGCACAGCTTCCCCAGAAGACCCGCCAGGATAACATCAGCGGTTCTCTGCCAGACAGCAGGGCTGTTGACCAGACCCATCGGCATTCTTTTCCATTCATAGTGCCCTGAGGGCGTGTTGAATGCCGTTTTCTCAGCATCTGCCGGATCCATTGCTTTCTGCCAGAATCCCGCCGCCATGTCCACTACCGTGAAGTACCTGGCAGAGCCCAGCTGAGAAAGCGTCTCCTGTATATTGGGAATGAGGTATGGATCGATGCGAGTTACGGCATTTAGTTTGCGGTAGTCCACCACCAATCGATACGAGCCATCTGGCTTTTCCACCAATAGTGCCGGTGCTCCCCATGGTGACTTTGAGTGTTCGACAATGCCGCGATCAATAAGGTCCTGCACCTGCCGCTCCATCTCCTCACGTTGGGAGTAAGGAATCCTGTACGCACGTTGGTAAACGGGCGATGAAGTGCCGGTTTCTATCCTGTGCTTTATAACGCCACAGCAGCCCAAATCCAGGTTGGACGCGGCGAATACCTCTGAGTAGTCGTTCAGCAAACCAGCCAAAGCCTCCTTCTCCCTGGATTTTACGTGGGAAAGATCGATCAACGCATTTGGAGGAGCCGAAGGACTAGCATGCTCTACAGTTGCGAGTACCGTATCGGTGGGCTCATGTTTCTCTATCGCAGAGGTGAAGAAAGCCAATGTTTTGTTCCTGGGAAGGCTCAGTGGCTGCTGGCTACAGTTAACCACCCGTAGAGGCACTCTGTGGGCGTCATTAACAGTCACGAGGCACGCGGCCGCCTTCAGGCCATTACTAAGAGAGTAGACCGGTTCAAGCACTCCCACGGCGCCGCTCTCTACATCTGCAGGCACATAAGCGTACAAAATGTGCTCCGACCACGGAAGGACGACCGCCTCATCGACCAGCTTCACGGCAACCCGCGAATATACCTTCTCTAATGATACCACTGTTGGACGTGTGTCGATATCGGTACTGCGAATCTCAGCCCTGCTCCTGTTCAAAAACGGAACTTTTGAGCCCCCCGCATTAACTTCTTCCTCAGAGAATGAGACTACTACCTTCCCTTTTCTCAAAAAATCCTGCCCTAATATACCTGACACTCCGTTTGGCAGAGACACCGTGTCCGGGCATACGTAGCAGGGGTGCTCCAATGCAATTCCGCCGAGAGTGAAGTGTAACCGGTAGAGCCCACTTATGCCAAGAGGATCCCCCGTTTTGCCTACAAATTTGGTTGCCATACCACCAGACGCTTCCAACACCTCGCGATCCCCTTTCCTTCGAAGCGTGTTAAAGCTGCTTTCCTTAAGCAAGGTCACCTTTGACCCCGTGTCTATCAACAATTCCATGCAACAACCATTTAACTTGCAACGCACAACAGGGCATGCCTCGTCGGCCGCACAAACCACCACCACCTCATTACCCACTGCTCCCTCCCCACACTCATCAGGATGGGGAGGACAACCTAGTTTTTTGTCCCTGTATCTGGAGCCTCGCTGTAGGCTTGCTTAGGGCGTGTCTCGCCTGCTTCTCTTTGTGGCTCCCCACGGCGCACGTTTGGGCAGAACCTTGCGATGTGTCCGCGACCCTGGCACGCGAAGCACGCGATTTCTTCGAAATCTCGCATACCGCGCCTGTAGCTTTGTGGCGGTCTGCGGTTTCCAGCGAATGGGCGCCGTTGAGCGCCCGCTTCAACGTGGCGTTCCACCTGCTGAGATAGCAGCTGCTCTAAGCGATCTAACCGCTCTGTCAAGAGAGCAACCTCAGGGTTGGGCACCGCTCTCTCTATGACGCGTACTCTCGCTGCGGCCGCCGTTAGCGCCTCATTTCGTTCCTCATCCAATGCGGCCGCCACGGCTTGGTCGAAATTGCTCGGCTTGCGCGAGAGCACGAACCGGCGCACGGGGTCTTGCAGACCAGCCACAAACAAAGCGGTCATTTCCTCTTTAAGTAGATCCTCCGCGTATTTCTTCTTTAGCTGGTCTCCTTCCTCCTCCCTACTCAGCGTATCGCGCGCTAGGCGCTGAAGCCGCGACGCAAACGTTCGCACGTCCTCCCCTACCATCTGGCCGGCGACACGGAACCCCGGTACCCGCACACGACGTGGTTCAGTGTCGAAATGCTCGAACGCGAGCTTCTTAAATTCCGCAAATGATTTTGTGGATTTTACTTTTTCGTCTCGCCAAGCAAAATCATGAGCAGCTCCTGCCATCTTACACCTCGCCATTCCCAGCATTTGAGCATCGGACCATCCCCCCATTTTCCCAATCTCTTCTAGCATGGAAAAGAAATCGCAGATTGGAACCCCTGTCTTATCCCCCGTAAACGTCGGAATGACGCTTCCTAATGCCAGCATGCTTGCTCCGAGCGACGGCTGTGGAGTGGGAGCTCCGTCAGTTACAGACATTTTTTTCCGCTCCAGCCCTCCGGTGCCTCAAGCCTCTCAAATGGGGGTCAAAGTCCCACAATCAGTCCCGTGATTCCCCTTTCATTACAATTTTGAAGTCATGAATGTCGCAGCATTCAGAGGACATTTTCTTTTTAGACCCCACTTCTGACACCAGTGTGACGACCCCACATAATGCGCAGGTCCACACGGGACGGAGAGGCAAGAAGACACCTTATGGCTCAGTTTAAACAAAATGATGTAATCAATAATTATACATGGTACATCAGAGGCTGGGGTGTCCGAGCTTACGTGGCGACGCCGTCTTGGGGGCGATGGAGGGGCTCCGGAGTTGCGATCCGTCGGTGGCTGGCAGAAACCGCGCGCCGTCCGGCTTCGGCGCTCAAGGACCCTTTTTCGTGAACGATGTCGTCCTCAGCGCGCCTTTCGTCCGCACTCGCCAGCTATATCTGCTCCGCCGGCCACGCCCGATCTCCTGTCTCCCAGGCTGGATTGTTTCTTTCTTCCTAATTTCCACGGCGGCGCCGCGGCACCCCCGACTTCCCTCGTTGGAATGTCGTTTGTCTCCCGCCGGCAGCATTCTTCTCTTGTCGGGTTGTCAGCCTCTCCTGTGTCCTTGTACGGCCAGGCAGCCTAATTGGGCTGGCTTTCCCTCCCGCCGGCGCCTTTGTACCATTGTACCCCTTCAGTGGCTTGCCGCCGCTGGGGGCTCCGTCAACGCGGCGCCGCCGAACGCGGATCGTTTAAGGGGAGGCAAGGGAGTAGGACGGTTGAGCACAGAGAAGATTCCGCCGAAGATATGGGCCCTGGTAGCTCACGCACGGAACGTCACAAGGTTAACCGAAAGAATAATCGGTTTGCTACCCTACACGGGGGGAAAGGGGTGAGGGGATAAAAAAAAAGAAAGAGAAAGGAGAGTAACAGAAAATTGAAGTCACTCTAAAACGTCACTGTTCGTTAAAGTCACAGGCTATCGTGCAGGCCAGAAGTTCTCAAGAAGCGGAGCAGTGCCTTGCAGGCCTTTTCCGCCGACGACCTCCGCGGCCAGTGGCCGAGAATCTTCATTTCCGTGAAAGGGCGTGGATCTAGGCGCTCCAGCGCACGGCTAAGAGACTGCCTTTCGGTGGTGTAGGCAGGGCAGTCACAAAGAATGTGGGTTATGGTCTCATTATGCCCGCAGATGGAACATGCAGGACTATCAGCCATACCGATTAAGAATGAGTAGTGGTTGGTGAAAGCTACACCAAGCCAGAGGCGACACAGCACAGTTTCTTCTCGTCGTGGTAGGCCTGATGGTAGCCGGAGCTTCAGATCTCGGTCTAAGGATTGTAAACGGGAATTGCAAAATTGGCCGGAATTCCACGCGGCAACCGTGATGTCCCGCGCAAGTGCGCGAAGCCTGCTCGCTGCGTCCGATCTCGAAATGGGGATCGACACAAAATCGCCGTCGTCGTGAGCAGTTCGCGCGACCTCATCCGCGCGGTGATTCCCTGCTATGCCGCTATGCCCCGGTAGCCATTGGTAGATAATGTCATATACTTTGTTGATGGAAGAGTGATGTAGTTGTCGAATTTCTGCGACCAGTTGTTCATGAGCTCCACGGCGAAGAGCAGCTTGTAAGCCTTGGAGGGCAGCTTTCGAATCGGTGAAAATAGACCACCGCTGAGGGCGCTGCTGATTGATGTATTCAATGGCGACACGAAGAGCGGTGAGTTCTGCACCAGTCGAAGAAGTGCGGTGACCTGTCCTAACTCTAATTTCTGTAGTGCTTGCGGGTATGACGACGAAGCCAGAAGAAGTGATAAGGTTTACTGAGCCGTCGGTGTAAACGTGCACCCGGTTTGCATGGTGCTCATGTAAATATTCAAGGGTGACTTGTTGTAGTTATGTCGGCGATAAGTCTATCTTCTTCCTGATGCCAGGTATCGAAAGAAGCGCACGGGGATTGTGCAGGCTCCAAAGTGGCGAGGACGGTCTTGAGGCGGGTGTAAACTGGGACGGCAGAATGGCGGGATGTGCGTCAATGATGTCTGTAAACGATGTGCGCGGCCCGGTAATAGGAAGACTGGCAAGATGGTGAGAGGGAACCCGGGAAATGTGCCGGAAATGTGGCCGCAGTGCGTCAACTGTTAAGTAGGTAGGGATTGGATGCTCCTGGGCGATGAGTACAGATGCGGCCGTAGAGGCACATTTCGGCAATCCTAGGCAAGTCCGGAGAGCTTGAGCTTGAGCGCTTTGCAGACTTCGTATGTTTGTTTTTCGAATATTTCTAAGTACAGGGAGGCTGTAGCGAAGAAATCTCATGAATAAGGCGTTGTAGAGCTGCATCATCGACCGCACCGACGCTCCCCACGACTTTCCCCCTAGAAAGGCGAGAACGTGCGAAATCGCTGTCAGTCTCTTTTTCATGTATGAGATATGGGGGGTCCATGATAGATATCGGTCGATGATTACTCACAGAAACCGATGGCTCTTTACGTAGGGTATTGCTATGCCGTTTATGCATACGGTATAAGGAGACATGTTCTTGCGTGTAAAGGCAACCAGCGAGCACTTTTCGGTTGAAATCTGTAGGCCTTGCTGGCGAAGTTAGGCCGCAAGAATACTTGACACCTTTTGAAGTCTCGCTAGAAGTTGTGGGCGCGTAACTCCGGGTGCCCAGATACAGATGTTATCCGCATATATTGAGAGTTGCGCCGACTGTTGTAGTATATCGACAAGACCGACAAGTGTAAGGATGAACAGCGTTGGGCTGAGCAGTCCATCCTGCGGGACTCCACGGGAAGTGAAATGAGATGATGTTGGGCCTTCCTCTGTCTGCACAAAAAGAGATCTGTTGGATAAATAACTACGTATCCAGCAGAATACGCGGCCACCATGCTCGGCTGCTTCCAGAGCGTCCAAAATAGCCTGGTGGGTTACCTTGTCGTATGCGCCCTTTACATCCAGGAACAATGCCACGGTCAAGCGCTTCAAATGTTTTTGGCGCTGGACGGATGACACTAGGTCGACCACGTTGTCGATTGAAGATCGTCCACGTCGAAACCCGGACATTATATTCGGATATATGCGGTAGCGCTCCAGGTACCACTCAATGCGGGTAAGTACCATCCTTTCCAGTACTTTGCCAACACAACTAGCCAGCGCAATTGGACGGTATGATGTCAGGTCAAGAGGCGATTTCCCAGGTTTCAGGAGCGGAACTAGACGACTGGATTTCCACTCGTCTGGAACTGTGCCCTCATTCCATGATTTGTTGTAATACTCCAAAAGGACACGCCTAGCTTCTTGTCCAAGGTTTGCAAGTGCAGTGTATGGCACACTGTCGGGTCCCGGCGATGATGATCGTCTGCAACAAGCCAGCGCGGCGTCAAGTTCCTCCACGGAGAAGGGAAGGTCCATCCGAGAATCCCGAGAAGCAGGAACATCGCTGCAATGCAGCGTCGCAGATGGGGCAGATGGGGCAGATGGTCCTGCTACCCTAGCGCAGAAATCCTCAGCTACCTCGACCTCGCCACGTCGTTGGAAGAGTGCAAGAGACTTGAAAGGGTGCAGCTGGTGTGAAGATGTTCGAAGGCCACGAACTGCATTCCAGATGCGTGACAACGGTTTCCGTGGATCAAGCGTTTCACAGAATGACCTCCAACGTTGTGCCTGGACTGCTTGAATTCTGCGCTGAATTTTCTTTTGCATGCGCCTCGCATCTCTGAGGTCAAGGCTCGACTTTGTGCGTCGGTACCTACGCTCGGCTCTCCGCCGCAGTGATCGCAGGCGCTGCAATTCCATATCGAATTCCGTGTACTTTTTAATTGGGGTGAATAACCGTGTCGCGTTCTCCATGGCCTCCTTAACTTTCCCTTCAAAACTTGCGGATGAACCTTCTCTGGATGCATCTTACATAAGTGCTTAAAACACTGACCAATCGATGCGTCGCATGCTTGTGGCAGAAGTGCATGAGGAAAGGCCAGTAATGGTCAGATATGTAGGTATATGGCCACTGCCGCGGGTTTCAATATCCGAAAAGCACCGGACATTGCTGATAAGTCATCGAGAAACGAAAGCCAAGTCAAGGCAGCTGCTGTAAGTTGTCCCTCGAATATAAGTTGGGGAGCCGTCATTTAAACACTGAAGATCATGGTCAGAAGCGAAGGACACAAGTTTCCGTCCCCTAATGTTCATTCTAACGCCTCCTCACATGGTGTGGTGAGCGTTAAAGTCGCCCATGACGATCCAAGGGCCGGGTGTAACCGCGATCAGGTCACTCAGACGTGCGGCGTCATATCGACTTGATGGAGACATATACGCACCCACAAGCGTAAACGTGAGATCACGCCTCTTCACTGTTAGACAAACCTACTGGTTGTCGTTATTAGGGGGAACTGGATGAAGCACATATGTAAGTTCACGCCGAATGTAGATGATGACTTTACTGTTCCCTCGGTGCGTGGGAGATGCAAACGCCTCGTAACCTGACAGTCGCAATATCTTCGGCACATTACGCTCGCAAATGATAATGATGGGGAAATTATTTACGTAAACATACTGCCGAATATCTGAAATTCGGGACTGAAGTCCGCGGGCATTCCATTGAAAAATAGAGGCTTGCCTCAGGTGCTTTTGAAATGTTAATGCTGAGGGAGCCATTGTTCCTGTTACTGTAACGCCGCTAGGACTGGTGTTAGCGCGTCCAGTACTTGCAGCGCATTCTGTGCCGCTGGCGTCCGCAGGCCTGCCAGCACAGCGCGGATGGCACTCAGGATGGACTTCAGCATTGCCATAACCTGTAGTTCTTGGCCATGGCTGAGATTTTGGCCTTTCTCCGGATCAACAGTAGGCGCCGAACTTGGAGATGGCATTGACTTTCCTGACCCAGTGTATGTGGGAGGTTTCGGGAGTCACGGCCAGGTAACGGCCGATGCAGCAAATCCGGCCTCATCAACTGTCGGGCTCCCTTGGTGTAGTACGGCAGGCGGAGGAGGAGGACAAGATGCAGCAGTGCTAGAAGCCTCTCTGTCAAAAGTGACAGAGAGAAGAGGACCTTCGAGGACGCGAACGACGTCGTCGCATCTTAGCAGTGGCCTCTCTGTGCGTGGAATGGTCTCGAACCATTTGTTTCAACACTGCTCGTTCATTCTTGAGGCGTGGGCAGTCTTTCGAGGAGGAATCGTGAGGACCATGGCAGTTGGCACACTTCAGGGTAGTCGCGCGGCAAACGTCGCCGCAATGTGAATCAGAGCATCTAGAGCACACGATGTTGTTCTTGCAGACGCCACTCACGTGTCCGATCTTCATGCACTTTCTACATTGCAGTGGCTTGGGCACGAAAGGTCGAACTGGGTGGCGAAAATGCCCAACTTTCACATACGACGGTATGCAGTCGCCCTGGAATGTGAGCTTGATGCACTGAGATCTTCCAAGGCGCTGAACTGCCATTATGGAGGTGCTGTTGGACGCTGGCTTGATTAAAATAGGCAAATCAGCGTCAGCGATGGAAATGTCACCGTTGTAAATGACGCCTGCTGTAGTGCCGCTGTCTTGGAGGACATGGGAGCGTACGCTGATGTCGCCGAGTTTGGTAACGGCGGACAGACTTTGCAGTGCGCTGCCCTCCGTGACATGAATGGCGATAATGTTTTCGTGAGGGTTGACTCGCACGTCTTTAATCCCCCCAGGCACGAGGCCCTCAAGGAACATTGACGTGGCTTGCCTGTTCAGGTGGTTGAGGTTTCCGGTTGGCGTTTACGGCACAAACAAGATGGTATGCGTCGGGGGACCTCGCGTCTTGATGACTGTAGACGTGATTGATGAGGACGACTCCTCCCGTCGGCGCAGTCTTGGCTTGCCCTTCTTGCTGAGGACTGGTACGAACCCATCGTCCGTCGAAGAGTCTTCACTGGCCGCCGAGTACACCTCGGTGGCCTGGCTACTTGCGTCACTAAGGTGGTAGAGGCGCTTCCTCTGGGCGGCCGCTGCCGACCCACGGGGTTCCAAGGGAGGCCCATAAGCCTCCACTTCCATCGCCGTATGTGAAAGGGAGCGGCGCCTACCTGGTTATAGCACAAATTGCAAAAAAAACTGCAGAGACGTGAAGGCAACGTTCTAGTAAGACAGCACAGGCGTATCTCCGGCAGGTTTTAAAACAAAAATGTGTGAACGTTAACAAACATCATCCTCCATAAGAACTGCATCTTAGCAGTATTACCCTATGGGGCAGAAACGTGGACACTAACACGGTGAAACTTAAATTTAGGGCAGTGTAGCGAGCTATGCAAACGCTAATGATCGGCGTAACATAAGGAGACAACAAGAACGCAAAATGATTCAGGCAACAAACTCGAGCTAACGACATCCTAGTCGAAATCTAGAAGAAATGGGCTTGGCAGGGCATATACCGCGAAGGCAATAAAACCGACTGTCCTGTAGGGTAACGGATTGGATTTAAAGATAGGGTAAGCGTAGCATTATGGGTGCGGGGGGAGGGTACAAATAATATTTGGACGTTGCGGGGATAAGCTGGTCGCAGCTGGCAAAGGACGAGATTATATCTGGAGATTTGGAATAGGCCTTTGTCGTGCCATGGATGTGCTCAGGCTTAAGATGATGAAAACAATCGGGTTGTGCTGGTTGTAGGAAGAAGCAGGATGCTCCACCGTCATAAAAAATGCCTCTGGTTGACTTCAGCAATATGGCATTTGTCTTCGTTTGCGGAAATTACCAGACGCACTTGTTTAATATACTTGCCAGCATAGGGCATTCAACCATAGGACGTGATATCATAGGAGGGAAATTATCCGTCGTTTGTTCAGCCATATATCTGATATGAGCGCGTTTCGGCTATGCAAATTCGCTTTGTTCCAAGTTTGTTGCATGTTCCAAGCTTTTGTCCTTTCTAGATGGTGGGTTGTGTAGCTGTACTGCTCGTGATTTGCTTGCTTTGATTTTAACCTGCATTTGGCTGCATTATTCGCTTTGTCGGCAAACGACTATTGGTAGATGTAACTACCTGTAGTAGAAACTGCCCTGCTGGCCGTGTCTCCCAATATGTTCTTCGGGGTTGCAGCACTTTATTCACAAGGATCTTGGTGTCTCTTGTTTAAGGAAAAGTGCTAGATTTCTCCTCACTTGTCTTTGGTTTTCCTGAATCTACCTGCGATTATATCGACCGTCATCATAGGCATACAACAAAGTTCTTTCTTTTTTTTCCAATAAAGAAAGGAATCAATGCTTCCACGGCACATGGTGGCTCATAATGAATTACAAAGAGCAGCCCATATAACTGGGGCAAGAGAGAGAAAAAGACGGGACGAGCGCTAAAGGTCAGCTGAAATGTTAAGTCGACAGAATTGTCGAAATGCAGTTCTATGGCACACGTGCAATCAGTATTCAAACAATGCAAGCAACTAAGTGACAGCCCCACACATGGCGAACTCCTTCTCAGATACAGTCTTTCTTTTTGGGACATGGCAAGAGAAAGCGTGCTGTCGCAGTTAATGCCTTTCCTGCTAATGTGGTAGCCTTCTCATATCTCCCGATGCAGCCTCGTGCGTCCTTTTACCGAAGCATACGCGTGGCATCAAATGCTGGCACGCACCTGCAGTGCTTATAATGTTTTGCCAAATATGGCTGGGGTTGAACGTGGCTTGAACATAGTTATACGAGCGAAAGCCGTGTTGAGCATGGTCACCACTGTCTGAAATCTAATGTCATGATCTGTGTCAAGGTCAAACGCCAAGGTGAGACCCAGTGGTCACAGTCATATGATCACGTGGGCATACTACGATTGCTTTGTCAATGTCACCGCGCAGTTAAGTTCGGTTCGACCTTCTGAGGCTTTGAAATTCACTGTCGATGTGGTGCCCACTGTATCAAATGAAAGGTCTTGGTAAGGTACCCAACAGTCATAGTCATATGATCACGTGGTTATAGTGCCATAGCGAGGGCCATACCACCACGCATTTAAGTTTGGTTTGACCTTCTGAGGCATTAAATGTCATTGTCTCACTCATATCTAAATCGGAACGCTGTCGCTCTAAAGTCCGGCCCCCGGTAATGATGCTCTCGCTGCTTGATGCTCTCGTAGCCGGTCGTCAATGCATGAGGCTGGGCTAGTTGCACTGCGAAAATTTAGCGCACAAGACGGGACGACAACAAGCCGACGTCGCCGGGCTTTTAGGCAGCGTCGCGACTGCCCGACGCAGCACTTCCCGCAGGAAACCACGCCGCGGTGGCTCAGTGGTTACGCCGCTCAGCTGCTGACCCGAAATACGCGGGTTCCATCCCGGCCGCGGTGACCGAATTTCGTTGGAGGGGAAATTCTGCAGGCTGGTGTAATGTGCGATGTCAGGGCACGTTAAGGAACTCGAGGTTGTCGAAATTTCCTGAGCCCTTGACTACGGCGTCCCTCATAGCCTGAGTGGCTCTGGCACGTTAAACATCAGTGGGCGCGGCGAAGCGATTGGCATCATGTCGCTTACCACGAAATTCTTTTTCACAACACAGGTTCTCCTGTGTGTGATCGCCGATTCATCAACTGTCAACGGCATGTGTACATGGCCAAAGGTTTCAAGCTGCGCTGTGGACACTGCCTTTTCTGCGCATCCTCCGTTCCTGGCCAGCAAACCGGATACTTTTCTACCCGACATTCGCACATCCGTTACGTCGACACTGAACCCAGCTATAAAAGAGCCTCCACAGCAGTTCTTCGGCAGTGGGCGCGGCGAAGCGATTGGGATCATGTCGCTTACCACGAAATTCTTTTTCACAACACAGGTTCTCCTGTGTGTGATCGCCGATTCATCAACTGTCAACGGCGTGTGTACATGGCCAAAGGTTTCAAGCTGCGCTGTGGACACTTCTTTTTCTGCGCATCCTCCGTTCCTGGCCAGCAAACTGGATACTTTTCTATCCGACATTCGCACATCCGTTACGTCGACACTGAACTCGGCTATAAAAGAGCCTCCACAGCAGTTCTTCGGCAGTGGGCGCGGCGAAGCAATTGGCATCATGTCGCTTACCACAAAATTCTTTTTCACAACACAGGCTAGTTGTTGCTTTTCAAAAGTTCGTTCTGGCAACGAAATTTTTCTTGTTGTTGTGCCGTGCCCACGCACTTATATGAACCTGGTGTGTGAATTTTACTTCATGTGCAAAATGCTACTCTGCGGCGATGTTGAGCAAAACCCTGGACCTTCAGTCGAAGATAAGTTTCAGTGTATTTTGGAAGGTCAGACTCGAATCTGTGTGTCAGAAAACGACCTGTGTGTCAGAAAACGAGCAACTGTTGCGTGATGTCGATTCTCGGTTGCGTTCTTTAGATGGGCAGCTGAAAGAAATGCATGTAAAGTCCCCTGAGATTGCTACTTTAGAAAATTCTACCTCTTACCTTCAGAGCATTATTACTTGGCAAAAGGACAAATTAACGGATCTTGAGGACCGCAGTCGTCGCTCTAACGTTGTTGTGTATGGCATTGATGAATCCCCGGATGAAAGTGAAGAAACACTGAGAACTAAGGTGATTTGGGATGTGTTTGGTGTAAAACTGGGCGTCCAGTGCACGTCCGTCGCTCGCATTCACCGTCTTGGGTTCAGCGGAACTCGCAGACCAGTCATTGCGTACTTCCAAGATTTTAATGAAAAACAAGCCGTCTGGCGGAACGTAAGCAAGCTCAAAGGTGGCAATATATACCTGCAAAACGATTACAGCCAGCACACGCTGCGCAAACGCAAACTGCTTTGAGAAAGCTCGAAGGCAGAAAGAGATAATAAACAAAAGGTGTATCTTGTTTATGATAAGTTGAAAATTGACGGTAACCTGTTCGTTTGGGACGAAGTTAATAACACACGCATCGCGCTTGCTTCTGGGAACGCCGTAGAGGCATGACGGAATGCATCCACTGCGCCCAAAGAGTTACGGGTAGTGAACTTGAATGCACAGAGTATTGCCAGTAAAGTTGACCAGCTTGAGTTCCTCATTTTGGCCCCTGATCCCCACATAATGATAATTACCGAAACTTGGTTGCATGACGGCATCACTGACAGTGTTATAGTGCCCGCGTCACATAAAATGTTCCGAAGAGACCGACCTACCCGTGGTGGGGGCGTAGCCGTCATAATAAAAAGCTGCTTGAATGGCACTGTTCTTAATTAGATAGATGACCATGAGAGTTTATTTGTTAGGGTAAACTGCTGGGGTAGTTTGTTCACACTCTGCGCAGTGTACAGACCACCATCTGCCTCCCCCGATTTCTTGGTTGAACTTTATGATCATATGTCTTTGTTCAAAGATGACCGCCTTATTCTCGCTGGTGATTTCAACCTTCCTTTACTTGATTGGGCTAACCCTGATTGTGTTTTTAATGATTCAAACAACCCTCTTTTGAATATTATGCTGATGTGTGATTTGGTGCAGACTGTCTCTGATTTCACTAGAGAAGTGGGTAACGCTCGTTCAATTCTTGATTTGGTATTTGTCAGCGCTAGTTTATCTGAATACAGTGTGCATGTTGACACGGCTATCTCTGATCACAAAAGCGTTCATTTGTCTTTGCTGCTTGATGCCCAGAAAAACCATAAGATAGCGAACAATAACACTGTAAAAAATTTTTCACGTGCCGATGATCTTGCGATCCTAGACAAACTCTGGGATTTATTTGATAACCTGCCTAGCGACGTCACAGCAATATGGACTACACTTAAGGACACTATTCACTTCTGCATTTAAAATTTTGTTCCCAACCAGCGTGTACGTACAAATAAGCCTAATCCGTGGATTACTAGCGAAATCATTCATTTGCATCGCAAAATTAAACGCGCTAAACGAAGCGGTCATAAAACTAACCTGTTTTCGCACGCTGAAAACTCAGCTAGCTTCTAAGCTTTCCGAAGCAAACAAAAAACTACTTTTCGCAGGCACTGCCCAACTTCTTAAGAGAGAGCCCTGAGAAGTTTTGGCGTTACCTACGGGATTCTAAAGATGAGGTAAATCAGCTATCTATTGACGGCATGGTCTCGGAGATTCCAGTGGATATTGCAAATCACTTCAATAGTTTCTTTCATTCTGTCTTTGCCTCGAGTGATCCAGATTTGGAACTTCAGGTATCCGGATCTGATATATCAGGTGACTTTATAAGCTGTGAAGGCGTACTAAACATGCTGCTAAACTTAAAAACGAAATCGGCAGTGGGGCCTGATGATATCTCTAATGAGTTTCTGCGTCGTTATTAGGAACCATTAGCCCACATTTTAACTCGCCTCTTCGAAATTTCATTAAAAGATTCTGTTGTCCCTGATGACTGGCGCTTAGCTCGCGTTGTTCCAATTTTTAAGAAAGGTGATCGTTTGAACGTTAACAATTACCGTCCCATATCGGTAACTTCAGGTACCTGCAAGCTTATGGAGCATGTTATATCTAAATATCTTATGTCATTTCTGGAAAAAAATAACATCCTGTCTCCCTTTCAACATGGTTTTAGAAGAAGCTTATCTACGGTTACTCAGCTCGTTACTACAGTTCTTGAATTCGCTTCATCGATTGACAATGCTGGACAGGTTGACGTCATTTTTTTAGATTTCAGCAAGGCGTTTGATCGCGTCATGCACAATAAGCTCATCTTTAAACTTCAGCATCTTGGTCTTCGAACAGCATTTGTCGAATGGATTAAAACCTATATTTCCAACAGAAAACAGTTCGTCGATGTTAAAAAATCTCATTCAGGTATTTTACCCGTTACCTCTGGTTTACCTCAAGGCAGCGTACTTGGGCCTCTTTTATTCCTTATTTATATCAATGATTTGGTTGGTTGGTTGGTTGGTTTATGGGGTTTAACGTCCCAAAGCGACTAAGGCTATGAGAGACGCCGTAGTGGAGGGCTCCGGAAATTTCGACCACCTGGGGTTCTTTAACGTGCACTGACATCGCACAGTACACGGGCCTCGAATTTCTCCTCCAAAGAAATGCAACCGCCGCGGCCGGGATCGAACCCGCGTCTTTCGGGCCAGCAGCCGAGCACCATAGCCACTGAGCCACCGCGGCGGCTACATATCAATGATTTGGTAAACTCCGTAAATACGTCCGAAGCCAGTATTAGACTATTCGCAGATGACTGCATTCTGTTTAAGAAAATTAGCAGCACTACCGACCAAGAATGCCTGCAGTCAAATCTTAATAATGTCCTAGAGTGGTGCACCCTTTGGTCCATGAAAATAAATAGCGACAAATCGGTTCTTCTTCAAGTTACAAACAAGAAAGCGGCATACAGTTTTAATTACGCAATAAACAATCTTCCACTGCTACAGGTGAGCGAATACAAATATCTTAGAGTCACCATTACAAATCGCCTTTCATGGTCCAGCCACATTAATAACATTTGCTCTTCTGCTTCAAGGAACCTCGGCCTTCTAAGACACAAATTAAAACACGCTCCCTCTGAACTTAAACAACTTGCCTTCAACACACTAATTCGTCCGAAACTTGAGTATGCTTCCGTCGTATGGGATCCGCACTTTAAAAAGGATATAAAGAAACTTGAAATGATCCAAAGAAAAGCCATCCGTTTCATTTTTAACGCTTACCATAGCTCTATCTCGCCAACCGTTCTGATGTCTACGAAGAACATATGCACTCTAGAAAGAAGGAGAGCACTTGCAAGGCTTAAATTTCTGTGCTCATTTTACTCTAGTCAATTTAATATTAATGCTGCTCCCTATATATCCCCCCGTTCTACACGACAGACACGCAATAGCCACAACCATAACCTTACCCCGTACTTTGCACGCACAAATACGTTCAAAAACTCATTTTTTCCCCGAACAATCACAACATGTAACTCACTGCCAGCAAATGTCTTTTCGGCTCAGGATGCCGCTGCTTTTGAAAAGAGTATCTTATTGTATGTGTAAACTTAACAATATCATTGCCATCTGTTTGGTTTTCTTTTTTTATTGTTGCCGGAAGGCTGCATTTGCGTAGTGTTTGATAGTATTTTTGCTTTTTGAATGTTGCCCCCCTGCTTGGTCTCTATGACTGCAGTATGTGTAAATAAAATAATAAAAATAATTAATAAACCAACTTCCCGCAGGAAAATGGTATGGGCTATACAATACCAGTTCTGCCAGGTAAAAACTTGTATTCGTGGTTTGTTGTGCGGGCTGGATTCTTTTCTTCGTTCTCGGCTTTTCACATGCGCACCAGCTTTTCGGGGGCAGTGAACAAAACGACTACACCGCACTTGCCTCCAATTTTTTTTTCAGCCGGTTAGGTATCTGGAATACATACGGTACGGCTGTCTGCCTCGACCTATTGCAGCCTTTCTCGGCTCCCGTGACAGAGCGCCCGCCTTCCATGATTTCTTTCAACAGGCATTCAGCCACTGCCGTCACTGTTTCACAAGGGAAACCGGCATTTTCTTAGCGGACCACTTAAGTCTGCTGGCTCTCCTGAATTTTATGGTGGCAGGTCCACTCGAGCTCATAGAGTAGGCAGATTTTGGCAGTTCTCGGCTCAACCAGTGTGGAATAGGCCGAATTATATGCCAAAATGGCCGTTCTTTTGCGTGGCTACTACGTCCAGAAAATGTGCCCTGTTTCAATTTACAAACGTAGCTCTAGAAACTGGAGACATCCGTTCAACTGCCTTCTCTCGCCATGTCGCAAAAAGAAAGGATTAGCCTGAGAAACAGTTTGCCGCCTGTGTAATTGTGTTTTTTGTGGCTTGCTTTGTTTTTATCCTGACCGAGCATGTGTCACGGAAATGTATTTATGTACCTTTTATAGAAGTAAAATTTCCTTTAATATTTAGCGCTCGCCCCACCTTGATTATCCTTTCTTCTCAGTCCAGTACTCTAGTCTTTTTAATTAGTAACAAAGAATAGAAGGCGGGCTCAGACTGGCGTAATAGTGTCGGCCTTTCTTTGAGCTCTTTCCTGCGAAGTTGAAGAATTACCTTATCATAGGCACCGCTTTCTTGTTTAGTTTATTGTTTTGTCCGCGCTTCCGCACACCCCTGTGAGTGTTACACGATCGTCTGCTGCATGGAAGCAGACAGTGTTTTAATCGAATCAGCAGTCACTCTTTTAGTCAACAGAGCCCCCGAAAAAAACCTGCGCGCATTCTTCTGCCTGTCGTTTCCTTGCCACATAAGGACTGTCGTCGGACTTCCGCGTCGTCCACTGGGTACGAACGTTACCCAGCGAACCCGGCTGAGCGACACAATCCGAGAGCCTGGCCATAAACGCCCGCATGGTATCTCGACTGGGGCGACACAGCCGTAGAGAGGAGCGTCAATCCGGTCCCTGTTCATCGTAGGTCCCGAGAAAAGCCCGTTTTCTTTTCCCCAGTATACCCTTCACACGTCTCTCCGACAGAAGCCAAAAACGGAGTCAAGAGAACAGGACAGTTGAAGGGCAGAATAGCAATAAACACCACCATCGTTGTTATCATTTGAAAGCATTTGCGCTCTCTTTTTTTGCGTCACTCGCAAACAGGACTATGCCTCTGGGTGCCGGAGTACTCATCTACGAAGAACTGACAGAAAGCTCCAGGAAACTGAGTTTACTGCTTCCGATGTGTGCTGCCGGAATTGACATAATGCCCCACAAGCAGTCACAAGTCCATCATTTGCCGCCACGTGCACCCAAATTACTGCGAAATGCTACCTCAAGCATTGCGCTGCACAGTCTAGTGCTTGCGAAAATCAAGTGCTTGCAAGGCAGTCGTGCATTCACTCACGGGTTTGAGCCTCAGTTTGGTCTATATGAGCTCTGGCTTCAATATCTCCGCAGCCCTACGCTTCTTGCTTTCAGCCTCTATTTTCTGTGGTCTGCGGATCATAAGTCGTCTCAGCCTCTTCGCCTCTGTACCGAGCCCGACGTCAGAACAGCGCCAAAGATCTGCCAGCTATTGCTTTTGGATTATTTGAGAGACTGCCTTCCCTGTCGGGCTTATATCGCCTACTCGTGCTCTTTCCTAGCCCCGTTCGTCTCACCGCTTCTGCTTGATCCCTGAGAGAAGATATGGTTCAACATGTTCTCTTAAGCAGTTTTTTTTGCTTTAAAATAAACATGTCGGCAAGGCACAGCGAGTTATTGCGGGATGGGAATGGGGAAGCGGAATCTTCGCGGGCACCAAACCTGCAGTGAAGGAGTGAGGGAAACATGCTGCTCCATATAAGCGTGTTCCAAACAAAACAGAAGCGGAAGAAAACCGGATGTTAGAGACCTTTGTCGAATTTAAGAGAAGAATAAACCTTACATCATCAACACAGTGCGCTACTGATGAATGGCAGAGAGCAGAAAGCTAGAGGCGACTTAGTTCGTGAAATGGAAGCGCGGCGGGGTCAGCGGCGACGCGGTGGAGCGTGATAAACGTGGCTTGATGCGAACGCGAAGTAGCACCCAGAAGAACTGCTTCCCTCTGAGCTTCCCTTGAAAGAAGGACACTGTCTGTCCTTCCTCTAACGCAATTACTACTTTGCTCTTTTCGGGTATTTGTAGTACGTCTTTTGTTTTCGTCTCTTTCCTTTCTGTAACTTTTGCAGCCGATGGTGAAATTACACTTTGCTGGTGGTCCTGTAGTGCGTGGTTTGCATTACTCGGTGTCCAATCGATGTTGTAAATCGAGCCGCCTTCTTTGAAAAATGCAGGAAGGGTGCAATTTTTGTTAAAGTTTCGACCAAAATTCATCGCTGATTAGCTTCTCGCTGCCTATAAGTGGTTTCTTAGTTTTGATAGCGGTGTTGCTTTAGTCCAAACACACTACTTAAGCAGGAGAAAATCGGCTGACCCTGTTTGTGTGAAGCTTGACCTTGAACGCGCCCATTACCAAATCCAGAAATAAAATCACTGCTGCCGCTACTCATATTCGAGCCAGCGACGGCGTGAAGAAGCTTCACTTGCCACTGCAAGACAGCACTATCCTGTCGTCGCTGCCGATCACGCCTATATTTAAACTGGAACGCATTCTCCTGCTGTGGATTGCACAGCGTCGTCTTTATCAATTAATTGTACTATCGACCCAATGTAATCGCCGGACTTGCCGACGACCCAGCAAAGCAAAACCATGAGGAAACCAGCCTAAAGGCATGCTTTCGCATGTTCTGTTTTTGTTTGTTGCCAGTGTTTCGTGCCAGTTCATTTAAAGTTTCATCACACGTAGCTATTACACACAGTAATAAAAGTAGTCCCCGTTATATGGAGCTTTCTAACGAAACTACAGGTAATCTGCAAATTCACGGAATACATTGTGTGTACGTAGAATCGCCATGTCTCCGAAATGCAAGTTGCATTCACTTCCTGATGCGCTAGGATAACTTATTTACCACGGGCTATAGAATACCCCATTAGCAAGGTTTTCAGAATTGCGACCTCTAATTTACAACCATATACGATTCCTAGGGTTCCTTCCATATTTACGCGATGGTACCTCGGCAACGATTATTACGGCGGCATCGTTTACAAACCCATTTCGTGCCTCTTCTATAAGCTGTGCGATGAATCGTTTTCTTCTCTTACGGTGCTGATAAGTTACTGCTCATCAAATGGGAAAGGTTCAACTGATGTTGAGCGCTCACTCCATTCTAGCGAGAAAGTTTGGTTTATTGATTTATTAGAGTTTAATGAACAAAATCGACTAAGGCTATGAGGAACGCGGTAGTGAAAGGCTCCGGAAATTTCGACCAGCTGGGCTTCTTTAACGTGAACCCACATCTCACAGTATATGGGACTCTACAATGTCGCTTTCATCAAAATTCGGCCGCGGCGGCCGGGATCGAACCCACGTCTTTCGGGCCAGCAGCGGAGCGCCGTAACCACTGAGCCACCGCGGCGGGTACCAAGCGAGAAAGTGTTCCGCCTCTGTCCGCCCCGCGGACTATAGAAGGGTATCCCACTGACCAGAAAAAATGGATGCTAGATATCTGTAGTTTCCAATATACTGGGAAGCCAAACATAACGTGACTCGCAAGAGGACGCTCGCAGCAATATTTCACTGGATTAGCACACGAACGCCATTTGCGTTTCTATTAACGCGCTATATATTACCCTGTAGAACACCCAGGCACAGTCATTGTGTGGCCGGATAAAGTAGAGATGGCACGAAAACAACGGAAAAACAAAGATGCAATCAGAACATTCTTCTCATCAGCGCCAGGATGATGCGGCAGAACAGCACAGCCGCAGACGAGGTCCCACTAATGCAAAACCTTCACCAGCGACGGTAGAAGCAACAGGGATTCAACAGGCTCGAAAGCTACATTTACGCTTGTCGAATTGCGAGGAAAGCAGTCGTGAGGAAGAGAAGAAAATATATGAAAACACTTCCGGACCAACGACGATCGCTGATGAGGAAATCTCCCGTGAAATCAGTAGGAATGAAGACCCGGAAGCAATTTTTTATGTCTTAACAACCGCTACTCACAGTGAACACGTGGCGGAAGCATTGAAAAAAACATTTCTTAAGACCACCGGCTTGGACACGTTCTTGGAATGGACGCCATTGGTAGCCACAGATAGAGGATCAATGCATCTATACTGAGCTGGCTTGTTTTTCTTCTAGTTTGCCTCCTCATTCTCTTAATCTGCGTGGTGATTCCGCTTTCCCGACCTTTCTTTAGGGCTTCTGGTTCATCCGTTTTTTCGTAGTTTCTTGCTTACTGCTTCGGTTGGTTCCCTTTTCCTCTCGCAGTGTCGCTTTCTCGCACCTTGTTGCGTATTATTTAACTTTCATCTTTCGCTTTTATTTTCCACTCAGCGACACCAAGATATCATCAGGAGTGGAGGCTATGTTTCTCAGCTATCTCTATTCGTACCGGCTAGTAAAAAAAAAAAAACACTCTCAGATTAAAAGGGGCATTGTCACGGGAGCTTGCAATAGTGGTCGCTGCGGTGAAGGCCTGACGGCCCGACGAAGGATGTCAGAAGTCAAAGGACGTCCGCAAGACAGACGTGAATAAAGATGAAGTAAAGCCTTTGTCGAAAGTTTGGAGCCCAGGGGGTTTTCTTTCGAGCCACACTGTGTCGTTCTTAATATATATCTAGCGCTCCAAATTTCCTGGACATAAGAAGATTTCTGCTACTGCCTCCTGCAATAGGTAGGACTTCCATGAATGCTCCTGGAGTCCTAATAGGAAGTTTGGAAGTGAAACCCCTGGGCTCTAAACTTTTGACAAAAACTGTACCTCGGAGATAAAGCCGCTTCCAGAGGGAAGAGGTATACAGCCCTGCTTGCACCTTGAATTCGATGAAGGAGTTGATGAGAGGAAACGTAACAAAAGTTGTGTAACTATATTTTCAATCTGAAAAGGCAGATTTTGGTATATGCCGAAATTAAAAAAATTACGAGGAACTTTACCAGCTAAGTGGTGAAAGGCGAAAGCCTGAGTGCTGCATTCTGCTACGTGATTGTTCACTTCACATTCTGTTGGTGCATTAATTAACTGCCAATTAATGACGTTTAAGCTTCGCCTTTAGGAGTGGAACGCGACAGCGTGTTGTAGCGCTGCCAGGCGGTCCACGGAACGCCACCACCTGTTCGGCGCGGTGCGTTGCCCTTTGAATGCAACGCTTTTTGAGGAAAGGTTCTACGCCTTGCTCATCGGTAAATTGGTTTTTGAGGCAAGTAAATGTATTCTCATATCTCGGTGGACACCTAAACCTCGCCGTAACGGGAAGAGAGGAAAATACGAGTGAACGAAGACACCGTATTCACTAGACGCGCCTTTGTTCATTCCAAAGCATCGAGCTGGCATGGCGGAGTGGTAGCGTGCTCGTCTCGCACATTGGAGACCGGGGTTCGATTCCCGAGCTCGGGCAATTTCCTACTCGGTTTTATTTATTTATCTGGTCTGACTAGAAAGGTTAATTAGGCTAATTGGTTAAGTAAGTCCCACTAACTTGGAACATCACTATACGATCCCTTTAATTGGTTCATGGTTGGTAACCAAAGTACATTTGGCCCCGTTTGAAATTCGCGCACTGTGACGTCACGACCGTTTAGACCAATTGAAAAGCGTGACATTTCTGTCGACAACTCCTGCTTACAACGATGAAGCATTAAAGGCTTCCGCCTTAAAAAAAAGCCTGCTCTTTTTATAGCGCTGGCTGCATTTTTTAGGTCTACCATATGGGGACCGGGACGGACTCTCGTAAGTTAACTTCACTGCAGCTGACGAAGATGCAGTAAACTGTGCAGGGAAGCTGAATCATTGGCTATTCTGGTATGCGGCGGTGTTCGCGAGCCCGCCTGACTAATTCGTTGACTTTATATGCAAGGCAGCCTGTTCTGGTCAGAACACAGACGGGGCGCTTGCGCAATGCGATAACATCTCTACACTGATTCCCTCTTCGGAACCAGACGACGAGTTCACGGCATCAAAAAATTCGCTGTGGCTTAGCTTGGTAAAGCCCGGTAATTGCGAAAGCAATATCCGTACCTACGCCATGGTTCAGCTGGTAGTGTAGCTGGTGGTGGTGCTTGTGGTTAGACTTGTGGCGATGCATCTGTTATACAATCCAATCCAATCCAATGCAATCCAATCCAACCTAATCTAATCTAATCTAATCTAATCTAATCTAATCTATTCTAATCCAATCCAATCCAGTCGAGTACAATCCAGTCCAGTCAAACCGCCGTTCATGTGCACCGCCGTCGCACAAGGACGGCGCGAGATCGCGAAGCATTCTTAAGCCGCTGGTGGTTGGCACAGCTACTGCTTTCTAGCGACGTGAGTCGAGCCTAATCTCTTTAGCGTAACACCACAATCGCGCTCCTAGCGGAGAGCGCAGGAGTTAGGCGCCGGTGGTGGCACCGCCGCGGCTTGCGACGGCGCGAGTCGGTCGCCCTTCTCTTCGGCTTGATGTCACACATGACGTCAAACAGAGGTCTACTAAAGGTCAATGGTGGCACCGCCACGCCACGGCAAAGGCTGAAAGTGCACGTAGTAAAGCTTTCGCTTTAAAACATGAAATATGGGTTGGTTGGTGAACAATCCTACGTTGAAAAGCGGAGCATGACGAGACTCCACTCGGCTAATCATACTCGCCATTATCTCGTGTAAGCACTTTTTCCGCCGCAAGAATATCGCTTCCAACTGTGCAGAATTCTGTGGGGCTCTTCCACTTCGTATTCTATGCCCTACTAGGCGAAGTCATATGAAGCAACAGCAGCGGAACAAGATACACTCTAAACGCGAATAAGCCTAAATGGGTGTAATAAACAAGGAAGTAAGCCGTCAGCTAGTACATTCCCTTTTTGTTTACAGCATATCCCACTATGTAGTCCTGACACTGTTGCTGTATAACGTAGCCTGACGACGTCGAAAGCTCCAATCTTTGATGGAGCAGTAAGGGTTTTCAGGAGTGCGCGTTTCTCTGAGTGGCGCTTTGCATTTTGAGTGGCAGAGCGTGCCGTCTCTAAATCCGAGAGCGCTGTCCGCTCTATAAATGCGGCGCCTCGCTTCTTTGAGAGTGCTGTTAATTCTTTAGTGCATAAGTGATACACAATCATCGGCTCTGTGTGGGAGCGCCAGCGACTGAGGGAATAGAAGGCTTCAATCGCGGGTTTTTGAAATATCGAGGGCAGTATTTTCACTAAGATGTCATGATGATAGAATTTTTGAAGGGTTATATGCAAACCTCTTTATACATGCAGCTTTCATATTAGTTTCGACTTCTATTCCCATTCTTTGCACGAATACTGTTCTCCTCAGTCCTGTAAAGCAAGAACAAAACCCGTGTCGTTTTTGTCTCCAGTCGTAGTGGCATTATAAAGCTTTTCAAAAAATGCATATCATGTGAGGTGTTTATAGGAAACACGTAAATTTTCGGTCTTGTGTTTTTCTGGCAGCCGTAATTTCGTATAAGCACTGCCCTGTCATCTCACAGCGACATCGTCATCATGAGTCTGACAACACCCATTGATGGTCAACAGCCTCTCCCATACTTCTCCAATTAACCTTCTCCTGTCCCTGCTGCGGCCACCGAATCTCCGCAAACTTCTTTATCTCATCCGCCCACCTAACTTTCTGCCACCCCCTGCTACGCTTGCCTTCTCTCGTAATCCACTCCGTTACCCTTAAGGACGAGCGGCTATCTTGCATTCGCATTATGTGCCCTGCCCAAGCCCATTTCTTCCTCTTGATTTCGACTAGGATGCCGTTAACCCACGTTTGTTCTCTCACCCACTTTGCCCGCTTCCGGTCTTTTAACGTTACACCTATCATTTTTCTTGCCATAGCTCGATGAGTGATCTTTAACTTGAGCTGAATCTTTTCCGTTAGCCTCCACGTTTATGCAACATAGGTGAGTGTCGGTAAGATCCAGCTGCTGGATGCTATTCTCTTGAGGGATATTGGTAACACGCCACTCATAATTTGAGTAGGGCCGCATGTGCGCTGCACCCCATTCTTATTCTTCTAGTTATTTCCCTCTCATGATCAGGATCAGCAGTCATTATCTGTTGTAAGTAAACGTACTCCATTACCAAAACCAGCTCCTCGCTACCAATTATGAACTGCTGTTTCCCTGTTAGACTGTTGAACATTACTTTGGTTTTCTGCATTTTAATTTTAACACCAATCTTCATGCTCTTCCTGTCGAACTCACTGATCATGCTTTGTAGTTCATCTCCTGTGTCACATAGCAAGGCAATGTCAACAGGGAATTGGAAATAATTTAGTGTTTATCTGTAATCTCTTATCCCCAACTATTCCCAATCGAGCGCTCAGAATGCATCCTGTGGACAGGCGGTGAATAGCATTGGCTAGGTCATGTCACCCTGCCTGACACCCTTCTTTATTGGAATTTTGTTGAGGACTTTATGAAGGACTACGCTAGCTGTGTAGTAGTTAGTGGCCTCATCCAGTATTTTCACATGACCCTTCTCCGTCCTGATTCCGCAATCCATGCATGACTGCTGAACTTTTCACTGAGTCAAGTGCTTTCTCGCATTCAAGGAACGCTATATATATTGGATCGTTATACGTTATGCTATGCGCATTTCTCTATCACCTAATAGATAGTGTGAATATGGTGTTTTCTTGAGTATCCTTTACGAAAGCATGCCTGGTCATTTGGCTGATTAAAGCCTAATGTTGGCCGGATTCTATTTGCGATTACCTTAGTAAATACCTCTTAGAAAGTGGCCAGTAAGCTCATCGGTCTGTAATTTTTTAAGTCCTTGCGTCTGATTTCTACTGAATTAAGAAAATGTTAGTGCTCTTCCAAGCTGCTGGTGCGCTCTAGGTCATAAGGCATTGCGTATAGAGGGTGGCTAGCTCTTCTAGCACATTCTGCCCTCCGTCCTTCAAGAGACATGCTGTTACCTGACCTCACGAGCAGCTTTCCCCCTTTGCACTGCTCTTAAGGCTTTCTTTACTTGCTGTTCCTTTACTGGCGGGATGCCCTATTGCTGCGCGCTGCTGCTTCTGTCCTTAACGTTCTGATTACATTGGCTACTGTGTGTATTTGTGCAGAACTCTTCGATTTCATTTAACTATCTTATCCATATTGCTAATGACATTGCCCTTTTTGCCTCTTAGCACATACATCTGGTTTTTATATATGCCTAGTTTCGACTTCAGTGCTTTTAGGCTACCTCCGTTTTTTTTGTGCATGCTCGATTTTACCCTCATTGAATTTCCTTATGTCGGCTACCTTGTGCTTATTTATTACTTTTGACACCTCTCCCTGTTCTATTCTGTCCGTAGAGTCAGAGGCTTTCATGCTTTGGCGTTTCTTGAACAGATTTTTGATCTCCTGAGATAGCTTGCCGGTATCCTGTCGAGCTTTCTTACCCCCTAGTTCTATTGCGCACTCCATAGTGACAGTTATGAAATTATAATTAATTGTTTGAACATTAAGATTGTTTTCCTAAGTTAGAGCGTCAAATACCTGTTCTGGAGCTATATTCTAAATTCGTCTACTTTCCATCATACCGCTAACTCGTTAACGGGCTTCCGTTTCACTGAATACTTCCGTTTCGTCTACAGGTATAAGCTGATCCGGAACTTTGCCACTCGGTGGTCTCTACAACGCACCTTTCCGAGGACCTCTACATCCTGCGTGTTACCAGGGTGAGCGCATAGCCTCACTGGATAAGGTTTTAGAGTTAAACGTTGCCAGGTCCAGTTTCCAATGGCGGCCTGTCCGGAGTCAGAGATTCTTATTCCCTTCCTTACTCCCTTCCGCTTTGGCCAGTTGCCATGCAGCCGCTAGTTACTTAGGCGGGAGGGTTAATTGGCCTGTTCATAGAAGGTTGTGGCCAAGTACTACACCAGGGTGGCCAAATCTTGCTGCGGTCAGGGAGTGTGTTGTCGGTTTTGACCACCAAGGTCAGGCCGCGCCCCAGGCCGGGTGTGCAATTCCATGGACACGCGGAGTTTTTTTTAACCCCGTGGAGAATAGCGCCGCACTGGTATCCGAACCCCTACGCATTGCACGCGAGGCGGACGCTGCACCTCTACGGCATCACTGGCCATCGTTGGCCAGGTACATTAGAGCTGTAGGAGAGGCCCTGATTGTTTCCTTTGCCCCTTCTAGATTCATCTGGAAGTGCTACCAAAGAGTCGCTCCAGATCCGCAGAGTCAAGCTTGTGAAATTACCGCATGCAGATCAGCGCTGCTAGTGTTGGCGGACACAAAAAAACTTTTGAGTCGCCTTAATTAGTAAGATAGTTGACTAAATTTTAATAATTATATTTTTAACGAGTAGAGTCTGGCGGCTAGTTGAGATTAGAGATTTGAAGAATGTTGTTAGTAATTTTAGTAATTAGATATTAGAATTTCGAAGACGCGATTACCCTCGCCGCTTTGGCCGGACAAAATTTCGCTGCATCGCAGGAAAATACATGGCCTTTCGAAACCATGCAGGCAAAGCAAGCCCTTTAGTGCAGATAACTAGTCGGAAAAGCCTAATTTTGTCGCCACACTAGCAACGGTAATCGCGTTCTCTAAATACTAAAAAGTTATAGGGCTATCAGTAATGGCCGGAAACAAATCTATAATTGCAACTAGGTGCCTAGCTTTACTAGTTAAAAGTTAATTATTATAACATCAGTCAACCAGCTTACTTATTAAGGCGGTTCACCCGTTTTCTGGTGTCGGCCAACACTGTCAATACTATGCCGCAAAAGCCATATTTTCACTTAAAAATCCTTTCTCTGAAAATTTTTGAAAGCGTTCGCCGAAACATCAGGTATTGCAAAACAACGGCAGGTGTGTTATACTAATGCTTGGCTGAATTAATGGCTTCTGATAAATTTCATATTGCTGTGGGAGATGAACTATTTGCTATAAAGCTGTGTTGGTAAGGTGTAGTATATTAATCTAGTGAAGAAATTTTTTAACCTTTGGCGAGATGAGCTTTTTGAAGGCTGTGTGGAACACACTCACTACAGATATTGGTGTGTCCTGCTCCTGATTTCTATCTCCTGCTTTGTATATGGAGACTATTTCAGCAACTTTGAGAATATCTGGGCAGCAGTTATTAGGTTGTGACTGAACAAGTGGCATAGGTGAGAACCCAGGATATAAATGTTCTTTTTATTTACGCTTGTTTGAATGCCATCAAGGCAAACTGCTTTGTTTGCTTCCATTTTACTAAAAAAATTTATTTCTTGAGTGGTGATATCTTGAAGTAGAAGTTATTTCTCACAGGTTTAGGTAGAATTGAGGTGGCTAAATGCAATACTAATTGACTAGCAAGACCAGGGAACAACGTGAGTGAAGTATCATTGAAGCCATTAGCAACTTGTTGGGAGATAGTATTCGGTGTGTCTGTACGCTGAAGATTTAATTCAGTTGAGTTTCTATCTTCCACTGTTGTTTTGAATGTTTTTGTTTTGCGTAACAAGTTTTGTATGATACAATTTTCTCGATATTATTACCATAGCTGCTGACTTATTACAGCAATACTTAAACTGCTCGTGTAATACTCATTTTTTTTCTTCCATTGGTGGAAATATGAATACTTTTTCTTCAGAACACTAAGTGTATATTGACTCATGCAGGGGTATATAGGATATTCATGTTTGACGAGTTCACGTGTTGATTTGGTAATTGCATTTGCAATTTGCAAAAGAAAATTTACAAAATCAATATTTACTTTTGCTCGCTTTTGCTTCTGCTCCCTGTTAAGTTTATGTTGTGCCCTAAAAAGAAACATGAAGCTCGGCTGGTCAAGAACGTGCGTGCATTCACAGAACCTTTGCAGTACTTCCCCTTGCGGTATTGTTCAATTTGTACTAACGACTTTAAAGACTGTAGTAAGAGCCAAGCTTTCGTGACATTTGACCGATTGCAAAGGCTACGGGGAAATTTCTTGTATATTACCTTATTTGCCACTGGTAAAAAAATTTACTGCCGCTACAACGCGCTAAAATTGGATACTGGGAAGATATTGCGCAGGATCTTAGGAGCTTGAGTGGCATCAATTGCGGGAAGAAACACGACAAATCAACTCGTTCGACATGGACAAGCTGCGCGGATTTCAGACAGGAATAAGCAGAGATAGTGCTTTTCCTTGCTTTGTTCTCGTGTTTTTGGGCAGTTGGAACCAAATACCAATAAACGAACTATAGCGACAAGTCGTTTGAAGCGTTTATTATTCATAACATGAGTGTTTGATAGAGAAGGTGCAATAACAATACAAGAATTCTGTGTATGTGAGAGTTTGACACTGAGAGTGCTGCTCGCTGTCTTCTACAATCTTGATACCACCGCACGAACATCAAAGAATGTGAATGAAATGGCACCTTTATCATAAGCCAAGTTGAGACAATGATGTTTAGCATGTGCTGTGTTAGGCAATATCCTCATAAACGTACTCTGTACCCGTGGTTGTGCGTGTACAAAATACTTTCGGGAGATTTGTATGTACTGCAGTAAAAACGAAGCATTGTAGCTGCTATCACTTTTTCTAGGCTATCAAACTACTTTCTAATACGCACAGCAAATTAAAAATTCATTTTGTAAAAGCTCCGTGACACGATCTTAACATCAGTCTAACGCTTGCTGTCTAATTGCATTTTGGCGGCTTCTAAATGCGCTTTTTGCATAGTCTTGAAACCTAAAATATCTTCTTCTTGAAAGCTGATGTAAGGCGTATATCCTTCCTTAAAAATACAGATACGGACTCTACTAGCACCCTGCTGCGCTGAAGGCCGCTGGTATTTTCTCTTGGAAAACGTTGTCTCGTATTTTTATTTTCGTTTACAGTGACACAATGGGAGTCGTGTTTCAAAGTGCTCATTTCATTATTTATTTTACTCTCAAATAGATATCAAAAAGAGTCCCCAACGAGTTACATTACATAATATATGTATTTGTAGTTTACGGTGAACTTTGTACATTTTGTACAGCATTTGGAAACGATCATAGTACTGCTTTCAAATCACACCCCGCCACTACAACAGCCGCGCTGCCAATAGTACTTGTAAGTGAAAATAAAATATTCAGTACGCCTTCTAGCGGTTAGCCAACGCTTTTAGAGAGGCGTAGCGTGTGTAAGTGTCTGCTAACTCTTAGCTCGAATAACGTTACTTCATTTCAAGCCTCATATCTCATTTCAAGTCTAGCCTTAACGATGTACTCGACCGCATATCTCCAGACGCCAACGCCAGAAAGAGCGCGTTTGTGTGAGGAGCTCCCCAACAAGAGCCGCACACGATAGGGCGCAGCCCACGAGGTATATCGCGTAGTACAACTGAAATTGCTCGCTTCCTTCGTAGTAGTCCACGCTGAAATGGCCACTTGCTATTCGCTGACTGTACCGGGCAGTGAGGCCATGCTCCGCGATGGTCAGCAGAAGTCGCCGGTGTTGGTACCTGCATCAGAAATAACCGCCTGGCTAGTCTGTAATTCAACAGACAAGCGATTCCATCGTCCTAGGCTATTAAACGGTCAGTTCTTTATTTTTCAGAGGGAAGACTTAAAAGGCCTAAAGAAAGGGAGGAATAAAGGACTATTGCATGTTGCTCAGTAAAATAATGAAGAAGCGCAGTGTACATGTATGCATAACGCCCCCCCTTATTCGAATACCTTGATATATCTGTGAATGAAAGAGCTTCAGCAGCAAGTCGACATGGACAAGTCGACATGGTCCCAAGAAGTCGACATGGACTTGCTGCGACCCTTCCATACATCAGGCTCCGGAAAAAGGTGGATAATCATAGCCACTGATTATCTCACGCGTTATGCCGTGACGGCATCCCTTCCGAGTAGCACCACCCTCGAAGTAGCCCAGCTCTTTGTGCATCAAATCGTCTTACGTCGTGGTGCTCCACAAGTTTTGATTACGGACAGAGGGGCTGCCTTATCCTCTGAGATCCTGCACCATATTCTAGTTTGCAGTCGCACAAGTCACCGTAGGACGAATTGTTATCATCCCCAAACTAACGAAGTGACGGAACGTCTAAACAAGACGCTTGCAGACATGCTTTCCATGTACGTGGACGTGGAACATAAGACCTCGGACGACGTCCTGCCCTATGTTACGTTCGCGTATAATACAGCCGTACAAGAAACCACCAACTTGACGCCGTTTAGCCACTTCTATGGCTGTCAGGTGACAACACTCGATGCCTCGCTGCCCCATGACGACGATCACCTGATTGACGACGTTGCATCCTCCTTACAACGCGCCGAAGCTGCCCGCCAACTCGCGCGGCTTCGCATTCAAGACCAACAGGGACAGGACGCGCAATGCTACAACGTGCGGAGGGGGCTTGTTGAATACCTCCCGGGTGATCT
Organism: Amblyomma mixtum; assembly: GCF_055824585.1. Taxonomy (NCBI): domain Eukaryota; kingdom Metazoa; phylum Arthropoda; class Arachnida; order Ixodida; family Ixodidae; genus Amblyomma; species Amblyomma mixtum. The sequence goes on from NC_143016.1 coordinate 137,532,498, forward strand.
TGTTTTGGTTTGGTCGCCGATCCGACGACGCGGCCTAAGGGAAGAGCTCTTGCGCCGCTATTTCGGTCCTTACCGGATTGTGCGACGCCTTGGAGCCCTGAATTATGAAGCCGTCCCTCACGGGACTCAACAATCTCGACGCCACCCCCGTCTCGAGGTGATCCACGTGGTTCGCCTGAAGCCGTTCTACGAAAGGACGCACTAACTGTTCTAGCGACCACCGCTGCGTTCGTGCCGGCATCGGGTCGATGCCTTCGGAGGAGGGGGGCTAATGACGCCAGCGTTCGTGCAGACCAAAGCGCCTTTCTAGAAGAGGAGGAAGTGTGTGTGGAAGTGTTCCAGAAGCGTACATCCCTGGCTACGCCGCTGTTGACTCTAGGCCGCTTATTACCAACGTGACAATATGTATTCTTTGTTCCCCTGATGCCTTTGTGTATCTAGGGGCCGAGGCTCGTCAAACCTTGGTGGCTTTTTTCCTCGGCCCTTTTCATCGTTGTGATGAATAAGTCTGTATTATTATTATTATTATTATTATTATTATTATTATTATTATTATTACGGCAGCACGGTTAAAAGAGATGCCCAAAATCCGAGGAGGAGGTCAGTTATGATGCTGCAAATTCTTTCAACAGCTGATACCTGTGGAACCTGGCCGCAGTAATATATGCGCTGGGCGGAAGCAGATATACGACTGGGCCCTGAAAACATTGCGTCATGCGCTTATTCTTCGTCTTCATAATGGCTCTTTCTAACTGGAGGCCATAGACTGGTTTCTAAGCACTTCAACACATTCACGTGTTCCTCACCCACGTCGTAGCTGCCAATGATCTGCTTTTGCAGACGGAATTTAACCTCCAGGGCCACCTGTGCTAGGTCGGCTTCCTCCTGATCACATTCTTCAGATTCAGAAAGTTGGGAAGTGCTCGTATTGGTTTCGTCAGTTCGAGGACATGTGATGTTCCCATTGCCATCCACAAGAGTGAAGTCATCCCAGCCGGCGACGTCTACTGAGACCAGTTGTCCATCAATACGTTCCAAGTCCACGCGCGCCTCACTACGTTGATTTTAGAGTGTTATATGTCGTTGCTGGGCCCATACAGCGGCCAAGATATGGCGCAGCGCATTTTTGGGAACATCGGGAAGATAAGTCATGCTACGTGATCGGCTGGGCCAGCATGGCGTACCACATGTCTTGTATTTGAAGTTGTGACACTGTTGCAGTTGGATCATCACCAATCATACGTAATAGTTCCTAATTCAACATTGATCATATCTAGCACTATACACGCTTCTCATTCTATTTTGGACGATGTTTATGGTTTATAGGGGTTAAACGTACCAAAGCAGCCCAGGCTATGAGGGACACCGAAGTGAAGGTCTACGGATATTTCGACCACCTGGGGTTCTTTAACGTGCACTGACATTCGCAGTACTCGTCAAGTTGGTACGCATGCAATCAGTGGTTCCCCTCGTGCGCCTTTTGTCTCGTTTGTGCTTAACCGGGGGTATCAGCTTTCAATGCTATCCTTTATAATGCTTTTGTGGCTCGCTGGACTGTTTTCTGGGTAGTGCTAACGCAGCTGGGAGACGCTCTGCGGTGGCCGCCCTGGCAAGAAGCTCGAGTTTTTCGACTGAGGGTGCGAGTTTATAGCCCTTCCTAGTTCGCTATAACCGAGTACAGGGAGCGCAGTTGTTCATGGCATGTTAGATGCGGTGCCATTGCCCCACAACATATTTTGAAGCTAGCACCGTCCTCTTCGTAATATCAGCGAGCGTTAGTTTTAACTTCGGCTGTAATTGATGGGATCGACTGTATCTAGTATGACCCGCCTATTGTCCACTACATCTATTCCTTCTTAGCAGATGTGCGTGGAGGGGGCCACATGTATTCCCCTCGTTCGCTTTTCTGATAAGCTCATTAATGCGTCTTTCTCTCTGCTCATTTCAATTCATTTAAGTGAAACTTTAGCGCATTTTGTACCCATTGACACATGTATGCTGCAGTAATTGTTGGTACGGACCAGATAACTGTTTTTTTTTAACTTGTTAGCGATGCCTGCTTGCACCTACACTGGTGATTAAAGCAAGATTTTCTTCAATGCCTCTAATGAGCAGCCTTCTAATTGGCCACTCTGTGTGTTGCTAATATGGCACGCGCCGGTTTTTACTTTTCATGTAAACTCGTTTGCAACAGAATGGACCAGTCATTATAGCGTAGGCAATGCTCAAGAGCCACAGAAAATAAAATCACATTACCCTTAATGTCGCTTACTGCAATTGTATTTGTACTGGCCTGTAAAGTAAGCGTTCATTGATTCTTCATACTAACGCTTAGCAGCCGTCGCTAAATCTTGCGTTGCACCATAATGACCGTCCATAGTTTTCTTTTATAATTTGTGGCGTTGATGAATGAAAAGTCAGCAGTGTCAAACCATTTTATACCGAAAGGATATGTTCATTAGTTGTGTGTTTATTTGGTTTTGGGTTTGATGGAACCTAGGCAATTTAGTACATCCGGCGCCAATGTCAAGTTTTAATAAATATTTTCTCCAGAGTTTTATAGAAATGGGAAAAATCATCGGTTTTGCAGCGCCTAAAATGTTAGTACTACAAAGTGACGACCAACGAAAAATATTTAAGGAATGCCTGCTAAGAAGAGCTTTAAAGAGGGCCAGGTAAACCTCAGTAGTGATCTTTGGCTGGGCAACGATCTCGCGGCTCCCAACCGAAATAAAAAACTTCATCCTTTTCTAAGGAATTAGGTAGTGGCTGTGGTGTATGAATGAACGGAGAGAAGCTGTCGTTCAAATTTATTTTGCAGATCAAATTTTCTTATCATATAAAGCTTAAAACACAAGACGTGTCAACGACTGCACCTTCCCCTAAAACAGGAACATTTCCTGTAAAGAAAAGTGGTCATTATAATATTGAGCAAGATATTTTCTTCTCAGTTTTACATGTTTTGTGCATGACTGTAAAATGTGATTAACTATTATTTCATCTCTACATTTTTGACAAACAGGCTGGTCTTTTCTTGTCAGTAGAAAGTTGTGTATAAGGTGAGTATGGCCTATATGGAGACGACATAAAATAACTTCAATCTAAAGCTCCTGGTGCAGAGATGTCTTCCATTCACCTAAAACTATCTTTATGAAGTATGTGTTTGTGGTTTACTTCATTGTTCTAAGCCAACTGCGTTTTTTCTTAATTTAGGGTGTACTGAGTTCATTACATTCTTAAAGGGTAGATTTTCTTTCTTGATCCGCTTGCCATCAGCTTTAGCAACACACAAGTGTGCTGCATCGTTCCCTTTATTTCCAACATGACTCGGTCTAGAGTAGAGTTTTATGATATGTCCTGGAGTTAATACTTTTGTCATGTTGTTTATGATATCACCAATCAGCGTTGTGATTGCATTTCTAGGATGGAGACACGGAAGTACTCTTAGCGCGTTTTTGTAAATAAGGCTATTTTTGTGAGGTTATCATTTAATAATTTACTATTGTCTCGGAGATTGCATAGCATTCGGCAGTGAATATGGATGCACACTGCTGGAGTCGGGCTACTTCCTGTCAATTTCCTCGGACCTTTGATGTAAACATTTGTTTTCGAACCAGTTGTGTAAAAATCCACGAATCCGCGTATTTTTCGTCGAGTAAGACTGTAGGATATGTTCGTGTCGTGTTTCTTTTTGTCGGATTGTATAAGAGTGGCGTCACATATTGCAGGAAAATTGTACCATGGATGTAGCGGATCTCGCTTTTGTGCAACACCAGGTAATGTGTCGAGTACTCCGAGATCTTTGCACATATCTTCAGATCGCAAGGATAGTGGCCTGGTAGCTTGGGGTTTTTAGTGGAATATTGTTGTGGAAGGACACTTCGTTACACTTTTAGAGCAGATTTTTTTTGGTAGAGAAATCATTGTAAGGATACATGCACAAGACTGACAATGGAAGATCTTCTGTATGCGCCGCACGAGAGGCGGTGGCCGGAGTTATGCACTGGATCTATTTTTTTAGGTGTGACAGTGTTGCTGAATCATGCACAATACATCCATATTATAAGGATGACCGTACCAAAGAGCAATAAATGTTCAAGAGGTATGCTCATCAGACCCCCAATGCTCTCTAGAGAGAATTTTAGTATGTTTAGAGATTGTGAGCCTTCTTTTTCAGCGTGTTTAAATGAGAAAGGAATGCGAGTTTTTTTTTGTCGAATGTTGCGCCTAAGAATTGGTGTTCTTGCTTTACTGGAAGTATAATTTCATCTAGGTGCAGGTCGGGATCAATCTGCAAACCTCTTTTGAGTGAGATAAGAACAACAGCTGTTTTTTGCGGAGATAACTTAAAACGTTTCTGTCTGCCCAAACCGCGTTTGTTTAAAGTGAATTATATCGGTTGTTTGCGGTTGACAGGCTGGAGGATGTGGTTGTTATTTGAAGATCATCAACATATATACGAAATACATATGGAATTCATTTTACTGTAAAGAGCTTGGTACTCAGGGTGCACACCAGCGGTACCCCCTTTTTCTGAACGAATTTTCTCTTATGGGCGGAACCTAGGCGTACTTGAAAAGAACGGTGAGAAAGAAAGTCTTTCAAACAGTTAAGTATCCTGCCACGGACACCAACGTCCGCTATGTCCCGAAGAATCCCTAACATCCAGGCGGTATCACGCGCCTTTTCCAAGTTGAAAAAAAAAACTGTCAGACAGTGTCGTCTGTGTATGAATGCTTCTCGTACTGTGTTTCAGATGTAGAGCATGCTTTCTTGCATCCACATTGTTGGATGTCCAAAAGTTTACGGGATGCGAGGACAAACATTAAAACTTTCAAAACATTTTCCCAGAAAACTCGTGAGCGCTATCGGTTTTGAAGTACCAGGAGAGGTTGACGGCTTGCCAGGTTTCAGGATTACTACAATACGAGCCTTATACTATGCTTGCGCCTAATTTTCATATTTTTTTAAGAATTTCAAGAGAACCACTACGGCAGCTTTGGAGAGGTAGACCAGCATTTCATAATGTATTTTATCGGGACCAGGTGCTGTCTATGTATTTATGAAGTGTAATTAAGTTGATGTACGGCTCATTCAAATTGTCACTTTAAAGGAGTCTGTTTTTCAGCTGTGTTATTGTACTTTAGAGATCAATGTGTATTGTGTAAGGAAATAGAGACCACCGAAAAATGCTCCGCTACTATGTCTGCCTGCTCATCAGTACTTGTCTGTGTTCCAGCTGCAACGAGAGAAGGGACTGTGAAGCGGCAGTCCCTGCAGTTCAGGTTCCGCACTTGCTTGCACAATTTCTTCGATGTGATTGAACTGTTTATGAAAGAAATGTAGTTTTTCCATGCACTTTTCTCAATACACCTGGGAATACACTTGCCTGTGGGTGTCATCTTTTTGAAATTTAAAAGGTTTTCATGCGTTTAGAATCTACGGAAAATTTCCAAGGCTTTCCTTTGTTCTTTTTTTGGTTCTCGACATTACTGTGCATACCAAACTTCGTGAATCTGTCGCACCACAACCGAGGATTCAGAAATAGACAGCTGTGCGGCAGTGGTTATAAAAGTTGCGAAGATTTCTTTCAGCTCGTCTGTCTCCAGACTCGCTGTTTCTATGAAAAGTCCCCAGTCGCCTAAATGGAACTTCGAACGGTGAGGTTTGGTCGCGATAACTGATGGTGAGGATAATAAGCTGATCCTGAGAGGAAATGATTACTTCCGTACGAGTTATCTAACACATCCCAGTTAAAATTGCTGAAAACAGATGGCGAAGTAAAATGTTCATTACAAAGTAGAAGAAAAAGCAACCACACACCCATGCACTCGCCACTTTGATCCGAATGCACTACCTCCGTATGCCGCGTGTGGCGTTTGACAAATTAAGCTTATGCGGCGGCCGTCTAACTTTATATCTTCGGGAGCATATTCGCGCCTAGCGGTGTAGATAGGACGTTTAGTAAAACCGCGCATACGCGATGCGGAACATGATTGAACGATCAGGCCAGCCGCTGGACGAGAACCTTCTTTGTTACCTATCGCACGAGTCTTCCATATCCGAGGCCCTCGTTAACCTATCGACAATGAAATGATGTTGACATTCCCCCATTCATACATTGCACATCAACTCCATAAATAAAAAACGATTTCTTATGTGCTATTCATTGTTTGGGTGAGTGCTAGCGCTTTTCGCAGAAAACATGTTCCCCTCTTTTTCCAGAACATGAATGGTAATGGCGCACACTAGGCGCCTTCGAGAACAACTGGTGGAACACTTACCCTCTACCCAATATACACTGTCAAAAAGAACATTGATATGAAATACAGGCGGTATTATTTAAAAAAGTGTCGGTCCATTTCAAATAAGGATATTATCTAGATATTTGATATATCCAAGAGCAAAGGAGCACCCCAGGAAGCTTACTCGCTCACACGTTGGCCCATCGGCATATTCTCTTTCGTCGCGTGACACCAAATCGTTTCGGTAAAATATATCATATTTATTGTATTCCACATTATTGTTCGTTGTAAATCAGATAAAAGTCTCAAGCCTTTACATCAGGATAGTTAAAAGATCACTATTAGCAAGGAGCTGGGCTCTCATAAGCTGTATTAATCATAGGATGAGGTCAAGTTTCAAGAAACAGCAAGCTGTGTAATGAGGCCAAACTGGTTTGAAGTCTACAAAAAAGGTTTATTGGTGGCTAATGACATTGGAAAATAGGATGCCCAATAAACGTAAGCATGTATGGGACATCTGTGTCAGCTAAGAAATTTATGAACTGCATGAAATCAAACGACGCTACTCTTACTCTGGAGTTACTATGCACTTTTCGTTCATGCTGATTTCCTGGTGTGCTTTCCGTATTTTCAAACCACTTGCAGTTTGAGTTACAATAACATGGACGAGCCCGCAAAAGAAAAAAATGGCATCTACACTGTCCTCAAAAATAGAATAAATACATACGCACCTCAGCGGGTGTAAAATATGAATTGGAGCCACTTGCGTATTGCTCCAGAGATTGTCGCTAGCAGCGAGATCCAACTGCGAGGCTGAGGCCACCTCATCGTCGGTGCAAGTAGCAGAGAAAGCCACGTGGGTCGCTTCTCGCGCTCTTTGGCGGCAGTAAGACTCCTGTTCATTCCAAGTGCAGGCTGTTGGGCAACGTCGCAGAGCCTCTTCAATCGAGTGAAAAAAGTTTAGGACCTCTCCATCTGAGTCCTTGAAAAGTGAAGTAAGTGACCATTCCATGGTAATACAGGGAACCAAGGCACATCGCTTCATGTATTTGTCAAGTTCGCCAAAACTCTTGATGTGGCGTGAGGCGCTCGGTACAGAGCGAACAGCGGTGATACTCGTCTGCACGTAACTCCCAAGGCACATCATAGACAGGCACCAGAAAGCTGGTGCCAGGTTTCGGTAGGTACAAGCAGTCCGGGAGGATATGGCAGGGCTTCTGCCCAGAAACGCGCACACCAGATATAACATCGCAGACTGCAGCGTGTGGGGATTTCTCCTGAACAAGAAGTGGTTGCGAACGCGCCAGAAAAGGGCTACCACAGTTCCAGATGCCATAAATGAGAACAAGAACCCCCCAAGCGACTGCCAAGAGTCAGTGAACACTAACTTGACTGTTGTTCCGCCGGCTGCTAAAGAAACACAAGCGAAAGGGCGAATAGTGCGCATATTCGAAAAGGTGCCCACATTTTAGAAGGGTGCTACGAATAGGCATAATCGCAATATCTATAGACATTGTGATCACTCCTGCAAAGTTTTCCGCTCCGTGGAATTCAAGTGTATTGTTCAAGGCTCGGTAGGCGTCCAGCAGCGCTAACGTCTCGGTAGTTTGGTTGAGGAGCCCGATGCTAGAGCCTAGATGTGGCAACGAGCGTAGAGACGCTTTGTACCTGTGGCCTTGAGAAAAAACTTGTTTTGAGCCCATATCATGAGCGAAAAGCTTGGAAGCCGGAACAATATCCCGGATTCCGCAAATCGGAAAACGGTCTCTTGGGGCATTGACGTCTGTAGAGCTCACGCTCACAACCTGACAAAGCCCAAATGAGAAAGCGCGCAGGGTTTCTTCATGCCGCGACTCGGAAAAAATGAAAAACCGATACTTTGGTTGCAGAGATAATTGCCTGATCCGATTCCTATGCGCCGTGCTCATACTTGAGAAGTAGGGTACAAACACCGCTTTTTGCGCAGCTATAAAAGGAAGGTTCCGTGTATCGCACCGCTCATCATCGAACGAAGCAAGTTCGCACTCCATTCCAGGCACGTCTAAACTAAAAAAAGTTATGACAATCGGAAATTTCTTTACTCGTGTGAAGAGCCTCTGCTTATCTAGGGCAGTGTACATGAGGATTGATTGAAACGAGCTGAAATTCGATGCAGCCATGACACTAAAAAACACTGAGTGGTTATAAGCTACGGTAGGCGAGATTAGTGCGAACATGTTAGCCGCATAGAAAGACTTCCAAAATATGTTTGGCAGACCCATAACCTGAAATGCTTAAGCAGCGGCAGCCTCGCTGATTCTACTTTCTTTTCATAAATATGGTTGCTTCGCCTGTAACGTGCTTAATAGGCGTTGATAGCTTGTATATTCCGGGAATGAAAGTCTGATCACATAAGTTCCACAAAGTTGAATTGTTTACAAGAAGCAAGCCTCAACGCTCTGAGAGCATTTCTTCAAGTGAACCTTCCCGTTACAAAAACAGCAACATGCATCTCCTCTGTTTTGTAAGCTATAGCGTTACTAGGCGGGCAGCAGAACATTTAATTACTTATAATACCATTCAGTCTGAGCGCTTTGTGTCACCGAATGGACAAGAAAGGCCGTGCGTGACGTGTTATTTGATACCGTGACCACAACATTTCAATATCGTCCGCAAGAGAGTTTTTCATCTCAAATGCTAATGAAATTATATGCACGCTAAGTGCAAAGGCTTGCGAATGATGATGGATCCCTTATTAAATAAAGTGCTAATTTTGATATTTTTTGTTGTTTTCGTGAGTGCAGAGAGCAAGACATATTTTAGAGATTGCCAGGGATGCCTCCAACTGACCTATTTGTTTTTTGTTTCGTGCATGTGCAACATTTATAAAAAGTAATTTGAATGTGCTGTAGCTCAGCACAAGTCGATGGACACACGGCGTGTGTAAACAGGTCCCTGCAAGAATTGGAGGCCCACAAAAATTGCTGGTAGGGCACTATTGTCCTACTGGTATTTCCGAAAATAGCTCCTGTCATGCTGTGGAAAAGTAACAAATATTTCGTTTTTATAGGATTAATTTTTTTTTGCTTCAACCTGGTGTCTATGCGCTTTCATTTGAATACAAACAAAAAAGAAGCCTTGGCAGTAAAAGTGACGTCTCCCGTGGCTGTTCCTTCCATGCTGTTTTAAATAGCAATTTAACTGAATGGCCCAGCACTGGCTATTTTTCTTTTTATCCACAAACAAGGCCAGTCGTATGCTTAATCAGCTTAGCCGTAGAGGCAACGACCGTCTTTAACTGCACGTTTAGCTCCACTGATTAACTGAAGAGTAAAATTACCACGCTTGTCCCACAGGCTCTTTCGTGGTAGGACCTTCTCTACGTGACCTAGAACACTCTTGACGAGATCCTGGAAGTATATAGTCCGAGTCCAGTACTTTTCTCGAACAACTTTGGTGGTCCGGGCCGCATCCTTATGAAACTCGGTAATGTGGGAATAGAGCGCAGATGGCGTCTGAGTGATCCTTTTGGGCACGAAAGGTATTGAAGTTCTCTTCTCCACACATTCAGTGCAATATTTCCAGAGAAAAGCGATGCCCCTAGGCCGAACACGAAGTGGAACATTTGCGAGAGCTTCACATTATTTCCTTGCAATAGTAAAACACAGAAAAAAGTCTAGCTGGCGTGAAAAGAGCAGCTTCATTTCATAATGTGTTCATCATATCACCTAGGGCGCACCATCGCAAGCTGTTGTTTTTAAGGTGAAACCCTTCCTTGGCTCATGAGTGTCGTGGAGGAAATCGAACCCAGGTCACCGGCGTGCCAGTCGGGGACGGAGGCGCTCTGCCCTGACATTTTTTTTTTGCTTCCATGATGAATTTATTCTACATGTTTATGTACAGAAAGCGTATATACATATGTGCCCCCGTCAGCACGCTTAACACGAACGTTCCAGCGCGTGTCCTCCACTGATTTTAGCGGCGCTGGGCGTCGGCCGCTGGGTCTCAGTCAATATTAGGCTGGAAGCAGCGAACTCTGCGGCGCCTGCAGACAGGAACCCTTCTCTGTCCTGCAATAGCAAAACACTTCGATCCGAACACAGATGGGTGCTGCCCGCACGGTGGAGAGATCTGTGATATCTTTCACATGGTGTGGGCATGTACTCAGAATCCTCACCTTCCCCCCTCCCCCACCCCCACCCGAGAGGCATGGGAGACTGCCCTCCTCAACTGCTCCACACTGGAGTCCCAAAGGGCTCTGGTCAAGCGGGCGCGAGACGGGGCCTCGTCATGCGGTGTCCCGGACTAAGGATACCGACCATGCAGCAGGGTGTTTTTTTTTTAACCCTCAAGCTCTCTTTGATTAAAGTTTTTCACCACCACCAACACTCTCCAGTCGCCGCAAATACACCGATCAGCGTGGTCTGGGATTCAGCGCCCAGTGCTCAGGGGCTGTAAGATCTGTGCGGGACGCCTATTCGAGCGTTCGTGTTGTACATGCATATATGTACTTGTATATGGGAGTGGGTGTATCGACAGAAACAAAAATATTTACAGAGCACCTCTTTAGGCACTGCGTGGCACAAACTTGATAGAAACATAACAGAGCTAAAATGCCAGCGAATATATACAGCGCATCAGGAGAGAAAGCCAATCCGGTTAAAAGTCTACTTCTTTTTAAATGTCCGTTACCTGCGGCAACATTCGGCTAAAATGAATTCTGGGCGAAACAACAGGTTCAACGTTGCGGTCTTGCAGGCGAGTTTTCGAAAGGCTGTGAAGTCCATTCAGAAGAATCATATCATAGGGTTACGAGCCATGTTGGGAAAGAGCAAGGTAGCGCACAGCGCAGGAGTTTAGAAGAAAATCTCTCTGCAGCGCCCTCTGCAGCCCATCCAAAAATAAAGTCGCGCCTTTGCAGTCTATGAAACAATGTTCAATTATTTAATGCATATTGCACCAGCGGCAGTTTACAGAAAACACAAAAATGTTTTTCCTATCGAGCCAAGTGTTGACAGGAAGAATTTCGGTGTGTAATTTATAGAAAAATGTTTTGGTGCAAGGAGAATTTGGTGTTTTACAAAATCGCTTGAAATTATCATGACCGAAGAGCCCAAAATAGACAGAACGACGCAGTGGGGACAGGAAGAGCGTCGTTATCAAATCCCCTTAGAGATTTTTGAGCGAAACAGAATATAAGTACTCACTTGAAAACCAACTATCAAAAACCGCACGGAGGCAAAAACTTCCTGCGTAAAGCCTAGTAAACAGGGGCTTTCATTGAAATTGCAAGAAACTGCTATGTTCGGAAGTAGAGTCAGGAAGTTAACGTGAACGAATGCTCGACTTATCGGATGGGAACAATCAAGAAAACAGAAGAAATGGCGAACCAACCCTCTCACATACAGGTGCTCCAGGCCCTGTCCTCCTGCACAAAAAGGCCTGAAAAGGTTATCACGCCGCATGCGCTCAAATTTGGAAGACCGTCGAAAATATACGATGGAAACGCTGTATGTAATGTCTGGCTCAATGGAGGACCTGGAGTGCCTAATAAATTGTTGCCAGAAAGGTGCTGAAAGCCTGGGCTCGACAAAAAATTAAAAGCCGATGCGTCACAAATGTCGGAGCATAACGTTAAATGGTCGGGACACGTTGTCTCCAGTAATGCGCACTTGATTTGTAGGCATGAAGCGGAACAAAAAGATGTTTAGGCGGCACACCAGACCATTCTCTTTCAGCGTGCAGGGGCGGAGTTTTGCCCCGTGAACCAAACCATAGGCTAGAAATTTTAGAGCGATGCATTTGAGCACCAGAAACGAAGCCATAACAATCTATCGTGGAACACACATCGCGAATACCTGGCTTATCAATGCAGAAAAACGCAAGATCGTCAGCATATGCTAGCAGTTTGAGTTCATTACCTAAAACAGGAAAACATTGGATGTAACTGTTACGCAAAACACTCAAACAAATCGGTTCCACGTATAGAGCAGAAAGCAGAGGAGACATCGGACAGCCTTGCTTTACGGTAGAGCGGATTGGCACAGGGTTCGAGAGCTGGTCATTAATAATTAATCGTGTTCAACAGTTGCTGTAGAAAAGTTGCACCCCCTTAAGTACAGTAGACATGTAAACAGAAGTGAAAACAGTAATGAAAGCCGAACATGGTCAAATGCTTTCGCAAGGTCGACCTCAAGCAGAGCAAGCTGCTCTTGACAGCTGGAGGAATACTCAAGAATCGTAAGTGCCGTGTGAACATTACTTTGAATCGAGCGGCCTCTAAGGCCGCACGTCTGGTGAGATCAAATGAGTGCCGAGATTGCTAATTTCAGGCGATTTAATAAGACTTTAGCAAAGTTTTGTAATCCTCATATGCCAATGCAATAGGCCTATAACCTTCTACAAAGCGTAGCTTTCCTTCATCAGTAGTTTTCGGCATAAGCACTGTGTGGCTTTTTGCAAAAGACTAAGGAAAGGCTCCTGTAACGAGCCCCACAGTGAAGACCCACAGCAGGACAAGAGTGAGAAAAAACTTAGAAGCCTTGTAAAATTCGTTTGAAATTACGTCAAAACCAGGCATTTTTCAGACAGGTAACTGATCAGTTACATGTTCTACCTCTTCCTGCATGAAAGAGCCGCAAAAGGCTCACTAAGGTGCTGTAATGCGCCAGATTTGCGAATTATGCTAATCAGGAGAAGCACTAAACAAATTTGTGCAATAATCCATAAATACTGTCATCACCTCAGTTTTAGTGGTCACTAGTTTGCCATTGGATATCATCCCCGAAATAGACTTTGCAGTCGCATGACGGCGCTCATCATGCAAAGCCTTTCTTGTTGGTGCTCACAGTGCACATCACTCGGCGACGACTTTATTTATTTCTCTTTGTTGCATAAAAATAGTGCCAAATAGAAAAGTCTAAGCATGCTTACGCCACAAAGCTCCAAGGCTCCATAACTTTCACGACCCCACTTTTCGAAAACGTCAAAGTCTTGGAGGCACACACGTACACACACATAGGGGAGGGAGCTAGGCGGCTCTTGCAGGGCCGCATATACTTCCCGCATCTAGGCGCATTGTTAACGAAACAAAGATTTCGACGGCCGTGGTGATTCGGAGTGCCGGTCCATCATGCGGCTCTTCCTGACTAAAAGTCTGAGCAACATGAATATATCATATGGCACAAGTTCCACAACATAGTTTTTCTCTTCAGGCAAAAACGGATACTTGTAGGGTTTGAAGTCAATGTCCTTAATTGTTGGTTGTAGTATCTCCCATTAGAATACAACATCAATGCATAGAATAAAACAGCGGTCAATTGTCTCTGGTGTACTGCACAGGCGGGAATTCACCGTCCATGGCGCAAGCACCTCCTTAGCATGAAGCCATGCCCCCACAGGCAGCGTAGATGCGTAGACAAAAAACGCACATGCGGGAAGCCCGCCAAAGTGCTCACACAGGATCGTCCATCCAGACCAACGAAGTCATGGGACCAGGTAAGAATGCCCAACTTTTGCGAACCCCTGCGCACCTATGAAATGTGACCGCCGTACTCCCGCTCGAGAAGACCCGATGTATGATGTTTTTCTACCCAGAAATACATATTTCAAGGCATAACTGAAAGCTCCTTTGCCATTACTTTGGTATTACTGTTGAAAGTTTAATTACTGTCCGGGTCTCACCTAGAATGGCGCATTAAAAAAACGCACCTTCAGGGCCCGATAGGCTTCTAATACGCCTGCTACTGTGGTCCCAGCTGTCAATAACTTCTTTTTCTCTTTACCTATTCTGATGATCAAAAACGGGAAGGTGGTAAAAAAATTGGAGGACAGTTACTTAACCTCCGCTGTTAAGAGTATGACGCGATAACGTTAATGAGACACGTCACCGGCTCCTCTTGTCATCTGAGGCACGGACACTGTACCCACATGTGAAGGACGGCAAGTTATGCTTGTAGTAAGATTTTTCACGGAAGTTGCAGGCTGTGAAGACATCACAGTGGGGGCCACCGCCACTATCCGAACTGATTCACCTGCAGCGGTGGAAGGAGCCACCATCGCACTTGCGCTGACCCCCTCCACCATTGACGAAAACATAACCGAAATTTGCAGATTCCCAGGCCGCGTACATCCACTACCTAAAGAGCTTGGCGACGCCGGCCACAAATCGTATTCTTGTAACAGCCACCTCTCTCGACCGAACGGTTACTCTGTCTTGGACACCGGGGCATGCCTCGATCACAGGTAATGAGTGCGTTCATGCGCTGGCCAGAGAACTCCCCGCCCGGACCCCGGACGATCAAGCACAGAAGCCTGCGCAAGAGGCTTTATCGGCCCTTTCTACATATCATCGAATCACCACATTACACAAACTCAGACGCATGACACTGCCACCACCCCACAGTACCTTGTCGCCCTCATCCTGGGCCACATGGCGACAATTACAGACTGGCTGCTTTATTTCACCCTACTGCCTCTCATGATTTTACCCCACCTTTTCTCCTGATTGTAACACTTGTGGCGTGCCCAGATTCACGCCTTTCATCTACCTTTTCCATTACCCATCCCGAATCTCACTCACTCTTCCTCGGAGGCTGCTTCAAGGACCGCTCAGCCCGCCGGCCAGAAATGGTTGGTGGATCGGGTTTTATGTGAAGCACAAGCCCGTCCACTCCAGAACCAGTAGGGGACCACCCTGGAAGATATTTTTGTCTAGTAACCATTGTTTCCATCCGTGCTATGCGTGTAAAGTCCACCTTTAACGAACACGCACGAACCTGTGGAGGGCAATAAAGAAAAAGAAATTGCGTGCGCGCGTGCGTGGAGGTATGGTAACGTGTCTGCCTCGCAACTGAAAGCTCAAGGGTTCGACTGCTGACTTATATTCCTAGTCTTATTTTCGGTGAAATATATTTGGCGTATATACTCAACGCGTCTTAATGACGTTTGAGTCATGTTGAGAACTTGTAATGACTTAGTTTAGAGGCTTTTCAATGATTAATCAATTTTCACCACACAATTTTTCATCCCACAAAGCCATAGGTGAAGTAAATACTCTCGCGATCAATTTGCCTTTTCAGCTATAGCCGATTGCAACGGAAACTGTACTGGGAGACGCTTTGATGTAGATCCTAACGCTCCAGATTTGATACGTGAACGCGGCGCCTGCGCTTAAGTGGTATGGGGGCTGAACGTTCATAAGGACCGTTTCACAATCACAGTTTACTTTTTTACGTTCCACATGCAGCGACGATGGCGGACCGAGCCGGCCAAGCAATAGGCCGCGCCGGCGTCCGCAGAACCATTCGTTCAATTTCGCTCGGTGCGGAAGACCAGGCCCCACACGACGACATTATTGCTCGTATTACCTGCTTTTTGCGACAGTTAAGGCTCTTCGTCCTCAGTTCTGCCACGGGAAGGATGGCGCCCGTCGATCAAACCGATGAGCGAGGCCTATATGGTGGTGTCTCCCTGCTGAAACAAATTGTATGATGCAATATCCTCATAGAAGCTTCATCAGAAATATCGTACAGTTTGTATGATATGCTAAAATTCTAGAATATCATACAAGAGAACAACGCTCGGCGCTACGGTTACGAACTAGCCGATAACAAAACTAGTCATTGCTAGTCATAAGTAATGACTAACTACTCATTTACCAGCCGTCAACTAATTAATCATTAATAACTAGTCATGAACCAGCCATCAACAATTAGTCATGACTAGTTAGTCATTAACTAGCCATCAACAATTAGTCATGACTGGTTAGTCATTAACCAATCATGACTAGTTAGTCATGGGTCAAGACTAGCCAATCCATGGCTTTCGCATCGCGCACTTTAGATCGTCAAAGCGCCCCCTGAATTTTTTTCAGAGAAAGAGAGAGAGAAAAGCTTTAATGCAGAGAATGGGTTTGGTGGGCCTTCATTCCAGAAGCACATTGACTTTTGCCGCCGATCTCACCCGGATCGTTAGCGAAAGCTGCTCTTCCGAATGTCAGCACTTTAACCTCTTAAACGGTATGGACTACCCAACAAACTATCTCCTGCTGCGCCTGTGGGCTTGCTTGCAAAAGTACCTTGCGCAATCGTTTGCGCAAACCCCCGAGGCCAGAGAATTGGCTCTCGAACTGCGCTCTCTGCACTCGAACTACCAGCCATATTCCCCTAACTTCCTCAAGTTTCAACACCGGGAGGGGCCTATCTCCCGCTGTGCTTGTTAGCGAGAAAACCATTAAATCACCAAGGGTTTCTTGACCAAGAAGGCTGTGGTGCTGCGAAAGCCGCCACATTATCAGCGTACAATGTCGTCGAGACGCCTACTAGGGCTGGAGTTCTCCCTGGTCAGTATATCGGTACTAAATTCACCATTGAACATTCCACTTTATTTACCAGGAGTATCGGTGGTCGAAATGTGTGAGCTAAACTCAAGGATTCAAACTATTGGACGAGGCAAAGAGAACCCTTAGAACGGAGCGCAGATGAGATTATTGCTTCGAAACACTTCGGACATTTTTCTACGCTGAAAGGTGACTGCGCTGCTGAGACAATCGCAAATGAAAGTACTAAAACTATTGTACATTGAGAGAGCTTGCCAAAAATAGACTACCTTCACGTCCTGCCAGTGACTTCATTGCAATGGCGCAATCAGACGCGCCACTTTGAAACGCTACAAACTCGGCTGGAAGCCAAACCTCGGTGTTGAACAAATCAGTATTAAAGGTGACTAGGTGCTAGTGGCCGAAACCATGCCCCCATGTTTAGAAGGGGGCTCTCCGCTGCATCGACGAGCTTTGCGTCTCGTTGAAACGTGTGCGTAAGGTAGAAATAGGCTCCATGGATGCGGAATAGACTACGTGAAATTATCGAGCTTAGTCGCATGCAGAGAAAACTGCTGCGTGAATTTGTCGCACCCGAAAAGTATGGGTCCCCCACAATAAAGAGAATGATAGATTTAACGGCCGGAGTGCTAGAATGAAAGAAGGCGTGGAGCCGAACGACGTGTCCCGCCAGCACGAGAGGCAAGCTGAATTCGGAGGAACTTCGGCGTCATCGTCTTCGGCGGCTGCTGCTGCTCCTTCTTTGTAAGGCCGCTGCTGCTGCTACAGTAGGCCCCCCTCCCCATTAGTGAAGGAGCCCGGTGAAGCTGGGAGCCGGAACGATACCTTCCGCTGCTGAGGAGTAGCAGAGAAAGATGGCGGAGGAGGGCAGCCGGCCTGTTGGGGTAGAGAAACCACACATGTAGGCCGAGTGAGCGAGGCTTCTTCTGTGAACGCTGGCTTCAAGCGGTCCTTGAAATGGTGCGAGTGCGGCCATGAATGTCGAAGATGAAGAACTTAGGTGTTCTTTCGAGCGCGCTGAAGCGGCTTGCGGACAAGTCTCGGTGCAAAAATATGTGTGCAAGTCGCTCGGATATAATGTGGGAAGGTGGCCGGGACTGGCGTCGGAGATGTGGCGCTCGGAGGGGACGGCAAAAATGGGAGAGCTGCGTCACGTAATCGGTAGGGTCGGGACTTGTGGACAAATCGGTGGATTCAGAAAATTCGCCAGGAAGACGCAGGGGTGAGCCGACGGCAAGCTTTGCCGGAGTGCAACGAAGATCTTCTTTCAGTGTAGCACGGAGGCTGAGCAGAACCAGTGGTAGGGATTCCGTTCAGTGGGTAGTGTCTGTTGGGTTTTGAGGGATGTTTTCAGCGAACGATGGATACGTTGGATCATGCCGTTGGCGATGGGATGGTAAGCAGTAGTTCTAATTCAGGAAGTTCCAGGTTAATTTCATAATGTTATTAATAAGGGAAGATTCAAACAGGGAGTCACGGTCAGTGATGATGGTGGAGTGAAACCCCGTACCGGGAGACCAAAAGGCAACGAATGTTCTGGCGATGCTGTCACTGGCGGCGTCAGGTAGAGGGAACGCTTCGGGCCAACGAGTAAACCGATCGATGAAAGTAAGAAGATATGAATTTCCAGCGGAAGGTAGCCAGGGACTCAAGATACGATGCGGACGTTGTCAAAACCGGCTGAGTGCGGAGGGAACGAGCCGAAGGGATTGGTCGTGTGTCGCTGAGTTTTAGGCTACTGGTGTCACAAAATTTGACTCAATTTTGGAAACAAAAGAAGAAAAACACCCTCCGCGCGCACGGCGTCTCGCCGGCGCGAGCCGAACGGGGGAGAAGGAAAACCCCCGCTGAGAGCGTGGCTCTCTCTCCCCGCCACCACCGCTCACCGACACGGCGTGCCCCGAGGGAGTGAGTCATCCATGCCGAAGATTTCTCTCGAACATCCGAGTCGCTTCTACTGCTGACGGGGGGCAAAGGGCGTAGCCTTGCGTGCACTAAGACACGTCCCCCTCGCCCGTCGGCGGCGGCGCCACGCCAGAACTAGCCCGAACCTTCGCGAAACGTCTCCCGACTTTGACCAATGAGGACGAGCGGCCGGCGAGAGAAAGGAAGGGAAACTACACAGGAGATGCGGCGTGTATGTGCGCGCCTACTCTGGCGCGTAAAACAAACAGACGTGAGGGTGAGCCTATAAAAGGAGGACGTTGACCGCTGTCAAATTAGTCCGGACCGCCGTTTAAGCTTCATCGAAGCGCGCCCGTTCGACTCCCGGGGAAACACCACTCGGCCAGCATCGGACCAACGAGGCAACGTTCGCCAGTCTGCAGGACAGCATCGTCGTGGAACTCTGGTCGTCGGACTGCCGCAGTGCCCGGTGAACAAATTGTGTTTTGACCAAATATTTAGGGGAATCCCCCAAGGTGGAGTAGATTTGTAATAAGGGAGTAATTACTCATTGACGTCCACCCGAGCCAGCTCAAGGTGGAGTAGATTTGTAATAAGGGAGTAATTACTCATTGACGTCCACCCGAGCGCAGCTTTCGTCCAGCTCAATTGGTAGAGCGACTGCTCCGGTGTAGCGGTGGTCCCGGGTTCGAACCCCGGACCAGGACGAATTTTTCTTACGAAGTTTCTGTGAAAACTGTATAGCTTTCCTTTGTGGCCCTATGGCTTCGCTCGGGTGGACGTCAATGAGTAATTACTCCCTTATTACAAATTGTGTTCTGTTTTTTACCTCTCTGTCGTGTGTTAGTGCACTTTAGGTCCAATATTGCCTTTGTATCGCATTCTCTCTGGAGTTTAACTTTGCACGAAGTGCATTGTTTGGTTAATCACTCTGTATGTGGTTGTACTAGTGATTGTGAAATCCTCTGTATCGTCTCATTGCTGTATAAACATTGTTTTCCTTGTGAACCTTTGACTCCGACCCATTCTCTGGCTTGCGACCGGCGAAAGCTGGGCACCAAACGCCCAAAAACTTCTTGTCACTTGGTAGCTGGTCTCCGCTCAGTTTGCCACGCTGAGTCGAGGGCATCTCCTTTGAGTCCGAGACCGCTACCCCCACACGCTCTAAGGGTGTCGAGGAACTTCACGCTATCAAAGTGCGTGAAGTGTGGGTGACAACTGGTAAGCCAGACAGGCACTGGCGCAGGCGCGCACGTCCTTGTTGATGCCGGGCCAGATGTAACGTTTTGTGAGAAGGTCCATAACTTCCCAGTTATGTTGCTGCGCTTTTGCGAGGGCGGCAAAGTCGATGTTCGGGGATGGCGCAGCAGAGGCGAGGGAAGTAATAACACGCGACCGAGCGTCCGCGAGGGCACTGTCAAAACCCTGCACATGCCTGATGCCGGTCGTGAATTCTGCCATGTACGAAAGGTGACGAATTCCAAGAGGCGAGAATTTGCCGCTCCCCGATTTGATGGCAAAAATGAGTGGTTTGTTTTCGGTGACGATGTGGAACTGCCGACTTTCTAGGAGGTGCTTGAAATGCCGACGGACATGTAGTACATGGAAAGAAGTTCACGGCCGAAAGTACAGTCGCGAGTAAAAATTATTAACACACATGACGGAACACCAAAGCGCCGGAATGACAACGCGTGGCGTTGCGGGTGGCGAAGAGGCTGATAACGAGAGTGCCGGGCCGTTCCCATTCTACAGTATATGGGGGTTCAGACCGTCACGGACCAGAATCAATGATCTGCCCTCCAACATTAAATCTAAACTGAGATTGTTCGCCGATGATTGCATCGTATACCGCGCCATAACTAACCAAGACTGCACGTGCACCCTCCAACAAGACATAAACGCTATCTCACTTTGGTGTGAAACATGGCTCATGCCTTTAAACACGACAAAATGTAAAGTCATGACACTTTCCCGTCTTCGCAACCAGATTAAGACTACCTACTACCTCAACTCTACACCCGTTGCCTACACATCATCATACAAATATCTTGGCCTGCACATGACACCATCGCTATCATGGATAACACATATTGAAACCATTTGCTCCGAAGCCTCACGCGTTCTCGGCTACATGCGGCGTAGTCTCTCCGACTCATCCTCAGACATTAAAAAGCTAGCATATCTCACATTCGTCAGACCAAAGCTTGAATACGCATCAGCCATCTGGAACCCGTCACAATCATACCTCGCCGCTAACCTCGAAGCCATACAATACAGTCCAGCACGATTTATCACCTCGAACTATTCAAGGAATTCGAGCGTCACCTCAATGAAAAGAGACCTCGACTTGCCGTCCCTCGCATCACACCGCATCATATCTCGTTTGTGCCTTCTTCACACATTCTATTATCACCCACGGTCCAGACATGAGCTACTAACAACACCACTAAGAAGATTTTCCCGTTTAAGCCACAGCCAGCTTCTAGCACGAATTTCCACCCGCACCCTTGCAATGAGTAGCTCATTTTTCCCTCATGCAATAGTCTTATGGAATTCCTTACCCGAAAACATAGCCGAATGCACAAACAGAAAACGATTCCGTAATAAGCTAAAATGTCAGCCATCCTGAATAGACTCTCCCCTTTGTACTGTTTTGTTACTTAGTTTAGTTGCATTTCTGCGCCTTAGCGTAATTTTGTTTCTCTTGCGCTTGCTTGTTTGCTGTTATTTGACTTAGATGTATGTCTGCATTTTTTACTGTATTTTTTTTCTTGCTTTTGTTTTCGCTTGCCTTCATTGTATTTTGTATTTTGCTCTTCACATTTTTCCACGTTGAAGATTTTGTACATCATGTTAATTCGCCTCCCCCTTATATAAAGCCCTCGGGCCCTTAAGGAGAAAATAAATGAAATGAAATGAAATAAAATATGTACTAGCTAAAGCAGCGCTATCATCTATTGTTCCTAGGGGTTCCTTTCGACAAACCATCGCGGACGAAAAGAACAGTAATAAAAAGAAGCCATCTTTGCACATGATAACCGAGCCAAAATAAATGCTGCATGCACAGTCACGTAGGGTCGGCACGTACACGCTCGGGCGGTCCAAGCTTGACAAAGCTTACTTCCTGCCGTTCCCTCCTAGGCTGCAAACATGGAAACGGCCCGATAGGCAGGTCTGCGAACCGCAGCGCCGCATGGTGAGATATCCCAATTTTGATCGTCAGTGATCTGTGCTAACATTTTTTGCTCGCGACTGTACTGTAGCGGCTTTCGACAGCGGGAAACGTGCAGAAGAAAAAAGATAGAGGGCTCTCAGCAACATCCACGAGCTGGTGTAGCACAGTTTCAACGCCGGAGTCGGAGCCGTCGGTCATGAGGGGCAGAGGTGGATCAGGGCGCGGATGGGCGAGAAAAACGAGGTCGGATAGTTTCGCTTGGGTGGATTGGAAAGAATCCAGACCAACTGAAAACCATGTGAGTTGTGCGGAGTTTGTTTTCAAGCCTTGAAGCATGTCTGCCAATGGTTTGAAGAGCGCAGCATGTAGAGGCATGAAACGGCGATGAAAATTGGTAAGGCCGAGAAATTCACGGAGATTAAGGATTGAGGCAGGCTGTGTAAAGTCATGAATGGCCTGTGCTTTTGATAGGAGAGGCTAGATTCCGGAGCGGTTGACACTGTGACCAATGAAGTCGAGCTCCGACTTGCTGAATTCACATTTTGCTCTGTTGATGATGAGGCCATAAACAGAGAGCCGTTTAAACAGCTGTCGGAGGTGTTGCAAGCGTTGCTCCGTGTCGCTGCTGTATACGACAAGGTCATCGATGTAGGCCATGAAGAAAGGTAGACC
Source organism: Amblyomma mixtum (assembly GCF_055824585.1). Lineage (NCBI taxonomy): Eukaryota > Metazoa > Arthropoda > Arachnida > Ixodida > Ixodidae > Amblyomma > Amblyomma mixtum. The sequence goes on from NC_143016.1 coordinate 137,554,813, forward strand.
CCGTGTAACTTTCATAACGAAGCATTGAAATGCGGTGGTATTCGAAGAGCCCGAACGGTGTAATCATGCAGTTTTGGTCACATCGAATGCTTCTACAGCTATTTCGTGGTAGGCTCTGACGAGATAGATTTTAGAGAAAATTGTGGCGCAGAGCAGCGCGGCGGTGAAATACACGATGGGAGGTAGGGGATAACGCTTCGGTATGGTGGCGTTGCTGAGGGCACAGTAATCGCCAAAGGGCCGCCAGTCCCCTGGCGATTTCTTTGGTACCATGTGTAGTGGAGATGTCCATGGGATAGATAAAAATCGGATGATGCCGAGCTCCAGCATTTGTCCGAACTCGTTGCGGCCGATCTGTAAACGGTATGGAGTAAGGCGACTGGTTCGAGCGTGTGTGGGCGGGCCAGTGGTCACAATGGGATGGTTTACCTGGCGTTTGACAGGCAGTAAGAAGTTGGAAGGATGGAGTAGAGAAAGGTCAATACCGAGGAGGGTCTCGTAGGTGGGCTGGTGCGGGTTGGGTTTATTTGCAAGCGGTTCTCGAAGACGGAGGCTCTGAACGGAGAAGTTCGTCGCGGCGTCCACGAGACATTTGCTATGCATGTTGACCAGCAGATTGTAGTGGCGCAGGAAAGCAGCTCCGAGGAAATACAGCGGCTAAAAAAGACAAGGACGAAGGCAGAGGAGATAGGACGAACGCCGCACTTCAACTGAGGTTTATTCCACAAGCAGGTATTATATACAAAGGGTGACGCAAAGAGAACTAATCCGTGACAAGATAAAAAATCTATTATCGAACAAATGTAGAAGGCACGGGTGCCATGCCACTCAGGTTTGCCACATCGGCTACCTTCTATTTATCGCCTACCTGGCTGAACCAACACGGTTGCCTTGAGGTAATTATTTGTTTTTTGCGTAGCACCCCAGAAGGGATGCTGACGAAGTTTTCTTTGTCATTGATTGAGCTGGAGGTTTCAAAAATTTCTGAAGTTGGTGCGCTGTCTAACAAAGGTACATCATGGTGCCTCGTGTCAACCATGGCCGCTTGCCCTTTGAGCCTTGACCTTTGCGATTTCCACCTAAATGAGTTTCGTCGAGGTGGAGCTTTTGTCTGGCCACGCGACGTTACGTAATCGTATGACACGCATATAAAAGCAGCTGCGCTTGCCTCATTAGCCATGGAGAAGAGTAAGTACCGTCCGTCTATCAATGCCAGAGCTTTTATATTCCACTTTTTCAGACCAGTATTGATGATGGATTTTTGCCACAGTTATTTATCAAATTTCATAGTGTCTTCATATCAAAAACTAGCGATAAGGAAAAACTTCGATTTGTAGATGGCTACAAACCTATCACGCTTTGTAATGTTGATTATATTTTCGCCAAAGTCCTCTGAATCTTCCAGAGGCTGCAATGTCAACTTTAATTAGACCTCATCGAACATGTGACTTGTGGAGGCGGCTAATACAGCCTAAACTACATCTAGCGCGCACGTTGTTCTACTATTGCACTCTCGCTCAAGAACAATTACCACTGCTCTAAATTGAGCTGGCAACGCCATTGCAGTGTTTGTATCATTCTTTTTTTTTTCTTTTTTTAAGATCACGTCAGTCTTGGTTCAACTCGCTTTTCCTGTGATAAGCCTTTGCTACAAAAACTTTTGCACGTCCTCGATTGTAAATCGCTCTCTCTCGCAACAAGTCCGAAATCAGTCCTATGTGAAACAGGGCTGCCTATTGTCCCTGCTCCTCTTTGTAATATACCTGAAGCCACTTTCCGGAAGTGTCAGAAAAAGTAGAGCCGCCAGTGGTTTTCGTATTATCGATCATGAATTTATGATATTAGCTTACGCAGTTGGCGTTCCGTTTTTCTGCACTCATAAGCCAAGCACCGATGAGGTTATTCGTTTACGGGAAGACCAGTTCAGCGTCACGAGTGCGGAGAAGTCATACTAAAAGAGGCGGTCTCTGGTTTAATATGCACCGATTACTAACTAGAAATCACTTAGGTAATCTGCTATTCGCTGATAACATTGCCTTGCTAAGTGACTCAAAACATGAACTGCAAAGCATGATTAATGAGTTAGACAGGCAGGGCAGAACAGTGGGTGTAAAAATACAGAAAACCAAAGTAAGGTTCAACAATCTAACAGGAGAAGAGCACTTCGCAATCGGGGCTGTCAGTAGTAAGGGAAAATGCCTACTTACGGCAGCTAGTTACCACTGATCCGGATTATGAGTTGGAAATTACCACAAAGATAAAAATGGGATGGAATCGCTTATAGTAGGTTCACTCAGATCATGAATGGGCGTTTACAAATATTGCTCAAGAGAAAAGTACACAACAGCTGTATCTTACCGATACACGCCTATAAGGCGGAAACGTGGAGGCTAGCAAAGAGAGTTCAGCTTACGCAGCTAGCTATGGAAAGAAAATTGATATGTGTAACGTTAAGAGATCGGAAGCAGGTGGAGTGAGTGAGGGTACAAACACGGGTAAATAACATCGTAGTCGAAATAAAGAGGAAGAAATAGGCTTGGGCAGGGCATGTAATGCGAAAGCAAGATAACCGTTGGTCCTTAAGGGTAACGGAGTGGATTCCAAGGGACAGCAAGCCTAGCAGCCGGCGGCAGAAAGTTAGGTGGGCAGATGAGATTAAGAAGTTTGCGGAGATACGGTGGCCGCGACTGGAAAAGGACAGGGCTAATTGGAGAGACATAGGAGAGGCATTTGTCCTGCAGTGGGCATAGTCAGGCTGCTGCTGCCGCTACTGCTGCTGCTGTGGAGGATAATGATCATGGACACCTCTTTAATGTGCTTGTATGCAATCGGCACATAAGCCACATATATAGCTTGTCGTGCTTTTGAATGCCTGTAAGCAAAATGTACATAACCAGAAAGACGATGTTACAACTATTGAGCGCTATGTTAACATTGGTCCCTCATGGTCACCAGTTTTTTTGGCAGGGGGACCGCATGTAATCTATTTCTCACATTAAAACTTGTTACGTACTGCAAACTATTCATTGCACAAGGCTTTACCTGCAAGGTTCTGACATGGTTTTCACTATATATCTGTAGATTTGTGTTTTGTCCGATGAGCCATGATAATGTTTCCCGGCCTGTACGCGCTGATGGCCTGGGTGAAGTCCACCTGCATGTCCAACAAATCGTTTCATGCTTTTCCACGACACTGCGCACCAAATATTGCGTGCTTTCTTGCGAGTCAATTTAGTTCATTCTTTTGCTTAGCCTCATTTTGTCTTTTAAATGTAAAGGGAGAAAAGTGGAAAGGAAGTAAGGTGCGCTAGAGGACGCCTTACTTCCTTTTTTCTCCCGTATCGGCGTCTTCCTGTTTAGGGTGCAATGTGTCTGATCGCCCTCGTTTATGGGGCTTAATGCATGACCTGTTTTTGGCTGTTCGTTTCCAACCTCCTTTTAACCGTCAGTTCTTGAGTTCGACGTCGATGAAGCGATTTCATCATCATCATGAGCTTGACAACGCCCACTGCAAGGCAGTTTACTGTTTACAACGGTTTACAAGGATTTATTTTGTACACTGTTCTCTCCTCCAACGTAGCGCTCTCTGTACTTTGGTATACCGGGACATGGAGTAATCAAGACAGTACATAAAAGGGCTCCCTCGCCATGTACAAAAACATTTTTTTATCAACTAGACACCGAGACATAACTCAATAAACTATGTTTAGATCACATTGCATTGGCCGCCGCGGTGGTTTAGTGGTTATGGTTCTCGGCTGCTGACCCGAATGACGCGGATTCGATCCCCGCCGCCGAGTGGGAATTTCGATGGAGGCGAAATTGGAGAAGCTCGCGTAATATGCGATGTCAGTGATCGTTAAAGAACTCCAAGTGGCCGAAATCAAGCAAGACTAGTCGCCGATGCCAAAGTCTGCCAGCTCGCGGAGTATGCTGAACCTCTAGGTGATGTCCCACGCCTTTTCCACGTCAAATAAAACCGCAAGACAATGTTGTTTGCATATGAATGCCTCTTGCTAGTGTCTGCTTAAATGTGGCTAGTAGTCTGTTTAATTCTTGAAATATCATTTGGCTCTTATATTCATTGTTTTGTGCCTGCAGTTGTGGGAAATTTCTGTTTTTCTGTTAGGGTTTTGTATTTCTGGAATGTGTGGGATGTGGAAGCACTGCAGAGCTACGGCAGCTCTACGGCCGCGCCTATATATAGCTGCGATTGTGGAGATGTGTTACAGGAAGTCTTTTCATTATGAAAAGGATAAAAGCAATGCTTTAATCTTGACATTCATTTTGACATGCACGACAACTGTGTGGGCTCTTTGAACGCTCTCGTGATATAGCTACCTTCTTGGTGCTCCTTTTCTGGTGATCCTTTTCTGGTCACTCTTTCAAGGTCAATATCAAGCATTAGGTGTATGGCTAGAATGCAGTTCCAATTCCAATTCCTTCCTGCCGGCCATAAAGCACCCCAACAACTATGGCTATGTTGTTGCCTGCGTGGGTGCGCCAGTTACATCAACTAATAGCCGCTGCGAGTTCAACTGAGTCGCAGTGCGAACAGAAAACAGCAGAAACCCCCATCTCTTTGCTTGTCTGCCCCTGCGCATGTCAGTACAAAGCTTTACAATAAAATCGTATTCAGTGGTGCACACTGTTTCGTTTAAGCCTGCAGTATACTTTCGCGTTAACATATATTCGACATAAGACGTTACTTCGATGCGACATTTACACCTGTAACGCTCATTATACGTGACAGAAAGGAGAAGAAATTCATCTTTTAGGAACGTAATATCGAATACCACTTCCGCCAAGACCGCCAAGCAATGCGCCGATGGCCGTTAAGACTTCAGCCTCTGTTCCGGAAGCGGCGTTCCATTATTATCACGATTTCTTTTCATCCACATAGTATCCCTTTATAGCGGTTTGCTTTCGACAGTGACCGCTTGTGCACAGTGACATACTTGCAAGCCAGCTGATAGACATACTTTGTCCTTAAATAGAGAGGTTTTAATCTGTCTTCACATTATCACCAACTTTTGAGGCAACGTTTAACTTCAGCGGTGCCTGGGATGGTGGAAGGTTATCAGTTCTCACATTTGTCATAAAATCAGCGTTGCGCTCTATATTTTTCCTGCTTGCTTTTCGAAGACTGGGCGCAGAAGACAAAATTTATTCGGATTACAGCTGCGCTTGGGGGATTCATGCAGCAGTCGCTGTGCTATCTGAGGTGAGTGCTTGAGATGTGCTAGCAGCTGATTACTGCACTAGATTTAGATGTCCATTGCCACGCGTGTACCTTGGCTTCCTAGAACACTCTATGTCGGCGGGGCCAAGCCTTCCTTTTTTGTCCATCCTGAGGTGTTGGAAGAATTTCAGTTCTCACATTTTGCATAAAATACGCGCTGCGCTCTATATTTTTTCTGCTTGGTTTTCGAGCACTGGGCGCGGCAGACAAAATTTCTCTAACGCAACAATAATGGCGAATAGAGTTTGAAGCCCCTGCTTTAGTAGTTTCGATTACGGAATAGGCTTAACATTCTATGGTGTGAGCTGTAAGACATTCTGACGTAAATGCTCTTCAGTTTTTATGGAATATTCTTGTGTTACAACAGTTCGTGCTGTTGGACCATTCTTTTCAAGGAGAGAGAAACGAGATCTCGGAAAAATTGCCGTGCACCGCTTTCGCTGATTTCCCGTAAAAGCTCAGGCTGGCATCTTCCTCAAAAGCATAAGGCATAAGTGCCAAAAAAGCTTTTATATTTAAAAAAGAAAAGATCTCCCACATGCTTCCCCAGCCCAGCTTAAAGATCTACTCCTCGGTACATCCTCGAGCCGCCTTCTTTGGCAGATTCGTACGGCGACGCGGCATATTTATTTCCTCGACAGCAATGCTTGATTGAATCCGCTTCAGGAACGAGAGTATCATTTTTAGGCCGTGGTATATATTTATATATATTTCTTTCTGTCAGTTGATTTGACAGTCGCTACCAAATGCGTTGGGACAGCTGGTTGGAAAGGGCCAGACACAAACGAACAAATTAAAGCTTGTGTGACAACAAAAGAAGGAGAGTGCGCTCGGCGAGCAATGTGGAGGAAAAAAAATAGGGTCCTGTCTTTTTCCTTTTCGTTTTTTGAACGTATTCCGTGCGGTAAACGCTCCTGACGATGCGAGGCAACCAAGCTAGTGGACGTGAATGGAAACCACTTTGTTTGAAGACGCCCGAAAGCTGTGCCTTTTAACTTCACATCCTCCTCTTTGCTTTGTTATATTTAAATTTTCGCTTGGATTGTGTTGAGTGGTTTCAAGCACGGGCGTGGTGAGACCGCTAGAGCCCCCCGCGTCGAGCAGTTTGTTACGAATATTAAAAATGCGTCTCCTGTACGGTGTCGTGAGCCGCATTTCGTTTATCTGTGGCGCGCGCCGTATAGTGGCGTTTCTAACCCTCAGCTTGGAAAGCAAACTTATACAGGTTATTCGCAGGCATACTTTTTCTTATTGATTGTTTGCCACTCTTTCTATGTAAATTGTGAAAAATTGCGCTACATAGACACACGGAAAAAGACCCGCCGACAACCACAGGCGTCAAATTCCAACCGTTTACTAGACTATTGGAGCATAGGGCTTTTTAACAGCCAGCAGCACCCACATTCACGATTTGGGCTTAGCCGTTGCCAAAAACTTACCAGACCACCCCTACGAGTGTGCAGAAAGATTTAACTCGGCCTAATACATTGCATCGCTTACATGATCGCTTCCATTTTTCTTTGCATAGAACGCCTCTAACACAACTCGCACCTTTTAAATCTTGCTTCCGCCTAGAATCCCCCTCAGTAAAATCGTGCCTCGCATTTACACTTGTCAACACGCATGAAAAAATTGCTACATTTGCCGCCATTGTTTTTTTTGTCATGTTTTCTAAGGTGGTAGTTAATACATCGGCTGAATTTCCCTGTTTTGTACTGTTTCCAGATCAGGCCTGTTTCATACACCCCAGCTACCACTAAGCGGACGTAAGCTGTCTCATGCTTTTTCTTGCAACAGGACGCTACTGCGGCGTTTATCTGGAGTAGAAGTTTATACAACGAAGACATAATGAGCTGTGTCTCCTTCAGTCTGAAGAAAATGGTAGATTTGTGGCTATGCAGAAAAGTCTTAACCTTTAAATAGACGCAAGCTCTTTGGAAGCATTTCGTTGGCATAAAAAAAGGTGAAGTGAGATTAAAAACGAGATTCATTAAGTCCTGTATGGACTTAAAACTGTCGAAGCTGGCTAATGACATTGCCAAAAGTAAACAAAGTGCTCTCTCGGTGTTCTTCTCCAATAAAACCCGCAAATATGACATTCCCTTCGAAACTATTGTGAACGAAAATTGTTCCTGCCAGCATAATGTAAGCTATTTTTACAAAGGAAACCTAAGATTCTTCAGCTGGACAACGCTTTCTGGGCAAACAGCTCTTTAGAGGTTGCCGAATTCTTTGAAGTTTGTCAGGTAATAAAATCCGCGCTCTCTGTTCATATCAAATACTTGTTTTAACACTGTTTTAGCATTCGTTTTTGCGTGTGTACAAGCCTGCAATGAAACAGCAAAAATGACCTGCCGGAGTGGCACAGTTCTTTCCGTAGATAACTTTTTGATATTATTAAACCAGTATCCTACGGTCACTGTCAGTTTCCTACAGTCAGTTTCCTTAACCAACAACCTTACCTGCAGCGAAAAGGCGTTTGTACTGGGTCCTGTGTGGCCCCTATTTTATGTGACACTTTGTAGCCGCTTTAGACAGAGAACTTGGGCCGGCGTTTTCAGACGGATCCGTTTTTTATATTTTTGGATACGTAAATAATTTCTCCATGACTTTAAATGCGAGATTGCGCCATTTTTAAAGCATATTTAGGATATTTTAAATGCTTTAACGCAGTTTTGTCGGTAACGCGTTACAACTAACGGCGTTACCGGTAACGCGTTACTTTTTTCGGTAACTTAGTAGCGTACTCGTTACTATTTCGGAACTGTAACGGGTAACGTACTTGCGTTAACATTTTCCGGTAACGTGAAGTGTCACGTTACTAGTTACTGTTTGTTTCAATTGTCCCCCTCCGCCTCTTTTTCAGAAAAAAAACCGCCGAAAATGATGTTGCAAATAAACAAAACATACGGGTGCTCTCGACGGCCCTTGTTGCGGCTCGCATGCATGCTAGAAAACACCTGCCCTTAACGATGGACTCAACTAAAAAAAAAAGCACGAACACGCATTCACACACTTGTCTTCACCCCCAAACCCCACTCACACACAACTCTCTAAAGAGTGGACGCTTGCCGAGCCACCAATGGACCATTTGCAGAAATCTGTAAGTCAGTTTCTCCGTAAGCTTGTTTTCCAGCCAAAAGGTCTCGTTCCCAGGCGACACTCTCGCATTTTTTGTGGAAGCAGTTCCCTCGTCTGAGTAAACTCAGGAATGTCGCCACTTTACTTCAAGATGGCCCCAAGACAGCCGTCGAAAGAGTACTATTGTACAGCACAGAAAAGGGGTTGCAGTCAATCGGCTGTAGCACCGAAGGAGAGGAAAAAAGGAAATGGGCCTTTGTTAATTCCTGTGCCGAGAGTAGTGAGCTACCTCACAATAAACTTTCTAAATATTTTCTGCTGAACAACACTGTCGCTCCAACGTTCTCCCATCCCAGTCATACCCCCTCCCCCCTCCCCCCTTCTCCCTTAGCCAGAACAAGGAACAACGCACTCCCAACAGCACTGTGACTAAGGACGGCCTCCCTCCTTTTCCTGCCTAGACCCTGTTGCAAGCAGAGTGCGACCATCCGGAGTTACCATTCGCTTGAAGAATAGGAGCGTGTTGTCCGCGTTTCAGATCTTTTGGTTGGAAAACAAGCTGTTGTGTATAGAGGGCGTTAGTCTTATCATGCATGCGCTGTTCTTATCATGCATCGCGAGCACCACCCACTTTCATGTGTATATAAACATCGTCACCGGAATAAACGGGGGTCATTTGGTGGCACCCCGCCGGCCATGAACCTTGGCGTCCTTCTTTGTTTTGGCGCCACCACACAAGCCTTGTAGAGAAGACGAGTTATAGGTTACAGCTGCAGCGAAGACGCACTGATTAAAATTTATGGCCATGGAGTAACTGCAAAGTAACGTGTGATACATTTTTTCGGTAACGGTAACGCGTTACCTTTTTTTCTTTGTAGCCGCCGCGGTGGCTCAGTGGCTATGGTGCTCGGCTGCTGGCCAGAAAGACGCGGGTTCGATCCCGGCCGCGGCGGCTGAATTTCTTTGGAGGAAAAATTCGAGGCCCGTGTACTGTGCGATGTCAGTGCACGTTAAAGAACCCCAGGTGGTCGAAATTTCCGGAGCCCTTCACTACGGCGTCTCTCATAGCCTTAGACGCTTTGGGACGTTAAACCTCATAAACCAAACCAAACCTTTTTTTGTAGGTAACGTAGGGTGGTAACGCGTTCTTTTTTTCTTAGCGTAACGAGTAACGTATTTAGTTACTTTTTTCGGTAACGCCTACAACACTGCTTTAACGTCATAGGTCGGGACCTTGGGTTTACACACTGACTACCAAGTAAGGAAGAGCTGCAGTTCTTCGACTTAAGACTTGTGTTTCAAGAGAGCCATTTAGGTTGGTGTTACTTTCCTTGAACCAAGTCAATTCAGCACACTCAAAAATAAGGAAGCGGGCAACCGCTTCGTTGTATTTGGAATTTGTGCTCTTAAAGTCCTGTCAGCACCGGATGCACGTTACTCTTGAGAAGAAATTTGGTCGACTTGTGACCACCGGCGTCCTTTCGGTGGAACTAATTGCGTTAGCTGAAGCTTTCCTCCAAAAAACAAAAGGGGTCTCTCTACCAGAAAGATCCAAAGTTGGGGGCTCCACGGTGAGAACTGAGGATATGTCATTAATATCCCAGAACCTCCACAAAATATGTAGTAGACACAAGGTACTCTCGGGTTTTACAGACCCCAACAAGCTGAAGAATGGACATTTGGGCCAGTTGCCATGAGTTCATCAAAGAAACAGCGCAACGACGGGACAAGAAATAACAAGAGATTATGCTCAACTGAAACAGATGGTGTGCGGTTAGTAAGTTTTGTCAATGCTGAACCCGCGTGCGGGTCGAACACTCTTTTTTGGCTATGTGATTCTGTGTGTAGAGAAATTTGTACTAATCATTGTCATCAGCAGCAGCAGACTGACGGCGCCCACTGCATGGAAAAGGACTCTCCCATGTCTCTCCAACTAACCCTGTCCTTTGCCAGCTGCGGCCACCGTATCCCCGCAAACTTCTTAATCGCATTAGCCTACCTAACTTTCTGACATCCCCTGCTACCCTTGTCTTCTCTTGGAATCCGCTCCGTAACCCTTAAGGACGAGCGGTTATCTTGCGTTCATATTAAATGCCCTGCTCAAGCCCATTTCTTCCTCCTGATTTCGACTGGAATGTCATTAGCCCGCGTTTTATTCCCTCACGCATTGCGCCCACTTCCGTTCTCTTAACGTCACACCATCTTCGTTAGCCTCCACGTTTCTTCCCCATAGGTAGGTTCCGGTGAGATAAGGTAGCCGACTAAGGAAGTCTGGAAAGGAATGCTAATGAATGTGCGTGCATATAGAAACAGCATTACGTGAGTAAACCGCAAAGTGGAAATGTTCAAAGGGGAGAATGTGGGGAAAAAATTGCCGACGATTACTTTACTTCCTAATGCGAAATTTGAGTGCAGCTGATCAGCGGTTTCAGCTTTCAGGCAAAGAATATTGAGGCAAAGAATTCGAGCAAGATATGTATGTACAATTAGAGACAACTTGTCATTTACCAGATATTACTTCTTCAAGAAACACTCCACTAACAGTTCTTGAATGTCATGAAGGAAGCTTTGTGGATGGCAGAATAGATGGATATATGCTGAACCTGCCGCACCAATGCCTGGTTCTCAAACACGCTGTCTGTGCAAGTATTTCGCGAGTTTGGCACACCCATGGGAGGCGTTACGAGTGAGAGGAACGGGATTTTCTCCCGCATAAGTGGTAAGATTTTCGTCTTTGTCTTTATATCTACATTAAAGTCCCCACCCACCCTGCAAACCTAGCAGGTGGCAGTTTCTGGTTGATCGTGAGTTCGCTCACCGTTGTTAGCAATAAAGCATGCAGCCCACATCTCTCTCTCATCACCCCACGTACCTCAAAGCGCGATTCAGGCGTCTACTGACCCAGGGAGCCAGTTATGCGTACTTCCGTTCCTTAAAAATATGGAGCACTTTGGCAGCCTAAGTGCGCAAGGCGAAAGCCTTTCTCGCGCTACTTCGCCTGCCAATGACTGCCTATGTTTGTTACGACTGAGACCACACCATTGTGTTTCTTTCTTAATGCTTTGTTTATTTCACTGAAGTACTAAGGGGCGTCTGTTGTACTTCGTTCTCTATGTCTGAAATATCACAGTCAGCGACAGCTTCAAGGTTGTCGTCGGGAAAGACGTCTTCCTACTATTCACGACCAATAAACGCTTTATGTTTGCCCGAAACAATGTCCACGAAGGCTGCTTTGTGATCACTCAAGTGTACAGATATGTGCTCCAGATCTATGGTGCCGGAGCACGTCTAGAACACCAAATCCAGGCAGCTGCCATGTTCTGTGGTAGCTTTACTGGTGGGGGTGATCAGTTGAAAAGCTAGCGCGCTTCGCTGTCTATTGATGAAGTCGTTCTTCCTCCTTGCATCTTGGTTGACGTCCACCCAAGGCGACCATACGTCGGAGCGCAATGTAAGCGCGCACACCAGCTGCGTGCTCTGACGACACTCCGCGCATGCGCCCAACTGACGAGGTGGGTGGCGTCTGCTCTACCGTCGGCGCAACGGCGAGGCACGCAATCTGAGCCCACAAACTCTCCCACACCGAGCTACGAAAGAGGAGCGCTCGATACCGCCGCGCCGACAGCTCCACCTGTCGACGAAGATGACGTCGCTATTGGCAGCTGCGCTCGTCGATGGGTCATCCGAGGCTCTGGATGTAACGCCGGATGGACGGACGGACGGAAGATTGAGCCATTAAAGGCTTTCGCCTTAATATGTTGCGATTTATGTGTGAATGTAAAGACAGAGACGTGATTGTGGCTGACAAAAAAAACCGCTGAAGGGAGCAATAAATGCTCTCGCTTCACACTCTTCAAAGTCGAGCTTAATTGCCTCCCCCTTTAATTGATTCTGCCCATGAAGGCACATTTAGAAAATTATTTTAGAAGAAAATTAAGGAGAAAGCTATTTTGCCTGTACCCATCAGAGCAGATATGGAATGCGCTTAGAAGCTGCTGAGGCTGGAGGCTACATGTTGAGTTGGATACGCCACTATATGGCAGAAAGGTCGTGTTTTTTCCGGACTGAAGACGGAGCGACCTCTTTACATATTTATTCGCGCGGAGTCCATCAGGGTCGAGCGCTGAGCCCCACTCTCTTCAACCTTGCTCTCATCGGCTTGGTTGACTGATTTCCACAATCTGTTCAGATCTCATTATTTGCCGGTGATATCTCTATTTGGACAGCGAGTGGGACCCGTCCCCAATATGGTGCCAGAAAAGGCGGCAACGATGCTGACATTATACCTTCTTCAGCAGGGCTTAAATATTTCGACCGAGAAATGTTCTCTCGTGCCGTTCACACGCAAAAAATGACATGTTACGCTATATATATTAATGACAACGCCATTCCCTATTAGAGAAGTCACCACTTCCTTGGCAATATTTTCGATTGCAACCTCTCATTTAGTCCCCGTGTCTACGGCATGCGAAAAAGACTGGCAGCGATTGTTCATATCGTCTCCTTCCTTGGGGGAAAGTGCTGGCGCGCATCTGTGCACTCGATGCTTCAACTATACCGTTCGCTGTTCTTTGGATACATGCGGTATAGCTTTCTGGTTTTAAGCAATATTAGAAAGACAAACATGCGGACACATGAAAGTGTTCAAACGCAAGCTCTACGAACCTGCCTTGGACTGCCTTAATGTGCCTCAACAGCAGCCACTGTTCTTTTCGCTTGGGAGCATCGAGTTACTACATAGATTGCGGTTGACACCACGGGAATGCATTCAGCACCTCACACGAGTTCCGAGTCATCATTTTGAAACTCTTCCAGTTCTCAGAAGAAGTCATACTGCACATCGTGCCTATCTTCTCTCGCAGTTCACGCATGCTTCAAGGACATGCTCACCCATATAGTCTCCATGAACCTGGGGTACACCTCTCTATTCCGGAAATTACTTATAAATCTGGTTTACCTTCGCCTGCTCTCAAACAAATGACATTGCATCCTCGGCATTTTAACCATAAACACCGCATACATGCCAACACAGATGACTCAGTGACTTCAACAAGTTCTGCTGGGGGTGTGGTGATACCGGCCAGGTCTATATTATTGAAGGTGAGGACCCATTATTTCACCTCTTCAACTCGTACGGAACTGACTGCCCTACGGGCTGCAGTTCAATTCATGAGTCAGGAATCTGCACATGACTGGAAAGTTCTCACTGACTCTAAAGCAGCCCTTCAAGACCTGCAAGCTGCACTACGCCGTGAGTCACAAGAACAACTATTTGCAGAAGTTGGCGAGCTGTACCACGACGCCCCATTGAAATGACATAACATAATATTCCAGTGGATGCCAGGCCAATGCGGTATTACTGGAAATCACCAGGCACTGCCCGTTCTCCCTATAATGACGAAATCCTTGTCAATACCCCTCTAACGAGAGCTCCCGCAGCGTGTGGGCTTCATTCTTCGTGGCAGGAGCTCACACTTCTGGAGAGTTCTGCAGCCGTCGCGTCAGGGCATTGGACTGTGGGCTGCGCCTCCGTCTTCCATATGAAATACCGCGTAGCAAACAACATTACTGTGCCGTCTATTGCTGGGCGTTGCCTTCACCAATAAATATGCTTTCCGGATGGCGATTGCCGACAGCCTTTCTTGCGTAAACTCTATCTGCGAAAAGTCAATCAGTATTCTCCTGTGTGACTGCCCTGTCTTTGTGAGCGATAGGCGTAAGCCGGGTTGTTCTCTGAACCGCCTTGATCCTCTCACTTTCACAGAGGCCAACATCCTCGCTCCGTGGTCACAACAGTCGACTGCCGTCAAGGCTTACACGGCACTGTTTTATTTTTTGCGAGAGACTGCCTAGATTGACATATTTTGTCAGTGTTTCCTGTTGCCTTCTATCTTCCCTCTTTAATGTCCTCATTCCCTTCCCCTGTGGAGGGTAGCCAACCTGAAACCCTTCTGGTTAACATTTCTCCATTTCCCCCCTTTCTGTATCTATCTAGGAGTGCTCTTGAGGGAAGCTTCTTCAGATTAACTTGAAACGTTTTGCACAGCTGAAACCGAATTTTTGATCTAAATTCCACACGCCTTTATAACGCTCTATAGGCTTTCTCCAAATTTCCTCCACAAAGTGCCCAAGCCGACAGCTTCTACAGGCTCCATTGGGCAACCATGGTTCGGCGATGGCTAGGCGATTGGTCTTGATGCACGCGTGAAGAACTCGAGCCGCGAAAGCTTAGGGGAGAGGGGACAAAGTGCGACCTGGGGAAAAATCGGACATGTTGGCACTTGGCGCTCCCTAAACTTTTAAGCAAGCGAACATAACAATTGCAGATTCACAGTCAAGCACACTTATAACAAGCCTGAAGGTCCCTCAGAATGCGTTAATGTACCCACGTTTCGTAGTAAGTGGAATTTCCGTATTACAGCCAGAAATACTAATAACACAAAGCTGGCATGCACTCTTATACATTGTTGTTGTTGTTCTTGGTTTCCTCAAAATAAAGGCGCGTACCCACTGCGGGGGAAATGCCAAGACACAGGGGATGACTGACAGGTGCCCCAAATGTGAAGGATTGAAATAAATACTGAAAAGGAAATATATTGGAAATATAGATAATTATAATAATGGGGAAATAAATGAAATGAATACAGATTTTAAACTGAAAGAACCCAAACAATTACTGTGAGATCGGTGACTGAAAGATGAAACGGGTCTAGACGTGCCATATTTAGAATAGCTTTCCTTGCAGACAAATATCGATCATGGTTTGGTTTGGTTTATGGGGTTTAACGTCCCAAAGCGACTAAGGCTATGAGAGACGCCGTAGTGGAGGGCTCCGGAAATTTCGACCACCTGGGGTTCTTTAACGTGCACTGACATCGCACAGTACACGGGCCTCTAGAATTTCTCCTCCAAAGAAATTCCAGCCGCCGCGGCCGGGATCGAACCCACGTCTTTCGGGTCAGTAGCCGAGCACCATAGCCACTGAGCCACCGCGGCGGCCAAATATCGATCATGAGAAAGAGCTTAGGACGGCAGCCGTTTAGTGTCTAAAAAGAAGTTTTAAATGGCGGAGAGCACACTCCAGTTACTGTACCCAAGGGAGGAAACACTAAGAGACAGATCAACTATAGCTGACAGACTTAGACTGAGCTGTCGTAACGGATGCTCTAACAATCACCTCCTTAAACAGGAGCAACTGCGGCAGGTCAACAAGAAATGATCTATCGTTTCTGGTTCACCGCAGAACGGGCACAATGGGGAGACTGCCAGACTGGATCTATGAATGTAGAAGTTTAAGTGAGGCACTCGACAACGTAGAGGCATGAAGGAAACCTTAAGCTTGCGTGATCGCCATGCTTTACTGCACCACGGTTAAAGGAGTCCGGAATTCGGGACAGCAAGTCAGTGCTTATGGTGCAAATTCTTTCAGCAGCAGACACCTGTGAAAACTGGCCGCAGTAATATATGCGATAGGCGGAAGCAGAGATACGACTGGGCCCTGAAAACATTGGGTCATGCACATCTTCTTCGTCTTCATAATAGCAATTTCTTACTGGAGACCATAGACTGCTTTCTAAACTCTTCAACACACTCACGTTTTCTTTACCGACGTGGTACTTGCCAATGATCTGCTTTTGGAGACGGAATTTAACCTCCAGGGCCGCCGCTGCTAGGTCGGCCTCGTCCTGACCATATTCTTCAGATTCCGCAAGTTGGGAAGTGCTCATTTTGGTTTCTTCAGTTCAAGGACATGCGATGTTCCCATTACCATCCACACCAGGAAAGTCATCCCAGACGGTGACGTCTACTCAGACCAGTTGTCCATCAACACTTTCCAAGTACACGCGCGTCTCACTACGTGGAATTTAGAGTGCTATGTGTCGTTGCTGGGCCCATGCAGCTAACAAGAAATAGCGCAGCGCATTTTTGGGACCATCGGGAAGATGAGTCATGCTACGTTACCGGCTGGGCCAGCAGTGCTTATAAGGTGTCTTGTATTTGAAGTTGTGCCACTGATGCAGTTGGTTCATACGGTATAGTTCCAAATTCTTCATTGATCATATCTAGCATTAACCTCGCTTCTCATACTCTTTTGGACAATATTTATGGTTTATAGGGGTTTAACGTACCAAAGCAGCCCAGGCTATGAGGGACACTGAAGTGAAGGTCTACGGGTATTTCGACCACCGGAGGTTCTTTAACGAGCACTGACATCGCGCAGTACACGTCAAGTTGGTACGCATGCATGCAGTGGTTCACTCGTGAGCCATTTGTGTCGTTGGTCCTTGACTGGCGGTTATCAGCTTTTGATGCCATCCTTTATAATGCGTTTGTTGGTCGCTGAACTGTTTTCTGGGTAGTGCTAATGCGGCTGGGAGACACACTGTGGTGTCTGCCCTGGAAAGAAGCTCGAGTTTTTCGACTGCGGGTGCTAGTTGACAGCCCCTCCTCGTTCGCTACAACACAGTACTGGAAGCGCAGTTGTTCATTGGATCTTAGATGCGCTTCCATTGCCCCATAGCCTATTTTGATGCTAGCGCCGTGCTCGTTCGTAATATCAGCGAGCGTTAGTTATAACTGCGGCCGTAATTTATGGGATGGACTGTATCTAGTACGACCCGCCTATTGTCCACTGCATCTATTCCTTCTCAGCAAACGGGCGGCGCGGGGGGTAAATCTTTTCCCCTCGTGCGCTTTTCTGGTATGCTCACTTAATGCGTCTTTCTCTCTGCTTATTTCAATTGATTTAAATAAAACTTGAGCACATTTTTGTTCTTTGACGCATGTATGCTGCAATAAATTGGTGGTACGAATGAGATAACTTGTTTGTTTCTAAAGTTTGTTAGCGATACCCGTGTAAACTCCTTTGCAACAGCATGGACCAGCCAGTATGGCGTATGCACTGCTCGAGAGCCCCAGAGAAGAAAAACACTTCACCCTTAATGCCACTTACTGGAATTGGATTTCTACTGGCCTGTAATCGTAAGATTTTCTTTATTCGTCATATTAACGCTTAGTGAGGCGGAAAGAAAGCAAACCTAGCGGTAATTGAAAGGACGAGCAGCGCAACGCTATCAGGATTTATTTGTCTGCATCGAGGCATTTATGAGATATCCGGCATTCGGCAGTTTTTGTAACTTTTTCACTCTGCAGGCTTTTGAGCGCGGATTGTTTTCTTTTCATAAGGTGTCTTTATCTCGCTCAAGCATAAGTTGTTGGCATCATTGAATGTAACTTCATGAATAGCACGAAAACAAACTCTTGTTTTCTACACAGAAGCACCCAGCAAAAAGATAAGAGCTTCCCATCTTTAAAGTGCCTGTCTCGATATCGTATAAATACAGGGCTGCGATGTGTCCGTGAGTTCGCAGCGGGGCCAGTATTAAGGAAAAATCGTGTAAAATAAAAAAGTGGCAAAATTGAGCGCTATCGCCAAGCTAAAGAACGTTACAGAAGAGCTCTCAAGCGTGGTTCATTATTGCGAAGCAAAGTGTCTGTAAGAAGACAGAGTGCCTCGTAACGTTCACACCTAGGTAAGGTAGCTTACAACACTTATTTAAGAGGCGCATTTAAAGCCATGTACACAGTCGTCGTTGAAACAGAGAAGCTTCGTGCTGGCATACTCTTGGTCCAGGATCGAATGACCTCAGGCAGCTTCCCTCCTTTAATGCTTGAAGGGCTCTAGCAAACTCCTTGCTGTTCATGATTTCGCTCATCGGGAAATGCAGTTGAGCAGACATAGCAGTAATTAAATTTATGTAAAAAAATTACCGTGATTTTGATACTTTTCTCGGTAATTTGTGACGTACTTCATTACTTCTGTGGGCTGGTGATTTAGTAATATAATTAATTACTTTGGAAGATTAATTTTGTGCCAAAATCAATTTCTCGCGAAATTCCTTGCGATCAGTAATGAGTCTGTGCTCCTTCTTGTACCGGCCATGCTCTGGCGTCGCACTTGCATGGTTGAACTATGACAAAGCAGAAAAACGCACTGCCAGCAGTAGCCAGCACTCCAGTGAAGCCGCCGCACGCGTGCGAGAGGCGATAAGCGCACATGTTTCAGCAGCACATATCTTCCGGCACTGCGTACGGTCGCACGCACAGGAACGCCGCAGGCCACCGCGACAGCTCTACGTTCATGGCATATTCGTAGCCCTATTGCACCTAGGCACAGACGCACTGCGAGTGCTTGAGCGAGGACTTCCCTTCACACTGCTTCAGATCGCGACGGAACCAAGGATCTGGACTCCGTCCACCAGCAGTGTTCCCAGAAAAGCCGTCAGGGCACGTGTGCAAACTTTCACCTACTTGTCTTTTAGTGCTACCTGGGGCCACCTGGTGGCATTATTCCACCCTCCCGAAAAAAAATAAACTGATAAGCATTTGGGCGTTACGAGCTAACTGGAGAGGGAACGGAACAAAAAGCGAATGGTCAAAATGAAAGTATACAAACAGGCTCCGTGCGACAAAAGAACAAAAAAAACACTGCTGAAGCTCTGCGAGCTAGCGCGTGAAATAGGGCTTCATACGGAGCGCGTGCATTACACCAGGTTGGGGTCGACGGCGAGCACTCTGCACGGAGCAGTTGAGCTGAGAGGTTATCCTGCCAGGGGGCCAACGGGAGCGCACGCTCGCCGAATGGGCTCCGTGTTTTACACGGCTTTTGAGCAAGTTTTACCGCTTACTTCGCACTCCAGCACCACGAGACTTCCAGAAGATTGTTCCGCATCGTTGGACACCGTACTTCCCACCTTCACCACCATTTCGGCAAGTTCGAGACCAAACGTGGCCGGCGGCCGGCGGCCGCGTTCAGCCGAACGCCGCAGCAACAGCGGCGGCTTTGCCTGCATATGCCACATTTCTCGCCATGGAGTACACCGTGCAAGGTGAGCCATTTCACCCCACAAGGTTCCAACTCCCGACTGGAAACATGTCCTCACTGTGAGAAAATCAAGCAAGTATAGCGAATTCAACTAAAGCAGGCGACACAGCGACGCCAACACGCCAAGCCGGAGACGCGGCATGTGGTTCAGCTAAAACAAAAGAAATTGCCTCCCGCTCCACCTCGCTACAAAAATTCACGGCCTTTACCTCCCTTGCCGCTCGACGACTACAACATTGTCTTTAGGCCAACAGGCGGCAGTTTTGATGTCACGGCGTTCTCAGAGCGTGAGCTTCGAGCAGCCATACTGAATGGCAGCGGCGTACCAGTCGAAGCTGCCGGAGAGGACCTAGTACGCAATAACCTAGTCAAAAACATTCTTGCCATGGCGTCACCCAACAAGGAACGCGCTCTACAATACGTCCAACTAAAATACATCACTGTGCAGGGACTCAAGGTGGCAGTGGTAACCTACATTGCGCCACCCCCCCCCCCCCCACCCCCCTGACACTGGAATCCAGGAAATCATATACAAGGCTTACGGGAATGAGTCTCCAACGGAAATCTTTGAAGATCGGAGAAGAGCAAATCCACTCCCTCCCGTAGTACAGGCACTTTCTCTAGGAAAGACGTCAACATTCCTTTCTAATCCACTTCGCGGCGGACAGGCTGCCACAATCCATCGGCTACTACGGAGTCCTACATGCGGTTTACCCCTTCCGTCGGAAAGTTGAATCATGCATGAACTGTCGCACAGTTTGGCACAGGCGTGACGTGTGCCCAAAGTCAGTCCAAGATTATTGTCAGTGGTGCGGTGTTCACCACCCATCAGAGCAAGTCTGCACCCCAGTCTGCTTCGTATGTGGAGGCGACCACAGAACGAGAGACGCAAGATGCAGACATCGTTTCGAACGCACGACCAGAAAAACATCGTGATCCTCGTGGGCCAATTAACGACCTTCAATATCAAGCTCCAAAACGCTTCGACCACACCCTCCAGGTCAAACTCCAGGCGGCAGTTTTGATGTCACGGCGTTCTCAGAGCGTGAGCTTCGAGCAGCCATACTGAACGGCAGAGCGGTACCAGTCGAGGCTGCCGGAGATGACCTAGTACGCAATAACCTCGTCAAAAACATTCTTGCAATGGCGTCACCCAACAAGGAACGCGTTCTCCAATACGTCCAACTAAAATCCATCACTGATCCATCAACTCATTCCCCAGGCTGCAGGGTTCCAGATCCGCCAGCAAAAGTCCAACAACAAGCGGAGACTTCACCGGCTCGTCCAGGGCCGGAACATCCAAACAGGCCAGCTTGGTGGGCAGGGGCTCCTATCTTTTGCACGATCGATCAGTCTCAAAAATTCTAAAAGCAAAAAATCATACGCAACCTAATGGAAGAGAATCGAATCTTTAAACAGCAGGTGGCGCTGATTCTCGCTCGATTAAACACCCTGACGAGTCCCACCACCCCATCCACAACCCATAATTCACCTCCTTAAATAGAAGAATCCAACCCTAAAGATAAGTCTCAACAATTGGAGCAAACCTCTTTTCCCCAGGCACACCTCGCTCCTCGTAAAAAAACGTCCCCTGGTTGCTGAGGGAACGCAAATAGTAACAATCCAACAACTCCGGGAGATCAAGGAAAAAACCCAACAACATTGAACAAAAAGTGCAGTTGGGCTTCACTCAGATCGCTGAACGATTTACTCACCTGGAGCAAGTACTTGATTATATTGTCAAGAAACTTAGCAGCCCCTAGTCTAACCCTTCCTCCCAACCAGCATAGAGATGGCTACCCTTCAACGCCAACCCCCCGTCAAAATCCTTCCCTCCATATTTGGCAGGGGAACTGCAGAGGCGTAAAAAAGAAAAAACGAATTTTCTTCTTTTTATTCAGCAAGGCTCTCAAATCTAAGACGGTACAGCAATCCAGGAAGCTAACAACACGTATAAGTTACCAGGCTATCAAGCTATCCACCCCTCTGATGCATCACACCCATGCGTCACTACATTCGTGCATCGCAACATTACCTATATCATTCATGACGTGACAGACGTGTCCATGACTGCCAGTACATTTAAATCCTCCCTCGCACATGAGGACAACCTACTTACTTTGTCCTGAATATCTACAGCCACGCGAAAGCATAAACATCCAGAGCTTCTCAGGACCTTACGAAAAGCTCTTTCTGTAGCGGTGCACTCCCCACTAATTGGTTTCGGGAAATTTCACGTCATGCACGGGGGCTTGGGATATGAATATACTCAACCCAAAGGAAAACATCTCTGGGAATTCAACCGCCAGAATCACATGACTCCCTATACAGATCCTAAAAAAGAAGAAACTAGAATAGGCAACAGCGTAAGCAGAAACACCTGCCCAGACCTCACCCTTGGAAAACATCTAAAGCATGTGACCTGGACAAATACAGATCAAAACCTCGGAAGTGACAACTTTATTCCTTCACTCACGTGTTACGGAAAAAGCCTCACCCTGCCAGTCAAAATTAAACGCACAGTGGACTGGGACCTTTTCAGGAAAAAGCGAGAGTTCACTGCCACTCATCAAAATACAGGACTACTCCTCCTAGGTTACCCAATTAAACAAATAAATTGGAGCTTCTACCAAGGAAGCAGCAACTACTCAGGAGTCGAATCAATAGAAAGCCGACTACAACATCTGTGGCAAGCCTATGAAGGGGTGGAAAAGCGATGGTTGCGGCAAAAACACAGTCGCAAACTTAAACGTACGTTGGACAAATTCTATAGCAAATTACGGAGCACGCTACCTGGCTAACCACTCAGCAATGGCCTCAGATCTGTAACAGACCGGATGGCAATCTCAAATTTATGAAAACATGGCATTTCCTCAGATTTATATTAGATCCCAACTCACATAGAACTCAGACCTCCAAAGCTATTAATTCCGCACAACAACAAGGCCAGGACATTATTGAAATACTTATAGATAAATTCTTCCCAGACACCCCTCAACTAACCCCTGTACAATATGAGGGATCTTGTAACTCTCAACACTGTGCCCCTCTAGCCGAGGCAGAGGTTTGGGCAGCTTTATAGCAGCTCAGGACCACTTCAGCACCAGGAGCAGATCAAGTCACCAATAAGGCTGTGAGAAATCTGGATGGCAGAACCGTCGCGGCCTTCACAGAATTCATGAATCAGCATTGGGAAGCTGGCACGCTCCCAAAACAGTGGAAACATGCCAGGATTACCTTTATATCTAAACCAGGCAAACAGTTAGACCGGCAAAATCTTCGGCCCATATCTCTAACTTCGTGTGCGGGCAAGCTCATGGAGCACGTTGTCCTAAACCATCTCATCCGACACACGGAAGAGAACAACATCTACCCCCATACCATGTTCGGTTTCAGATCCCACCTTTCAACAAAGGATGTCATGCAAGAGATCAAGGAAGGCATACTTGATCTTTCGAGACCTCACCTCACCAAAGCAGTTCTTGCTTTAGACTTAACCAAATCATTTGATAATGTGCAACATTCGGCCATTTTACAAGCTTTGAGCTCTCTGCACATGGGAGAGCACACCTATGCTTATGTGACAGCTTTTCGTACGGGCAGGACCGCGGAGTTCCAAATCGGATCAGTCACATCTCCTACCTTCCCACTAGGCAGCCGAGGCACGCCACAAGGTGCAGTTCTCTCACAGTTCTCTCACATCAGGCTTATCCCTCTTGCTCAAATCTTTTCTAAAATCCCCCCCCCCCTTCTATCACTCCATCTATGCGGATGATATTACCGTCAGGACTAGCGGAGGAAAGTGCGGTAAAATAGAGTAAACATTACAAAATGCAACAGACGCGGTCCAAAAATATGCACAAAGGGTAGGCCTGGCATGTTCCCCTGCAAAATAAGAACTCCGACTAACCAGACCGCAATACCCGGATTCTGATCAGCCACAAATTGTCATCAAACTTGAAGACTGTCGCGAATCGGGGTGACGCCTCCCCACCGGCTGGAGGGGAACGCTTTCGCGTGTAGGTTCGAAGAAGAAACCAAACGAATCAAACAAAACGTTATGAAGCCGTGTTTATATTTCAAAGCAAAGGAGCCAATAAAAGAAACGAAAACAGCAAGGAAAATACACACTAGACACGCGTACAACACTACGGATAAAAAGGAGAGAGTTCACCGGATACAAAGCGTCCCAGGTGGAGCGGCAATGCCTTGCAGGCCGCACACACGCGGGTTGTCGACTTGCGATGCGTCGCTGGCGTCGCTGCGGTGCGTCGCTGGCAGGTTAAGGCGTGGCCATATATGTTGAACCTAAAAGAATTAAAGTCAACCCCTAAGCTAAGGGCCAACAAAAGAAAAACATATTGTCGAAATCTGTGCTCCGCGCCCTTTTCCTTTTCTAAAAGGCATCGACGTATGCATTGATTCATTAATAAATGTTTTATTGTGTTTACGTGATGATTTTACTATAACGTTTTTAAAACTGTCTAGTTCAAGCGAACCCATTTGCTTACAACTCCATACTATACACTGCCCTTTCGTGTAGCATTGTCCACAGGGCACGCACATTACTAAAATACCATGCGTGTTTTCAGGAGTAGTTCTGCCAGTGAAATGTTATGTGTTATATTAATGGAACTGGGTGAGTGGTTATAATCAGTACAGCACAGTGGTTGAGTCATGCGTCTGCAAACTCTTTTTCGTTAGGCTGTACGGCGCACCAGAACTTCCATGATGATCAACGCAACAAAGAGATTTGGAACCTTTTATTTCCTACAATTTATTTTCTACTTAGTCTGTTTGCATTGGCTGTTGCCGGCAGAAGAAAACCGAAGGAAAAAAGGCGCTAAGGGTTTCTCTCTGTGCCAGGAACGTAGTACCGTAGCGAAGACACGAAACCATGGCAAGCAAACCGTCCATCTTCGACCTCAAGGCACAAAGGGCCTTAGTTGTGAGAGCTCCAGCAGCGGCTTCAGCCAACGGAGTCCCGGACTGGGGACCCGACCATCCCTGCCCTTGCCCGGAAACAATTTCTACAATTGTACTACTAATATTATAGCAAGCAAATGCTTCAGCGCTTAGAATTATCGGGCAGGGTGGCGTGTTATTCAAACTCTTTAGTGAAGAGCATGTACATGTGCCGACAAATATAAAACTCGACAGCGTCAATGCTTGCCGCTGTACTGAGCTGTCATTAAATACAGGCAAACTGTTGTTTCACATGGTCGCAGTGAACGACTGTGGAAGCTGTTATGATGCAAACAAGGCAAATAGTTTTCGGAGCTATAACGTGTAATCACGCTCTTTCAGAGCATTCTGCTCGCTTACAGCGAGCGTAGAAATTGCAACGCGTCCAGCCTGGTTACAGGAAGTGAGAAGGACCCGTGCCAGCAGCGATGAGTAATAGCTCGTTCAAAACAAAAAAAGAAATCTTGCAACATTGTGTTATCTGTCTAACCAGGTCAAAGCGAGCAGCGCACGTTTCACCCTCGCCGTGCACCCCCTCCTACCCCCCACTCAGAACTGCGCGCCTGACTTAGCAAGCAGAGAAAGCGGCCCCTACTGCCAAACGCCGCAGGTAATCAGCTAGTACGGCGCGAGCGAGAAAAAAGACACGGCTTCAAGCATGAAAGGACGCGCACGCGCACTGCGATGTTTCGACACCAGAAGCGCAACGTCAAACGGCGCGGCGATTCAGTTTTATCTGATTCTGGCCGCCTCTCGCGTACCTCGACTTATTTTGCCGCCAGGTGTACATCGCACCCTGCCAGAACTAATTGAAGCCCACCTCACGGAGCAATACGATTGCCTATCTCGAACACCTACCGGACAGAATCTTCCGAAAAGACTCAAAATCACATTCGACGACCAAATTTCGGATCAGCATAACATTTCTCTAGTCGTTGCAAAAAATCCTTATATTCTTCCTCTGCCAGAAACACCTGTCCTGAGCAGGACAAGATCGTCGCACAGCTCGTGCAACAGCCCTGCATAAGCACTACGCTAGTGATCGAACAGCCACGTACGTTGATGCTGCAGAATATTCTACCCCCTCAGCCTATGCCATCACGGTACTTAACCGCGATCATAATCCTTGCTCAACTCTAACTCTCAATCGCGATCAACATCCCGTCGAGGCTGAAGAAGCAACTATAGCCCTGGCCATTAATCAAACAAATGAAAAATACGTATTCTAAGGTTCTAAATCAGCCATACGAAATTTCGCCAAATAACGGGTTCACGCGCCAGGAATCATGTTCTGAACAGTGTTGTACCACCGAGTCCGCTCATCACACTCATCTGGGTTCCTGCGCATTGCAGACATCTGGGGAATACGGCTGCACACAATCACGCCCGAGGACTCGTCGCTCGGCCGGTGGACGGCTACCCCTCGTTCAGCAGTGCTTGGGAACGCAAGATGACGTACCGTGAAGCCACGCTTCACTACCGGGGTTCGCGACTAGGCTCCCCTCCCCATAAATCGCTAAATAAGGCCGAGCAAGTCGTTTGGCGACGGATTCAGTCAGACACTTTTGCTAACCCTTACCTGCATTCTCTTATGCACCCAGGGGACTATCATCCGTCCTGCAAATTATGCCAACACCCTAAGGCGCATGTTTATCACATACTAAGGACTTGCCGTAATACTCTAACTCCCCTTTTTCTGAGATTCGACGACCAGGAGAGATGGGAAGCCGTGCTGCACAGCTCACAGCCGGAGGTTCAGATCCGGAAGGTGACCTGGGCCACACAGGTCAACAGGGCCCATGGGCTCCTGGCCCCCTAGCGCGACCGCGAGGGCGCACTTGTTCCTGCAACCCCCTCATCCCTATCCCCATCCTCACTGGCTTCCTTTTAAGGGTTGCTTCATAAAAGTTTTTCCTCCTTCTCCTTGAGCAGAACTGCACAGAAGTAGCATCTCTGATATGACGCAAAACTCTTCAGTGGGCAATGTAGTCGCATAGGAGTTTCTCCAACAAGCCTGGGCGACGGACAGGGGTCCACACCCACACTTGGTCGTCCGGTTAATACTTGACCTGTCAGTTTCGTTGGTTTAGCGGCGTGCATGTGTCCCTGTTGCCACCTGATGTGCATGATGGCGATTATATTGCCTCCCGGTGGCAGCACATATATTGTCATATCGCTGCACTCAGAAGAAATCTCAACTGAGATCTAACAAACTTCGTTGGGAGTTTTCGGGAAAACCAGCTGCTGTGGACGGATTTGAGCCATATTGTTAACTCAGGGGCAACATAGGTGATAGTGTCACCGCCACATGCAGTTTATTTCGGCCAAAATACCTCCAGAATGACTCAATAGAACCGCAGAATTAACAGCTTGTCTGCGCCCCAGTGAATTTTGGAGACGTGGAGCGGAAATAAGCAGCCAAAGGATTTCCAATATTCATGCGAATAGCAAATTCTTCAAAATCAAGAAGGTGGGTTAAGTTTGAACGAGGGAATTCCGATTGAAGAGTGATGCAAGCAAGCATACGAATTTTGCGATTAAATTTTCGTATACATCAGCAAGGCGGCTGATCATTAAAACTAGGGCTACTTTTCTTCGAAGAAGGGCAAAATTACCGACGCCCATATTAAGACAAAAATTTGCAAATTTCGTAGGAACAGTGACCAATTCGGCAACTTTTTTTGTGTCGAGCCTAAAAAGTAATTTAAAAGTAAATTTTATTACTTTTGGAAAGTTACTCGAATATATTGCCCTTACCATTTGAGAGCAGTAATTTGAACTGAAACTTAATACTTTAGCGCGATTTCGTTTTCAAAAGTAATTTCGCAGTATACGCTGTTTAGACCGTGAAATGAAAACATCAACTCTGATGCGTTGTTTTCGTTGCGGTTAATATTAACTCCAGAGGATTCGAATTAAAAACTAGAAAATTAGGTCGGTAAGAAAGGAGAAACGTCTAGCGGAGCGTTTCTGTCTACAGCGTATGTATTCATTCTATTTTTTTTAGTCCTTGCTGGCATTCTCTCGATTTTCATAAAAAAAATTCCATGCACTAAGCGTAAAAACGGAGTGTTTCAAATTACATCACCTCGCTGAGTGAACAGATATTAGTGACTGCTGAGTGCAGATTATCAAAAGGGCTGAAACATTTTGTTACGAAGGAGGCCTTGTGCATAATACATCGTTTAAAATTTAAGCAAAGAAGATTTTTCTTCGGTCACCGACTGCTCTGATAATGTGCGAAAAATAATCCGAGGTTGCGACGCCAACACGCCAGAATAAAAGAAATGCCGGCGAGAAACTGAAATAACTGCAGCATTCACCGTATCCAAAACTGCCATGAATAGCTTGAGAACGGTTTGGATGAAACCGTACTATACTGGTTGCAACCATAGTCGGAATTGTATTGCGTTCTCTACAACACGCTGCGATCAATTGACCTGTCCCTGAGCTTGGCTTACGAGCCATAGTTTGTTTTTGCAGAAACCTGGTACATCACAGTGTGCTTTCCAAACAACATTATAATATTGCTTTTGGCCGCCCAGGCAGGGACAGCACCGACCCAGCTGTTTTCATTTTCGGCTAATGTTGAGCGCTTTTCACTCATCATGCGTGTATGGCGGCTATGATGCGAGGACATTGGTCATTCAAGTAAGAGTCCAACCTATTTTTATTATAAAAGCTCAAGGTTTTCTCTTACAACCCACTAACGATACCTAGACCTTACCGCCAACATGCTGTAGCAGCTTCGTTATTACTTACTGCATGAGTCTCTGACCTCCAGCAAACATAGAACAAGTGGTTTCAGGTTTTTCTTCGGTAGCTTGTATTTCATATCTTCGCGTTACTGCGATCAGTTCGGCTTACTAAGATTAGTGTTTGCTTGTAGTGCTCGAATTGTATAATGTTAGGCTAGCTGAAAGATACAAGAAGGAAATAAAACAAAATATGAATTACTTCCGTGACACGGCACACCTTTCACTAAATGTACAAGTTTATCCTAGCGGACACAGCGAACTGTGCCATATTCCAACCTGCCGCACAATATATGGTACACATAGTCTAGCAAACACGTTGCCCCGTCTTTTAAATAAGTTTCAAACTGCACAAGTTGATCTTTCACGCGCATGCCGCCAAGTTATACACGATGTATGTGCTACTTTATAGATTCTTTTTAGGGGGACACAGGGGCGCAATAAAAGACACGGACATAGAAGTAGACAGGGACATAGAAGTATTGCGCCCCTGTGTCCTCCTGAAAAGTTATGAACAAACACGCCCAAATTGAAGTACTTCTACTTTATAGATTCATTGCTTCTTTATTCCTTCACTGCTTCTTTATCTCTTTCGTTTCCGTATAGTGTTGAACAGATTTGAGCAACCGAATTCCTGTTGTTCGATGACGTGTATTTTTATGTTTCCTTTTTTTGTTACCATTTTTTGTTGCACACTTCATTCCTTGTAATTTTTCTAATAATACGCAAAACCAATTTTGATAACTATTGTTTGCATTTTGAGATGCTACTGTGTAAAACATTTATATGCTCCCTGCTGCCCTTCAATGTAGCGGCCGAGTAGCCCGTCAAGCCACAATTTCTGGCTTTTTTCCCTCGGCCCTCACCATGTGTACATGGGAAATAAATTGAAATTGAATATACGCTACTTTGTGTATCCCGCCGTACTTTGGAGCTTCACACGGGTCCATGGTACTTCCGCAAAATTTCTCGCAGTACTTCTCGCTATTATACCGCGGACAGTAACGCGAAACGGCCATCTTCTCTTCCCCTACCTGCGCTACATTTTTGTGTGGTCAATACTTCGGATCTGAACTCACATTTCCGAATCCCGATCTCTGGCCTCAAGTTCATTAATATGATTAATAAATTCAGACTCACAGCTAGATGCTCCTTGAAAACATGCAGTCTCATAAGGATTCCCCTATACGAAGTAAATACCTTAGTTGTGGTCCGCATTATATCAACCTCACGTGTACTGAATGACGACCAAATTTATCCTGGTTGGCATTCACAATGTTCTCATGTTTTTTTATGCGAACGACTCCCATGACTTCCTCATCCGGCGCTTTATACTTCAAATTATTAAAAAAAATACCACCAAGCTAACGCAGAATGTCAAGGATGTTGCGGAAGAATAAATAGCGGGCTTTCCTAGCACGGAGTGCAAAAATAAAGAAATAAATTCTTTCGGTCGAGTATCTTCGGAGTCTATACTTGCAATTTTTCAAGTTGCGTGGAGAATATATAAGCAGAGTAGAACTAGTGCCCTTGCCAGGTACCGTCTTCACTGAAAAAAAAAAAATCTTCACAAGAAACGTTCCGTCAAAAATAAAGCCTCATAAAACTACATGAATATTAATTTCAGCTGTTTTTCCGACGGCGAGAGCGACGCACCATGTTCGAGTTACAAATATATTTGTCGCGCGCTATTGCTTTAGACACTTTCTTGCTTCATCTTGATGAACTTCAAAACTTTCTGCTTTCAAATTCCTGTGTGTTGGATTCTTTAAGCGTTAGACTTTAGCAATGACTTTTCTGTATTTCACAGGCTCAAGCTAGACCTGCGACGAAGCAAGCTTACTTCATGCTAACTGCAGGCGTTTCAAACAAGCCTGTAAGTTCTAAAGATATGCTAAAAATATTTATTTCTTTTCTTAACGACAAGGCTTAACGACATGGCGGTTTATATCTGGAGGGAAGATGTGGACGCGCAGGAATATAAGCTTTCCACTACCAGGGAGCGTTTAACGTATATAGTGGCGGGCAAAAACTGGAGCCGTAAATGGTGCGCCTTTTAGGAGTTTTTTTGTAGGTGAAACTTTGTTGCGTTAAAAGAAGAGAATTGTACAAGACTGTTTGGACCATTAGCTTCAAACGTTAGGGCAGATAAAATGCGAAAATTACTAACAGGTTCATCCATAGGGGTTGGATGGCTTAAGAAATCAACGATAACGTACAGCCTTTGTCAAAAGTTTAGAGCCCAGGGGGTTTGCTTCTGGGCTGCATTGCTTTGCTCGTAATGCGACCTCAGTGTCCCAAATCTCCTGAAGGTAAGAAGATTTTCGGTCCTGCTCCCTCCGATGTGTAGGATTTCCACAAGTGCTGCCGGAGCGCCACAATAGTGCTTACAAGCAAACCCCCTGGGCTCTAAACTTTTGACAAAAGCTGTATGTTCAACAGGACTACATGATTAGTACACTTTAACAAAATACAAAAAACGACAAAAGAAATATAGCAGACTAGAAAATGAAAAAGAATCATGCAAAGACATACAATAACACTGTCATCAAAATAGAATTAGGAAACAGAAATAAGATTTAAAAACCTCGTGCTAAAGCAGAATTCACAAAGCGAGAATTTGAGACAAAATTTGCTTAGATCTCTAATAAGTTTACAGGTATTTTTGCGGTTTCTGGCTACTTTTACCTCGGTCGGGAATTTTTTCCATAATTTGACTCCACTCAACTCCATCAGGCCTTCACCGTAAACGTACATTTCTGAAGGTTAAAATTGCAGTGAAATGCTTGACTTGAAGTGCGAGAAGGTAGGACGAAGAGGCTTTGTGGAAAGGAAGAATTAGTGCGCATTATTTTGTTTATCACAGGGGAATAAATATTGCTCCCGGAATCATCGAAATCAGAAGTTACCACTGTCTGTGCCCGTTCTTGAAGGCGGAGTGACGGCGATAAGCAGGTTTTATACGTTTGAACTTAACATTCACAACAGTAACTGATATGTGAATGGCAGAATGAGAAGTAGAAAGAGTGCAGTACATCGTTATTAAAGTAATATCTTGCTCTAGTGAGTACGTGCAAACGAAAACCCAATTTTTTAGCATACGTTGTTTATTTGTGTGTTCCAATCTAATTGGCAGTCAGAAATAACTACCAATTATTTAAATGAAACCGGCGGTATTACAGAGCTACCTTGAGTGGGTGTAATTAAACATTTGACTGTCTTGAGCCTAGAGTAAAAAAAAAAGACGTACTTAATTTTGACTACGTTGAGCGTTAAGCGGTTTTTCAGGAGCCAGGAAGACAAGACTTTCAGTTCACCCATTAATGCCTTTTGAATAACCGAGAGGGATTCACCAGTAACTATAAGACCGCCGTGATCTGCGTACATTCGCACTTGAAAAGACTGAATTAGATGTGGAAGGTCGTTTATTTAAAGTGAAAACAGTATGTGACCTATAAGAGAGCCTTGCGATACACCGCAGGTTACATTTTTGATATCTGACATTAAATCATTGATGAGTACTTTTGCTGCCGACAATTTAAATAGCTATGAAAGAAATTAACTGAACTCTCAGGAATGCCAGGCATTTGTAATTTTTGCAATAAGATGGGATAACAAACCGTGTCAAATGCCTTTTCGATACGTAGGGTGTTTGAGCGAGCACTTTCATAAAATTTAAAAAATCGGCTTTTTGGGATAAAATTGAGCTTTTTCGCCACGGTATTACTAGTGTTGGCGGACACAAGAAAACCTGGAAATCGCCTTAGTTAGTAAGCTAGTTGACTAATTTTTAATAATTCAGATTTCACGAGTAGAGTCAGGCGGCTAGTTGAGATTGAATATTTAAAGCCTGTGGTTACAAATTTTAGTAGTTAGCTTTTAGAATTTCGAGATCGCGATTACCCTCGCCGCTTTGGCCGGACAAAATTTCGCCGCATCGCAGAAAAATACATGGCCTTTCGAAAGCATGCAGGCGAAGCAAACCCTTCAGTGCGCGTAACTAGCCGGAAAAGCCTGGTTTTGTCGCCGCCGTGCCAATGGTAATCGCGTTTTCGAAATACTAAAATGTGATAGGGCTATCATTAAAGGTCGGCAACAAATCTCTAATTGCAACTAGGTGCCCAGCTATACTAGTTAAAAGTTAATTATTAAAAATAGTTAACCACCTAACTAATTAGAACGGTTTACCCGTTTTCTGGCGTCGGCCAACACTGTTAATACTATGCCGCAAAAGCCATATTTTCACTTCAAAAATCCTTTCTTTTAAAATGTTTGAAAGTGTTCGCTGAAACATCAGGTATTGGAGAACAACGGCAGGTGTGTTATTCTAATCCTTGGAGGCATTAATAGCTTCTGATAAATTTCATATTGCTGTAGAAGACGAACTCTTTGTTGCTATAAAGCTGTGTTGTTCAGGTGTAGTAATATTATTCTGGTGAAGAAATTTTTTAACCTTTGGCGCGATGAGCTTTTTGAAGGCTGTGTGGAACACACGCACTACAGATATTGGTGTGTTGCTGCTCCTGCTTTGTATCTCCTCCTTTTTATATAGGGACTACTTCCGCAACTTCGGGTATATCTGGGTAGCAGTTATTAGGCAGTGACTTAACAAGTGGCATAGGTGAGAACCGAGGATATTATTGTTATCATTACTTACGCTTGTTTGAATACCATCAAGCCGAACTGCTTTGTTTGCTTCCATTTTACTAAGAAAGTTTATTTATTTTGTGGTGATATTTTGAAAATAGAGGTTATTTCTCAGAGGTTTAGGTACAGATGAGGCAGCTAAATGCAACTCAATTTGACTAGGAAGACCAGGGACAACGTCAATGAAGTATCATTGAAGCCATTAGCAACTTGTTGGAAGGTATTATTCGCTGTGTCTGGACTCTGTAGATTTAATTCAGTTACGCTTCTCCCGAAAGACGCGGGAGCGATCCGGGTCGCGGCAGTTGAATTTCTTTGGACGAGAAATTCTAGAGGCCCGGGTGCTGTACGATGTGAGTGCACGTTAAAGAACCCCAGGTGTTCGAAATTTCCGGAGCCCTCCACTACTTCGTCTCTCATAGCCTTAGTCGCTTTGGGACGTTAAACCCCATAAACCAACCAAGCAGTTACGCTTCTATCTTCCACAGTTGTTTTGTACGCCTTTGTTTTGTGTAACAAGTTTTGTATGATACAATTATCTCGATAATGTCACGTTGTAGTGACGCAGTCCAGCGGTTAGGAAGACAGCAACAATACCTGCAAACGAAGCTCTTTACTTGGGGTGACTTGCGCCCGCAAAAGAACTGAATCACTCGGCAGCGGCGTAAGCAACAAACCTATTCGTCAGTCGTCGAACTACGAATGCCTGCCGCTCATGGCATCGCTCAATTTAAAGCCGGAAAGGAAACTTCGAGATAACAGAAGATCATCTACAGTAATCTGGAAAAAACGTAGATGCCGCTCTTCATGGCTGCAATAAATCGAGATTAGTCCGGTCTCTTCTCGCGTCACGAACAAAAATGATAACCATCCTTTCCTGTGGCCTTGAGCGCGAACGAACGGACACTACAAAGATACGTGGCATTACCCCCCTCCCAAAGAAGCATTGTCTCGATGCTTTAAAATGACAATAAAGACGAATAATGCAAACTTAGAGTCCTTTAGCATTCATAATAGGGTTTAAGTCCTACGACATATACGACTTCCGGGCGTGCGCGCAGTCGCTGAGATGCTGTCGTGCCGTCGAGGATGACTTCATAGTCTAGGTGACCGATGCGGCGGAGAACCCGATATGGGCCAAAGTAGCGTCCCAGCAACTTGTCACTCAATGCACGGCGGCGAATTGGCGTCCATATCCAAAGACGTTCATCTGGCTTGTTATGCGTGTCTCGTCGGCGAACATTTTACCGTCGGGCGTTGGTGTGCTGTTGGTCTTTAATGCGAAGTCGCGCAAGACTTCGGGCTTCCTCCATGAAGGTAGGCGGCGACGTCGAGGTTGTCTTCGATTGAAACGTGCGGGAGCATTGCTTCGAGTGTTGTCGTGGGCTTCCTGCCGTATATAAGCTGGAATGTGGTAAACCTGGTTGTCTCCTAGACGGCAGTATTAGAGGCGAAGATCACGTAGGGCAGAATGGTGTCCCACGTCTTGTGTTCGGCGTCGATGTACATGGAGAGCACGTCTGCGATAGTTTTCTTCAGTCGCTCTGTGAGTCCATTGGTTTGTGTATGATAGGGAGTTGTCATCCAGTGGCTTGTCTGACTGTAGTTGAAATGGCTTGCATCAGCTCCGCTGTAAACGCTGTTCTTCTGTCTGTGATGAGCACTTCGGGGGCGCCGTGTCGCAGGAGAATTTGTTCGAGAAAAAATTTGCGACTTCTGTTGCGCTACCTTTAGGCAACGCTTTTGCTTCGGCGTATAGGGTCATGTAGTCGGTGGCCACGATGATCCACTTGTTACCTGATGATGAATTCGGAAAGGGGCCGAGGAGGTTCATCCCTGTTTTCTGAAAGGGCATAGTTGGAGGTGTTACGGGGTTCAGGAGTCCGGCTGGTCTAATCGGAGGCGTTTTGCGTCGCTGACACTCACGGCCCATTTTCACGTATTGGCAAACGTCGGTAGCTAGCCGCGGCCAATAGTACTTCTCGTGGATGCGGTGCAACGTGCGAGCAATCCCGAGATGCCCTGCAGTCGGCTCATCATGACATGCCTGCATAATTTCTTGCCTGAGATTTTTGGGCACGACAAGGAGATGCACTGTCCTGTTGTGAGCGAAGTTCTTCTTCAGGAGGACATTATTGTGAACGACGAAGGACGACAGTTGGCGGTTGAACTCTCGGGGAGGCGATGCGGCCTTGCCTTTCAGATAATCAACTAGGCTTTGCAACTAAGGATCCGAGCGCTGCTGCTGTCCGAAGCGGCTGGCGCTTATCGGTCCTAAGAAAGCGTAGTTGTCTTCCTCTTCTGGTGCTGCGTCGACGGGGGCTCGCGACACGAAGTCTGCGTCGGAATGCTTACGGCCAGATTTGTAGATTACACTTAAGTCAAATTCTCGAAAACGCCGAGTCCAACGAGCAAGGCGCACGGAGGGATCTTTCAAATTGGCGAGCCAGTACAGAGCATAGTGATTGCTCACAGTCTTGAACGGTCATCCGTACAGGTAGGAGCGAAATTTCGACGTGGCCCAAATAATGTCTAGGCATTCTTTCTCGGTGGTCGAATAGTTGGCCTCGGCTTTCGACAGTGAACGGCTAGCATACGGAATAACTTACCCCTGTCGACCATTTTTCTGAACGAGGACCGCTCCTAAGCCCACGCTGCTTGCATCGGTATGGATTTCGGTTTCGGCGTTTTCATCAAAGTGCCCGAGCACAGGAGGGGACTGCAAGCCGTGCTTAACCTCTTTGAAAGCTTCCACTTGCGGCGTTTCCTATTTAAAACGCACGTCAGCCTTGGTAAGTTGGGTCAAAGGTTCAGCGATGCACGATACGTTCTCGATGAATCGACGGTAATAAGCGCACAATCCAAGGAATATGCGTACAGCTTTCTTGTCACTAGGCTGTGGAATCTCTGCGATCGCAGCCATCTTCTGAGGGTCTGGGCGAACTTCCATCCTTGCTTACGACGTGACCAAGGAAAAGCAGCTCCTCGTAGGCGAAGTGGCACTTCTCTGGTTTCAGCGTTAGGCCTGAAGACTTGATTGTTTCCAGCACTATCTCAATCCTTCTGAAGTGGCCTTCAAAGCTTGAGGAGAAGGCAACAACGTCATCTCAGTACACTAGACAATTTACAAATTTTCCACTTCAAGCTTGAGAGCACCGTATCCATTATTCGCTGAAACGTCGCAGGGGCAGAAGAGAGGCCGAATGGCATCACCTTGAACTCGAAGAGTCCATCTGGTGTGATAAACGCTGTCTTCTCGCGAACTTTTTCGTCGACTTCAATTTGCCAGTAGCCGCTCTTGAGGTCCATCGATGAGAAGTACTTAGCCTTGCACAGCCGATCCAATGTGTCATCGATGCGTAGGAGGGGGTAGACATACTTCTTCATAATGCTGTTCAGGCGGCAGTAATGGACGCAAAAGCGAAGGGTGCCATCTTTCTTTTTCACTAGGACGGTTGGTGCTGCCCAGGGGCTCCTCGATGGCTGGATGACGTCGTCACGAAGCATTTCCTCAACTTGCTTGCGGATAGCTTGGCGTTCTAGCGGCGGTACGCAGTAGGGTCAGGGTTCAGGCTAGTAGGTAGTGAACATGAGGATCCATAGCGCACAAAATTAAATGGGCACCTCAAGCTTCGGGATTTTGTGCAGGGAACTGTTCAGCTGGGACCGAAGTATGCGGTACCACCGAAGAAATCAGCGCCGGAACTCTTATTCTTCGTCAAACAAGTCTCGAGTCGTGCCCCGTCCGCAGAGAAGGAATGGTGTAGCGTTGAAGGCATGGGTCTGCTAAACAAGTGAAAGCCGTCCAGCACGTGTGTTCCGGTGAGAAAGACAGTAAGGTACTTGAAGGACAATTGCTTGTGTATTCTACCGTCAGACAAAGAGGGAGGCTTTGCAGTGCTTCCAATAGATTTGTATCGAAAGAAAGCCCATGACGCAGTTAATTCAGTATTTAATCGGCACCAGCACTTCTGAGT
Source organism: Amblyomma mixtum (assembly GCF_055824585.1). Lineage (NCBI taxonomy): Eukaryota > Metazoa > Arthropoda > Arachnida > Ixodida > Ixodidae > Amblyomma > Amblyomma mixtum. Next base: position 137,591,365 of record NC_143016.1, read on the forward strand.
GCAAAAAGCAAAAGCACAAGCGAAGAAGTTGTGTAAGCAGCTCGATCTGTCCAAGCTTTTGCTAGCAATCACGAATTCAGGAAAAAATGCACTTGAGATGTTTTTCTCTGTCAAGACCCACAATCCAGAGGCGCCTTTTAGGGTTATCGTCTCTCAACGTGATTCCTGGCAGAAGGAAGTAGGCCCGTTTTTCCAAACTGAGCTAAAGCTGCTGAAACCTGACGACCCATTTTTGATTAGAAGCTCAGACCAAGTTGTTGACTACCTGAGAAGCCTTCATGGTGCAGATGTAGAATTTCTTTCAATAGGTATAAATAACCTTTACTACTCTTTGCCTCATCAGCAGCTTTTAGAATGCATTGAAGACTGCATTCATAAATTTGGCGCTGTATTCTTTCAAAATGAAGCCGGCATTTAAGTTGATAATTTCTTGAATCTAGTGTCATTATACTTGTCGTCAACCTTTGTTAAATGGAATGGGGAAGTTCACCTCCAAAAAGAGGGAGTGTGTATTGGTTCGCGCATAGGGCCTGCCCTTAATGACCTGTTTCTTACGAATGCAGATAGGAGGATCCAAAGTAATCTAGACAGTGAAGTGGTGATAAAAACGTTCCGTTTTGTAGATGATTACTTGGTTGTACTTCGGAATAGTGGAAGCTTTCTTCAGGTAGCGGAAAGCACAATATCTACCTTTGCGAAGTGTCTTGGGCCATTGTCAATTACTCACGAGCTTCTTGTTGAGGGCATGATCCGGTTTCTTGATTTAAACCTAGTTTCTTTGAGTCAAGTTTGCTGGATGTATGAGCCTAGAGGAAATAAGGCTCTCTTACCGTTTACCTAGGTACATACGAAGTTAGTTAAAAGAGGAGTAGTAAAAAATGCCTGTCTAATGCAGTAAATAAGTCATGCACATGCCTGATGACAACAAGTTTCAGTAATCATATTGATCGCCTTCAGGAAGCGGGTTACCCGAGGTACCTCTTAGTAGCAGTAACAGAAAGCATGCAAAGACAAAGAAAAAGCACAAGGTTTACAGATAAAAAGGAATGTCCCAACAAAATTGAAGTAATGCCGTATATTCACAGGTTATCGCACGGCCCCGAAAAGATTGGAGAGAAAATTGAAGTTAGAGTTTGCATGTCAGCCCCAGAAAAGTTGTCCCGCATGTGTAAGGACACATGTCCCGATGAGCAGGAGAAGGACGTCTGCTCTGTACGGCACCAGAACCCCTTTGTAAATTGCACCGATAACGTTGTTTACAGGTTGCCACTTTCATGTGGCAAGTTGTATATTGGACAGACAGGCCGGTGCCTGAATAAGCGACTCAGCGAGCACTACAGAAACATTAGAGGTGAGGGACCGGGTAATTTGGCTCGTCACTGCCGTGGTCACAAGTGCGCGCCTAAGTTCGATGAGTGCTCAGTAGTTGGAAAAAATAGTGATCAAAAAACGTGGGAGATAGTTGAAGCAGCGGCGATGGAAAAAGAGGGATTGGAAAATTGCGTTAGTGATCCTTCGGTGTAATTATCAAACAAGGACTTAGCTTTCTTGGATTCAAGGCAGCGGGCGATAGTGTGAAACGTGCTCACTGATTGGTGGCTTACATTTTGTATTTTCTCATTCCTGACACGTCATGAACTTGACAAGATATTCATTGTTAGTCATCTCTACCTGTACCTTACGTGATCTTTATAAGGTTGTCCGCGCCAAATAAAGATCGTTCAGTGGAAGTTTAGCGCTTGTGTTGTGTCCCTTCAATTTTGTGCGCTATGGATCCTCACGCAGTAGGGGCTCTTGCGGTGCTTGGCAAGCCGGGCTATCGCACATTCCATACTGATGAGAAGCAACCGCTGTACCTTTGAAGGAGACTGCGTATTTGGTCTTGTCTGCTCCAGGGTAATACTGGGTTGATATCAAACGTGGGTTGTTGGCCTCGGTCAGACCGTTCTACGGGTTCGTCGGGGAGGGCAAATATGTCTCTGATGTCTGCCAGGTCGTCGAGAAAAGCAATCGTCGTACGTTTGTTTAGATGTTTGTTTTTGACTTTAGTAAAGCATTTGACAAGGTGCCTCACGGAAAATTATTGTTTAAACTTCAATCGATTGGACTTCCCTCTTTTATAATTCAGTGGGTGCATGCCTATCTTACAGATAGGCAGCAATTTGTAGCAATCCAGGACTCTTGTTCTGACATGCTGCATGTGACTTCAGGGGTTCCTCAAGGCAGTGTCTTGGGACCCCTGTTATTTTTAATCTATGTGAATGACCTAGTGGATATTGTTGAAAAGGATGTAGAGGTGAGGCTGTTTGCCGATGATTGTATAATTTTTAAAGAGGTAGTAAGTGATTCTGACCACTTGTCACTTCAAAAAACTGTGCTAGCAATTGCAGACTGGTGTGAGCGCTGGGGCATGGATATTAACCCAAACAAAACCGTATTATTAAGAATCACAAGAAAAAAAGCACCCAGAATTCACAGTTATATACTTCACAATCACCATTTTAGAAGTAGAAAGCTATAAGTACCTCGGAGTAACCCTCACGAACAAACTTACTTGGTCCACTCATATAGCTGACATCTGCTCATCAGCAGTAAAGAAGTTATGGTTTATTAAAAGAAAACTCAGAAACTCTCCCGTGAGTACCAGAATCACTGCATACAAGGCTTGTGTTAGGTCCCGACTTGAATATGCGGCAGCAGTGTGGGACCCGCATAACAAGAAAGACATTGCTCAACTGGAGCGTGTTCAGCGAAAAGCAGTTCGTTTTATTTATGGGAAATATAGAAGGATAGACTCTCCAACTGCATTAATTCGAAAGAGTAATTTACAGTTCTTGGCAATAAGAAGAAAAGTTACCCGTCTAGTACTGCTTCATAATTACATGTCTGGAAATTTGAAGGCAGATCTTCCTGATTGCGTGAAGCTGGCGAGCACTAGGAGAACACGTCATGTACATGAGCAGTCATTAGCACCAATTTTTGCACGAACTAGTGGGTTTAAGAACAGTTTTTTTCCGAACACTGTCGCGGAGTGGAATGGCCTTCCTTCGGGTCTATGTAAGTCTAGAAATTTTGAGAAGGAGCTCAAGAACTTATTGTATGGCTCCTAGTATCTTGTTTGATGACTCTGGATTTGTGTCCTGTTTACTGACTCGCGGTGTTGTAGCTGATGCTCTTTTAGAAATTTTTTTAGTTGTATGCCCCTCCTGCTTGGGCCAACTCTGGCTTGCAGTATACTGAAATAAATAAATAAATAATGCCGGTATTCTTCGGTGAAGTTGGTTAGAAGCACCTGGGCTTGGCCATTTCGGATTTGGGCGACTCCCCTTGCGACGCCCAGTCCTCGTTCCAGGAGTGACTGGGTGTTCCCCTCGACGACGCCTTCGGCATTTTCGATGTCTGCAGTACCTATGTAGGCGACGACACTCGATCGAGGCGGCAAGCTCAATGCTTCGTGGATGGCGTTTAAAGCAACGGGGTGAGTCGCGGTCGTCGCTGCAGATATGGCTTTTTCCGTGGAAAGCTTGATCGACTTAGATCGAAGGTCGATGATCACCCGATGTTCATTCAGGAAGTCCTTTCCCAAAATTACGTCTCGTCAGCATTGCTGCAGGACCAGGAACGTTGTAGCATAGGTTTGACAATTTACTGTAGCTCTCGCGGTTCAGCGTCCTGAAGGCGTAATCAGGTTACCACCTGCGGTGCGTATCAGCGGGCCATCCCAAGTTGTTACTTTCCTGTGTCGGACAGCGAGTGGTCCGCTCATGACGGAGTAGTCAGCTCCCGTGTCGACCAAAGATATAACCGCGTGACCGTCGGCCGTAACTTCAAGGTCACTTGTTCGCGTTCTTGTATTGCACGTTGTCTTCGGTGTCCGATCTCGGCATCGTCGAGTAGTGAGGCTGCGGTGGGCGTACTTCGACGTTACTTCTCTGGGAGGCAGTAAAAGCTTCAAGTCTGGCCGCGTCGTCGTCGTCGTTAGTTTTGTAATCGTGGCTGAGGCATCGTCTTGCGTTTTCGTCGATGGAGAATCTTTGTTCTTGCGCTCAGAAGCAACCTCACCTCCAGAGGCTGCTTTATTTTTTTTAACCTTCGGGGGCTGGGGGAGCGTCCACGCACTGCGTAGCCTCGGCTAGGAGAGGCAAAGTGCGATGACGATGGCGACGGGGAACGTGATAGGCGGCTCGGCGATGAGTATTATTCCCGAAGCAAAAACTCTTCGATTCTGGCTGGTCGCTGGCCGGGTCTGGGTCCTGGGGCGTCGTAAGAGAACGCTCGGATGCCCATTGTTCTGTATGGGCTATACCGGAGAATGTGGCCGGCTTCGCCACAGTGGAAGCATAGTGGGCGGCGCTGGTAGGGAGTTCTCCACTCGTCGCATTTCCTCGGCTGTGTGCGACGCTCGTAGGATTGGAGGGTTGGGGCTAGAGGGCGGCGGTCTAACGCAGCTAGCTGAGGGCGATAGGGGCTTAGGTCCCGTCGTCGAGATGGAGGAGGGCGCACAGCTGCGGCGTAAGTAATGGGTGGAGGTTGCAGAGGCTGCGTGGTTGTCGGCGTCACACCCAAGGCCTGCTGAACCTCGCCTCGGATGTCGTCTGTGAGTGATGAAAGTTGCGGCTACGTTCCCGTTGGCAGCAATCGTCGGTGCTCCTCTCGCACAACTTGGCGGATAACCTCCCGCAGGTTATCGTTGTTAGTGGTGTCCAGGTAGTTTGGTGAGAAAACGCGCTGCTGGCGGTCATGCTGGCGGGCTCTGGTATGAAGAGTTTTAAGCATGAAATGCTTTTAGCTCACGTTGCCGGCAGTGTGGTGACGTCACGCCGAGACCGAGAGCCAACATCCGGGCACTGAATTCCACTCATCCGGGCAATGAAAGGAGAGCACCCGGGCACCGTACGAGATTTAACGAGACTCTCTAAAAGAGAGAGCCGCGCTTCCGCGCCGTCCCCAAGGATGGCGCTGCGGTCCCACACTCACGCATGTAAAAGACCAGCCGCTGGGCCTTCAGCTCATGAAGTTTCCCCCTTTGGCAGACAGATGTATACACGCTCGCGGAGTATTCGAACGCGCTGCAGATGCATTCTTGTCAGGCCTGCGTCTCGCCGTGTCCGCGTATGCTTCTGCATTGTCCTGCATTTCATTGCCGCCACCGTCACAGCCGCTTAAGCCGAGCAATGCGGCCTGATGAAAGGAGAGCTAGGAAGCTTCTTGCGGAAAGCGATCGCTTTGCGAGTGATACGCCACAGCAAAAGACTGCTCGCCCCTGCCGATAACGCCATGATTATGCTGCCGCCCCCGAAAGCTACAAGGCCGCCACGATTCGCGGCTGCCTACCTAAGCCCGCACTTTTCCAGGTGATCGCTTCGACGGAGCAAGAAGAGTGTGGTGTGTTGAACACTCGACCCATTTCAAGATTTTGACAAGTACCATCTACAACCAATGTGTTATGCCCGTAAACATTTCATGCTTAGTCCACTCTCCGTTACGGGAGAGGCAGAGATTTTTTTTCCATGGTGGATGCCTCTTCGACGAATTCTGCGATGGTTTTCGGGGGGTTCCGTACGAGCCCCGCAAAGAGTTGCTCTTTAACTCCTCGCATAAGAAGCTTGACCTTTTCTTCCTCCTTCATGCTCGAGACATCACGCCGAAAGAGACGCTTCATCTCCTCAGTGTACACTGCAACGGTCTCGTTTGGATGTTGTATGCGAGACTGTAGCTGCTGGTTGGCTCTCTCCTTTCTCATGACGTTTCTGAAAGTCTTGAGAAGCTGCTCCTTGAAGGTTTCCCAATCCGTAAGGCTAGCTTCCTTATTCTCAAACCAGATTCTTGCTGGTCCCTCCAATTCAAAGAAGACGTACCTAATTTTCATGGTATCGTCCCAGTAGTTGAAGGCAGCCACACGGTCGAAGTGTTCAAGCCATTCGTCGGGGTCGGCGCAGGCGAAGCGTCGAAGGTTGGTGGTACCTGGGGCTGCTGAAGAATGATTGGAGTCATCGTCTGGGGCAAGCTCATGGTGGACGTTGCTGTTTGCTTTCGCTTCCGGGTAGGGTCCGGCAGTGTCCCGAACTCAGGTGCGTCCCCTAGCAGATGTGGCTTGCGCGGGGGACTGGAGTCACGTCCTCCGGTGAATGACTCAGAGGGCTGGCGTCACGACTTGCTGGGGGCGTCCGGTACATGGAAGCCTACCCAACCCCTCCACCAGATGTCACGTTGTAGGGACGGCAGTCCAGCGGTCAGGAAGACAGCAACAATACCTGCAAACGAAGCACTTTATTTGGGCTGACTCTCGCCCGCAAAAGAACTGAATCACTTGGCAGCGGAGTAAGTAACAAAAGTGCTCGTCAATCGTCGAACTACGAATGCCTGCCGCTCGCGGCATCGCTCAATTTAAAGCCGGCAAGAAAACTTCGTGATAGCAGGACAAGATAATCTACAGTAAGCTGGAAAAACGTAGATGCAACTCTTCTTGGCTGCGATCAATGAAGATTAGTCCGGTCGCTTCTCGTGTCACGAAAAAATAACCACCCCTTTTCTGCGGCCTTGAGCGCGAACGAACGGACACTACAATGATACGTGGCAATATTGTTACCATAAATATTGACTTATTACAGTAATATTTAAACTGCTCGTGGTAATGCTCTTTTTTTTTTCTTCCATTGGTTCTAATATGAATAATTTTCTTCAGAACACTGAGTGTATATTGATTCATCCAGGGGCATATAGGAGCTTCATGTTTGACATGTTCACGATTTCATTTGATGATTGCGTTTGCAATGTGCCAAAGAAAAGTTTCAAAATTCATATTACTTCGTCACTAGACAGTATACAAAAGTGATACGCTCAAGCAGATTTCTAACTTTCACCTCCGCCGCAGTCGCTCAATAATTACAGCGCTCGGCTGCTGATCCGAAAGACGCGGGTTCGAACACGGCCGCGTCAGCCGAATTTCTATGGAAGTGAAGTTCTAGAGGCCCGTGTACTGTGCGATGTAAGTGCACGTTAAAGAACCGCAGCTGGTCAAAGTTACCGGAGCCCTTCACTAAGGCTTTCCTCATGGCCTGCGTCTCTATGGGACGTAAAAACGTCAATAAACCAATAATTTGTGACTTTCACCTGGATAATATGGGAAGATCGCTTTCGGCGATGTCAACTACGATACCCTACAAGCTCATGGCAAGATCATAAAAAACGACAGTGATCGGCAACAACAGCATCTCCCACAACGGCTCGCAAATTCATATTAAGGTTATACAAAATATGGTCGGTGAGAGATGGAGATTGGCGCGTTGTCGGAGTAGGAGAGTTAATTACATTTTAGGGATTAAATGACTCCCAAAGGATGCGAAAGGATGCGAAGGATGGCTTTCGCATCAGAAACGAATTTTTGCATTTTAGAGTTCAGCGGGCGATAAACCGCGCCAATTATTAGGTCACGCTGACGCTTAACGAAAAGGGCTGTAGTTGTTTCGCTATTGTTCTTTTTAACGCCAGAACTGCAATAGCCAAGTCAAGCTTTGACCATAATCCTGTGGCATGTAGGTGAGATGATGACCGGAATTTTGGCGTACACGGCACACATTCACGCCCAAATACAAGTACTTCTGAGTTATATTTCTTCTACATCGGGCTATTTGCTTTGTGTTCAACCTTCACCTGCCCATGTTCCCCTGCTCATCGCAAGCATTGTGACCACGACCTGCCCATCCAGTCTACTTGGGTTCAACCAGCGAAAAGGCCTCATACCAAGTGAGGTCACTGGCCTGTTCGGTAAGCGCTCGTCCCTGTCTACTTCTATGTCCGTGTCTTTTATTGCGCCCCTGTGTCCTCCTGAAAGGTTATGAACCAACACGCCCAAATACAAGTTCTTCTGAGTTATATTTCTTCTTCATCGGGCTCTTTGCTTTGTGTTCAACCTTCACCTGCCCATGTTCCCCTGCTCATCGCAAGCATTGTGACCACGACCTGCCGAGCCAGGCTACTTGGGTTCAACCAGCGAAAAGGCCTCATACCAAGTGAGGTCACTGGCCTGTTCGGTAAGCGCTCGTCCCTGTCTACTTCTATGTCCGTGTCTTTTATTGCGCCCCTGTGTCCTCCTGAAAGGTTATGAACCAACACGCCCAAATACAAGTTCTTCTGAGTTATATTTCTTCTTCATCGGGCTCTTTGCTTTGTGTTCAACCTTCACCTGCCCATGTTCCCCTGCTCATCGCAAGCATTGTGACCACGACCTGCCGATCCAGTCTACTTGGGTTCAACCAGCGAAAAGGCCTCATGCCAAGTGAGGTCACTGGCCTGTTCGGTAAGCGCTCGTCCCTGTCTACTTCTATGTCCGTGTCTTTTATTGCGCCCCTGTGTCCTCCTGAAAGGTTATGAACCAACACGCCCAAATACAAGTTCTTCTGAGTTATATTTCTTCTTCATCGGGCTCTTTGCTTTGTGTTCAACCTTCACCTGCCCATGTTCCCCTGCTCATCGCAAGCATTGTGACCACGACCTGCCGAGCCAGGCTACTTGGGTTCTACCAGCCAAAAAGGCCTCATACCAAGTGAGGTCACTGGCCTGTTCAGTAAGCGCTCGTCCCTGTCTACTCCTATGTCCGTGTCTTTTATTGCGCCACTGTGTCCTTCTGACAAGTTATGAACCAACACGCCCAAATACAAGTACTTCTGTGCATCAGATGCTCGCCTCTCTTGCTCTCTCTTGGAAATGGTGTGTGCCATCAGATTAGACTGCTCTGCTCAGGTCTTCGACGCATGTCATGTGCAGTGCGTTTGTTTTTATTCTTTCCTCATAACGATCTTACCGTCGTATGCTCAAGCATGATTCTACTCTTTTTCTCGTTTTGCTTCCAGAGCCCTCTGGAGAAGTAGTTTATTCATTGGACAGAGATGATCATTAATTCCGATGGAATCATCGTCCCTGAAACCAAGAACGGATGTGTTTAGCGGGCATTTCTTAGATGCTTTCAATACATGGCCCCGTACATTCAGAGAAACAAATTTCACTTATTTTATTTATTTATTCAATACTGCCAGCCTCCATTTGGTGGCCAAGGCAGGATATATCGTACATCGTACAGCCCCGCCGCGGTGGCTGAGTGGTTACGGTGCTCGGCCGCTGACTCGAAAGATGCGGGTCCTATCCTGGCCGCGGCGGCCGAATTTCGGTGGAGGCGAAATTCTAGAGGCCCGTCTAGTGAGCAATGTCAGTGCACGTTAAAGAACCCCAGGTGGTCGAAATTTCCAGAGAACTTCACTACGGCGTCTCTCATAGCCTGAGTCGCTTTGGGACGTAAAACGACAATAAACCAAACCAAACCAACCTTGTTGCCTCCACTGGCTTACTTTGAGAACTTGCAATAACCGGGCCATTCGCACACCTTTTGTTTTGCAGTCTACGCAAGCTGTTGTCGCCCATTCTTACGGAAGCATAATATAACTGTCCCATCTCTGTGTTGGCTGGTTTCAGTTATATTCTTTGGTCGCTTGCATTTTGTTATTGATCTTGACGGATAATAAACACATCAGCCAATTAGGACGCACCAGCCAGCAGTTTTATTACTGCTATGAGGTGAACCCAGAATGCACCAGAGTGCCCGTATACCAAATTTATGGACGCTGTGGCGCTTCCTCTGCAATAAAATACAGGCGTTCATGGTAAATTTTTTATACTGCTGCGAGGCCAATCGACTGTGCGGCTGCCCCAGATCTGGAACATAGCAACTGCCAATGCCTTCAAAAAGGTGCAGAGTGCCGCCTTTTCAGCGCATGGAATTTTGATCATACTTTCTTTCTGTGAAGCGGGCACCAGTCGTCACGTGAGGACGAGGAACGCTTGGCCAAAGTTGCTTTTGCTCGCTGTTAATTTTATGTTGTGCACTATAAAGAAGCATGGAGTTCGGCTGGTCAGGAACGTGCGTCCATTCACAGAAACATTGCAGTACTACCCCTTGCGGTAGTGTTCGTTTTGTACTAACGACTTTAAACACTCAAGTAAGAGCCAAGCTTTCGTGACATTTTACCGATTGCTAATGCTACGGGGAAATTTCTTGGAACCAAGTTGCAGTTGGAACCAAGCACCAATAAACGAACTATAGCGTCATGTAGTTTTGGGCATTTTTTATTCATAACAAGAGCGTTTGAGAGAGAAGGTGCGATAACAATACAACAAATCTGTGTCTTTATGGATCTCACTCTCAGAGTGCTGCTTGCTGTCCTCTACAATGTTGAGACCACCGCACGAACATCAAACAATGTGAATGAAACGGCAAACATTACCTTTTTCATAAGCCATGTTGAGACAAGGATGTTTAGCATGCGCTGTGTTAGGCAATATCCTCAGAAACGTAATCTGTACTCGAGGTTGTGCGTGTAAAAATAGGCGTTCGGGGGATTTTTATGTACTGCAGTAAAAACATAGCACTGTAGCGGCTATCACTATTCCTAGGATATCAGACCGCTTTCTAGTACGCACAGCAAATTAGAAATTCATTTTCTAAAAGCTGCATCACAGGACTTTAAAATAAGTACAATGCTTGCTGTCTGTTTGCATTTTGGCGGCTTCTACATGTGCATTTAGCATAGATTTGAAAGCAAAAATGTCTCCTTCGGAAAGGTGATTTAAGGCGTATATATTTGCTCAAAAAAATAGCTACGGGCTCTACTAGGCACACTGCTGACCAGAGGGCTGCTGATATTTCCCCCTGGAAAAACGTTCCGTTTTTTTATTTTCTTTTTCAGTTACGCAAGCGCGTCGAATTTTGAAGTGATCAATTCATTATTAATATTACCCTCAATTAAATATTACAAAGAGCGCCTAATGAAATACGTTGCATGATATCTGATTTTATTGTTCCCGGTGAACATTCTACAATTTGCACAGTATTTGGAAGTGATCATAGTATTGTTTTCAAATAAAATCATACCACTACATGTGCTTTACTACCAACAGTTCTTGCAAGTGAAAATAAAGTATTCGGTACGGCTTTTAGCGGTTAACCAATGCTTTTAGTGAGGCGTAGCGTGCGTAAGTGTCCGCTAATTCTTCGCACGATTGACGTTGCTTCATATCTCATTTCAAGCGTCATATCTCATTTTAAGTATTGGCTTTACGAAGTAGCCCACTGCATATTTTCAGACGCCAACGCCAGAAAGAGCGCGTCTGTATGAGGAGCTCCCCAACAAGAGCCGCACACGATAGGGCGCAGCCCACGAGGTATATGGTGTAGTAGAATTGAAATGGCTCGCTTCCTTCGTAGTAGTCCACGTTGAAATGGCCACTTGCGATTCGCTGACTGTACGGGGCAGTGAGGCCATGCTCCGCGATGGCCAGCAGAAGTCGGCGGTGTTGGTACCTGCATCAGAAATGACCGCCTGTCCAGTCTGTAATTCAACAGGCAAGCGATTCCATCGTTCTTACTCTAATAAACGGTCAGCTCTTCATTTTTCAGACGGAAGACTTAAAAGACCTAAAGAAAGGGAGGAATAAAGGACTGTTGCATGTTGCCCAGTAAAAGTATGCAAAAGCGCTGTGTACATGTATACGTAACGCTCCATATTCGATTTCCTCAACACATCGGAGAATGAAAGAGCTTCAGCAGCCGTCGCTAAATCTCGCATTGGACCCTTGTGAGCGTCATTAGTTTTTTTTAGTTTTTGGCGTTGTGTTGGATTTTATGACACCTACGCAACTAAGTCCATGATGCTCCAAACTTAAGGTTTAAGAAAAGTTTTCTATAGGGCTTTACAGAAATTTGAAAAATCATCGGTGGTGCAGCGCCTAAAATGTTAGTACTACCTAACGACGAACGAATTATAGTTAAGAAATGCCAGCTAAGAAGAGCTTTCAAGAGGGTCGGGTAAACCTCAGTAGCGATCCTTGGCTGGGCAAGGATCTCGAAGCTAGCAACCGAAATAAAAAACTTCGGCCTTTTCCTTAGGAATGACAAAGTGGCTGGCTGAGGTGTACGAAAGAACGGAGAGAAGCTGCTGTGCAAATTTAGAATTTTAAGAGAAAACCTGCTTCTCTTAAAAAGCTTAAAACGCATGGCGTGTGAAAAATTGCACCTTATCTAGAACAGCAACACTGGCTGTAAAGGAATGTGTTCATTATAAAACTCAGTAAAATATTTTTTTCTCAGTTTTTCAGGTTTTGTACATAAGTATAAAATGTGATTAACTGTTAGGTCATGTGCACATTTTGCAAACAAGCCAGGCTTTTCTTGTCAGTAGAAAGATGTGTGCAAGGTATGTGAGGCCTATACAGAGACGACATAATATAACTTCAATGAAACGCTCCTAGTGCACACATCACTTCAATTCACATAAAACTAGCTTTATCAAGTGTAGTTTGTTGTTTGCTTCTTTGTTCGATGCCAACCGCCATTTTTTTTAAATTTACGGTCTACTAAGTTCATGCCGTCCCTAAAGGGTATAATTTTTTTTGTATCTCCTTGCCACCAGCTTTAGCAGCATATATGTGCGCTGGATCTTTGCCTTTAATTCCAGCTTGACTCAGTACGCAGCAGAGTTTTATGGCATTTCCTTGACTTATGGCTTTGTTGAAGTGTTTATAATGTCACCAATCAGCGGGGTGATTGCATTTCTGGAATGAGGAGCCGTAAGTGCTCTTATCGAGTTTTTGTAATTAATGCTTTTTTGTGAAGTTATATTGTAGTATTTTTTCTACGGCTCCGGAGATAACGTAGCATTCGGCTGTAAAGACGGATGCGCACTGCTGAAGTCGGGCTACTTTCTGCCAATTTGCTAACACAACTGCGCTTTCAATGTAGACATTTGTTTTCGAACCATTTCTATAAAAATCCGCGAAGCTCCCATATTTTTCTTCAAGCGCATGGAAGTCCTTTACGATATGTTCGTGTCGAGTTTGTTCTTGTGGAATTGTTTAAGAGTTTGATTTATTGCGTACCGTCCCAAAGCGACTGAGACTCTGAGGGAAGCATTAGTGAACGGCTCCGAAAATTTTGACCAGCTGGGGTTCTTTAACGTGCACTGACATCGCACAGTGCACGGACGGGCCTCTAGGTTTGGTTTGGTTTATTGGGGTTTAACGTCCCAAAGCAACTGAGGCTGACGGACCTCTAGGATTTCGCTTCTATCGAAATTCAGCCGTCGCGGCCGGGATCGAACCCGTTTCGTTTGGGTCAGCGCTGAACGGCGTAACCACTGAGCCACCGCGGCGGGCGATTGTTTAAGAGTGGCATAACATATTGCAGGAACATTGTACCATGGAGGTAGCGGATCTCGCTTTTGTGCAGCCCCATGTAATTGTCGGGTACGCCGAGATCCTGGCACATATCTTCAAATCGCAAGAGTAGTGGCCTGTTACCTTGCTGTTTGTAGTTGAATATTATTCTGAAAGCACACTTCATTATAATTGGATAGCATATGTCAGAGCTGTTCTTCTAACTTCAAGAGGAGGTAAATTTGTTTCTACAAAGAGGCTGACAGTCGGAGGTGTTCTGTATGCGCCGCACGAGAGGCGGAGACTTTAGTTATGCACTCGATATAATTTTTTTTAGGTATGACAGTTTACTTCAACCACACTAAATACATCCATATTGGAAGCATGACCGTACCATAGTGCGATAAATTTTCATGAAGCATGCTCTATCAGAAGCCCAATGCTGCTTTGAGGGAATTTGGGTATGTTTAAAGATTGTGAGCCATCTTTTTCAACGTGTTATATGCGGCAGGAATGTGAGTTCTTTTGGAATGTTGAGCCTAAAAATTGATGTTCTTGTTTATCTGGAATTATAATTCACTCTGGTGCAGGGTGGGATCAATCTGCAAAGATTTTTTGAGTCAGAGGACACTAACTGTTTTTTGTCGACAGAATAAAACCCATTTCTTTCTGCCCAAATTGCGTCTGCTTAAAGTCAGTTATATCTGTTCGCAGCTTGACAGGCTGCAGTATGTGATTATTTGATCGTCAACATATAAACGAAATACGTCAATGATTTTGAAGTTATTTTTTTCTGTGGAATTCAGTTTTACTATAAAAGCCTGGTACGTAGTGTGCCCCCCTGCGGTACCCCATTTTCCTGAATTAATTTTTTCGAAAGGGTACAACCTAGGCGTACTTGAAATGAACGGTCAGAAAGAAAGTCTTTAAAGCAGCTTAGTATCTTGCCACGGATACCTGGGTCCCCTAGGTCTTGAAGACTACCTTAGCTCCAGGTGGTACCATCCGCCTTTTCCAAGTTTAAAAATGGTGTCAGAGAGTGTTGTCTGTGTATGAATGCTTCTCGTACTGTGTGTCAGTAGTAGAGCATGCGTTCTTGAATCCACATTGTCGGATGTCCAAAAGATCACGGGATTGGAGGGCAAACATTAAAATGTTCAAAACATTTTGACAGACAACTCGCGAGCGCTGTCAGTTTTGAAGTACCAGGTTTCATGAATGCTACAATAAGAGCTTTATTCCATGCTTGCGGTAGTTTTACTAATTTTCATATTTTGTGGAAAAATCAGAAGAGGGCCTCTACGGCAGCTTTGGAGATGTGGGCCAGCATTTTGTAATGCATTTTATTGCGGCCAGGTACTGCCCTCATTAACCTATTGATAATTAAGTGATGTCGACAGTGCCCCTGTCATACATTGCACATCAACTGCACAAATCGTTTCAGTGACTGCTGGTGTTTTTTGTACAAAACATGTTCCTGTCTTTATCCAGAACTCGAATGGTAATGGCCTCCACTAGGCGCCTTCAAGAACAACTGGTTGAACACTTACCCTCTACCCTATATACACTGATAACACTGATCGAAAAATTCAGGCTGCGTTACGTAAAAAAGCACATGTGCATTTCATCTAAGGACATCGTCGGAATATTTGATATATTCAAGAGAAAAAGAGAAGCCCAGGAACCTTACCAACCCACACGTTGGGCCATCGGCATATACTTTTCCGTCGCGTCACAGCGAATCGTTTCAGTGAAATAAATCTTGTTTATTATATTTAACAAGATAACGCGTTGTAAAGCTAAAGGTTTCAATCCTTCACACCAGAATAGCTAAAGTTAACTTCAAAAAAGAAGCTGGGCTCTCATAAGCTGTATTAGTCTTAGGATGAAGCTAAGTTTGAGGAAGCAGCTACATGTGTAATGAGATCAAACCGGTGTGAAGCCTGAAAAAGAAGGTCTACTGGTGGCTGACAGTGGAAAATAGGGTGCGCAATAAATGTTAGGATGTATGGGACATGTTTGCAAGCTAAGAAATTTATCAGCTGCATAAAAATAAACGAAGCTACAATTACTCTGGAGTTTTTATGCACTTTTCGTTCATACTTATTTTCTTGTGTGCTTTCTGCATTTTCAAGACACTTGAAGTTTAAACTACAATAACATGGACGAGCTCGAAAAAGAAAAGAACGCATATACACAGGCCTTACGAATAGAATAAATACATACGCACCTCATCGGGTGTAAAATATGAATTGGAGCCACTTGAGTGATGGTGCAGAGATTATCGCTGGCAGCGAGATCGCAATGTGAGGCTGAGGCCACCTCTTCGTCGGTGCAAGTCGCAGAGAAAGCCACGTGGGTCCCTTCTCGCGCTCTTTCGAGGCAGTAGGACGCTTGTTCATTCCAAGTGAAGGTTGTTTGGCAACGTTCCATAGCCTCTTCAATTGAATGAAAATAATTTAGGACCTCTCCATCTGAATTTGTAAAAAGTGAAGTAAATGACCAGTCCGTGGTAATACAGGGAACAATGGCACATCTCTTCATGTATTTGTCAAGTTCCCAAAAACTCTTGATGTGGCGTGAGGCGTTCGGTACGGATCGAACGGCGGTGATACTCGTCTGGACGTAGTTCCCCAGGCACATCATAGACAGACACCAGAAGGCTGTGGCCATGTTTCGGTAGGTAGACGCAGTTCGGGAGGATACGGCAGGGCTTCTGCCCAGAAACGTGCACACCAAAAATAAAATCGCAGGCTGCAGTGCGTGGGTATTTCTTCCGAACAGGAAGTGGCTGCGAATGCGCAAAAAAAGAGCCACCACAGTTCCAGATGCCAGCAAAGCGAACAAGAACCACCCGAGCGACAGCGAAGAGTCAATGAACGCAAACTTAACCGCTGTTCGCCGGCTTGTAAAGAAACACAGGCGAGAGGGCGAATAGTGCGCATATTCGAAAAGGTCCCCACATTTTAGGAGGGTGCTACTAACAGGCATAATGGCAATATCTATTGACTTGGTGATCACTCCTCCAAGATTTTGCGCTTCGTAGAATTGAAGTGTGTTGTTCAAGGCTCGGTAGGCGTCCAGCAGCGCTAACGTCTCGGGAGTTTGGTTGGGGAGCCCGATTCTAGAGCCTAGATGTGGCAAAGAGCGGAGGGATGCATTGTACCTGTGTCCTTGAGGAAAAACCTGTTCGGAGCCTTTATCTTGAGCGAAAAGCTTGGAAGCCGGAACAATCTCCCGGGTCCCGCAATTTCGAAAACGGTCTCTAGGGGCATTGATGTCTGTAGAGCTCACGCTCACAACCTGACAAAGGTCCATGGAGAAAGCGCTGAGGGTTTCTTCGGTCCGCGACTCGGATGAAATGAAAAAGCTATACTTGGGGTGCGTAGATAATTGGCTGATCCATTTCCTATCTATCATGCTCATACTTGAGAAGTAGGGTACAAATACCGCCTTTTGCGCCGCTATAAAAGGAAGGTTCAGTGCATCGCACTTCTCCTCATTGACCAAAGCAAATTCACACTCGATTCCAGGCCAGTCTAAACTGAAAAAATTTACTGCAATCGGAAATTCCTTTACTCGTGCGAAGAGCGTTTGCTTATCCAGGGCAGAGTACATGACGATAGATTGAAACGAGCTGAAGTTTAATGCAGCCATGACACTAAAGATCACTGAGTGGGTATCAGCTACGGTAGCCGGGATTAGAGCGAACATGTTAGCGGCAATGAGATACTTCCAAAGTATGTTTGGCAGACCCATAGCCTTAAATGCTCCAGCAGCGGCAGCCTCTCTTGTACTAAGTTTTTTAGAAATATCGTTGCTTCACCTGTGTCGTGCTTATGAGGCGTTGAGAACGCGTATATTCTGCGAATTCAAATCTGTTCACGTAAATCGCACAAAGCTGAATTTTTTACAAGGAGCAAAAAGCAAAGGTCTGACAGAATTTCTTCAAGCGAACCTTCCTGTTACAAGAACAGCAACATGCCTCTCCTCTGGTTTCTAAGCTATAGCGTTACTAAGTGGGCAGCAGAAAATTTAACAGCTGTAGACCCGTGCCCATCCGAGTGCTGGGTGCCACTGATTGGTTGGAACAGAAAGGCCGGTCGTGATATGTGTTGTTGGACACCATGACCACAAAATTTCCATATTGTTTGCGAGAGATTTTTCCATTTGATATGCCACTGAAATTATGTGCAGGCTAAGTGCAAAGGCGTGCGAATGACGATGGATTCCGTTTTGGATAAAGTGCTAAGTTTGATATTGGTGGTTGTTTTCGTGGAAGCAAACAGCAAAACATGTTTGAGAGATTGCCTGGGATGCCTCCAACTGCTGTATTTCTTTTTGTTATCTGTATGTCGAAAACTTAAAAATGCATTTTTTTTTGCTACGGAAAGCAATTTGAAAGTACTTTAGCGCAGCACAAGTCGATAGAAACACGACACATATATATAGCTCCCTGCAAGAAATGGACTCCCACACAAATTGGTTGTAGTGCACTAATACCAAATTGGTATTTCGCATAATAGCTCCTTTTATGCTGTGCAAAAGTAAACAAAAATTCGTTTGTTTAGAGTTGTTTTTTTGCCTATTGTCTATGGTGTACTCTACAGGCGGCAATTCACCGTCCATGGTGCAAGCTTCTCCTTAGTATGAAGAAATGCCTTCACAGGCAGCGTAGATCTGTGCAGTTTAAAGAATAATCTTTTTGCCGCAGAAGAAATCCCCATTCCCCTAACACGTTTTAAAACAGTGGTGACAAGGAACTCCAGTGAGGGTTGCCGATGCAACAGTGCAGGACACAGAATCTGTAAGTGCCTGAGTCATCCGCCTTCTGGAGAGGCTATGCAGGTAGTCCAAAGAAAAGCTCACAATGAGGAAATTGAAGGTGTCCGGGACTTCCTTAAGCAATCCCCATAAAAACCCTGCATGAGTGTATTGTTTACTATACGAGAGTGTGAATGTGCAGAAGGGGCTATGTAAAGATTATTTACAAATTCCTTAGCTGGTGGCTGCACTCTACTAGCTTCACACAACACAACAAAAAAGTGGACCTAGTGAATGCTTTGTGGTCTTTGACTTCGTGAAGCGTCTTTCTGTAGTGATGCATACGTGAGTAATTATGAGTGTGCGAATTTTGAAACAGGACCCCATAACAATCGTGGTCTACTCTACAAAGCAGTTTAATTGGCAGCCGGCAGCACTGCGACTTGTATGTTGTAGGGATGAATGTCAGTGCGAATAGCTTGTGCTCAGGGTTTACGGCATTAGGGGGGTTTAACGTCCGTAAGCAACGCAGACTATTAATGCCGCCATAGTAAAGGGCTCAGGAAATTTTGACCTCCTGCTGTTCTCTAGCGTGAACTGGCGTCGCACAGCACACGACGCCTCTAGTATTTCGCCTCCATTGAATTCAACCACCGCGGCCTAGATTGAACCCGCGTCTTTCAAGTCAGCAGTCGAGGGCCACAAGCATTCAGCGACTGTGGTGGCAGCTTGTGCAAAGGTACTCTAGGCGGTGTTATAAACGTGTTCGGTTTAGAGCCACTGGAAAATTTTTCCAACGACTCTTGTTGAGTCTGAGTTTGGGTTTATGGAGCTCTACGTTCCAAAGCAAATCAAGCTATTAGGAACGGTGTGGTGGAGATCTTAGGTAATTTCGGCGACCTGGGATCCTTTAACGTGCTCTAATGTTGCACACGGGTAGTCGATTTTAATTTCGAGGGCCTACAGACGAAACCTTTGAAGAAGTCAAATGCTACGAACGTGGAGCCCGGTGATTACGCCCCTGCGGGACGCAGCGGTGAGCGGACCTGTGTGCTTCATGTTGCTGTGTGCCTGTGTGCTTCACGTGAGCCGACACAACATCTTCATGTTGTGTCGGCTCAACTCTCCGCAGTGGCCCAGTGGTTAAGACTGGGTACCCGGGTTCCAACCCGACTGCGGCGGCCGCGTCCCGATGGAGGTGAAACGCAAAAGGCGCCCGTGTGGAGTGCATTTTCAGTGCACGTTAAAGGTCCCCAGGTGGTCGAAATTATTCCGGAGACCTCCATTACGGCAACTCTTTCTCGCTCTCTTCTTTCACTGTCACCTTCCTGCCTTCCTATAGGGCGCGGGTCAAGTGTCAATCGAGATATGTGAGACATAGAAGGAGCCATTTTCTTTCCTCAAAAACCAGTTCATCAATTTAATTTTTGTGCGAGTCTCAGTAATTCTGATGTCTTGAGAATGGGCGGAAGAGGCAACGAAAACGCTAGCAGGCAATGAAGCCCCAGAAATTCCAGACAGCAAACTCCTCCACTTGTGGGAGGCGAAACACAGTAGGGAATGTAGGCTGAAAAAGCAAAGATGGAACACGAATCTTCGAACACGGCTAGATAGACACAACAAAGAAATCGAAACTGAAGCGATAAATTTGTACGAACTAAATTTGTTCCATATGTATGAAGAAATAGAAAGTGGTATGGGCCTGTCGAATACATGGGCCCTCCTACGTCACCTCCTAGACCAAACAAACTCCGAAAGGCCATCATGCATCTGATTGCACAAAGCTACAGACGCGTGCTCAAATACACAGACATCGAATTCATGGATAAACTACAACAAATATATATAGGAGACACAAGCTTCTTCACCCGCCCGTCGTACATGGGAGCAGTGAACGCTACACTCGACTACCCATCATGGAGGCTGACGTAAGGGCAGAGTCATTCAGCTTTAAGACTAATTCTGTCTCTGCACCCGATAGGATCACAAAGAGTATCCTCAGAAACTTAGACGACGGCTCCATCAACGCTCTCACAGACTACATTATGAAACTCTGGAACAATGGGAAACTACTCCAGCAATGGAAGCAGGCCAACGTGGTCCTAATCCCAAAACCGGGGAACTCCCCAAAGCGAGAAAATATCAGGCCAATCTCCCTAACCTCAAGCGTGGGGAAACTGATGGAGCAAGCCGTGCAAGCTAGGCTCACAAAGCACATGGAGCAAAATGACTTGTGGCCTCATGAAACGGTCGGCTTGCGACCTCAACTGAGTACAAAGGACGGGATGCTGCGACTAAAACACGATATCTTGGACGCAAAATGAAGAGACTCTAAAGTGAACCTAGGGATAGACTTGACAAAGGCGTTTCACAACGTTAAACAGGTGGCTATATCCCCGAGCCCAATAGATATAGGTGTAGGAGAGAAAACCTACAATTACAAAGACTTCCTGACAGACAGAAGTGTCTGCATAAAGTTCCAAGACATCGAGTCACACGTGTCACCTTTCCTCGTTAACATGGCAATGAGGGGACTCCCGACGGCCCTCAAGAAAATCGAGAGCTTGCAATTCAGCATGTACGCGCACAATGTCAACCTGTAGATCAACCAGGGAAGCGACGAGAGTATAGAACGGCGTTTGCAGGAGGCCGCGGACATGGTAGTCGCCAATGGCGCAAATAGGGGCCTCTCGTGCTCGCCGCAAAAATCGAAACTTTTCGTCTATGATCCCAAATCCCTCAAGAGAAATCAAGACTAAAAATTTGATATCAAAGTGTCAGGTAAAACCGTTCGTAAAGTTGAGCAAATCAGAATCCTGGGATTCTTTATACAGGAAGACGGATACAACGATGGCGTAATGGAAAAGCTAGACGCCTACTCACTGCAAGTCCTAAGCATCATTAGGAGAATCTCCCTCAAGGGTAGAGGCCTAAAAGAGAAAAGCCTACTAAAATTAGTGGATGTTTACGTCTTTAGTAGGAAGTGCTGTGCCACACCCTTCCTAAATCGAAGTGCGGACGAAAAGAGGAAAATGGACTCCCTCATCCGAAGATGTATGAAAAGAGTTCTATGTGCACCTCTACGGAGGAACTCCTTGCTTCGGAGGAGCACAATAGCTGGCAAGAAAACACAGTGGCAGTTCGCATGAAACGAATAGAGACATAGCAGTACCATCACGGGCAGAGCTCTCCTCCGGATGGTGGGCTTGCAGACAGACGGCAGGCTGCACCATAAAACTAACATCAACTCTAAATGCATGGAGAAAATAGCAGTACCCCCACTCCCTAGGAGCATGCATCCGGAGTATAATACCGAAAGGAAGAATAATGGAGCCGAGGCGCTTACAAAACGCTTCGAAGAAATGCAGCCCGAAGAGGTTGCTTACGTGGCCGCGACTAGTGAGAAGTCTGGCGCGGCGGATGCCTCAGTACTCAACGTACTAGGCGCCTTCGTGTCGGCAGCCACTCTACAGCTGCAACATAAAGACGACGGAGGAAGTTGCCATAGCGCTCGCGTGCGTTGGAACGAGAGTAAAATTCGTACTCAGCGATAGTAAAACTGGAATCTGGAATTTCAGAGTCTCGCCGGAAGCGGTGACCATCATGTCTCGCAGAGAGCTGACCCGCAAAATCAGATATTATGGACCCCAGCGCACGTGTCGATTATCAGCTAGGAAGCCGCTCACGAGTTTGCGCGAGTTTCCTTCTTCCGGGTAACCGTTGAGCCGTAGGACTGTCGAAACCTGAACTAGCGCGCGCAAGCCCATTCCGAAATCGTTGAGCACTATAGACGAAACAGAGAACTGGTGTCACCACCCGATAATAAGCTAAGTATTCGAGAAGCGACCGCTTGGCGGCGCCTCAAACGAGAAATTTTGTTAACACAGTATGGTCCTTTCACTTCCTACCACAGAAACACGAAAACGATCTTTGTAAGACGTGCTAGGAGAGGTGCACCCTTGACCACATAATATGGGAATACGCCGACTCCCCCGGAGTCGAAGAAAATATTAATAGCAGAGAAAGCTGGGAAGCCCGGCTGCGGCGCAAAAATCCCGCTAGGCAAATACAAGCTATCCGCCTGGCAGCTGAGGCTCTAGCTCCCGTCCTCCTGGCCTGCGTGCCGGGGGCGGGGAGTAGCAAGGGCCTCTATTTGCGATGGAAATAAAATTTGTCATTTCATCATCATGACCACTCGAGCGTCTCTGATATATGTTTATGTGTGCTGTTGTGGTCAAGGATGTGTCAAAAGCGGACACCCAGACTTCCATTACGGCCCCTCTTATGTCTTCTATTTCACTAAAACTTCCTCCCTTCCCTCACAGCATGGTGGAGGTGTCCACTGATATGTGAGATGGTTACTGCGTGTTTCCTGAGCTCTAAACACACAATTACAACGCAGACGCAGAGGGAGCAGCGTCACTGGAGCCTGTTCGTGATCTCTTCGGTAGGCGGATGAGCTGTTTTGAGAGGCCTCCTAGGTAGGATACGATAGGAAAAGACTCCGAGCGATTTTGAACAACGGCCAAGACGTCGCGCTGAAAGGGCAAATGCGTTCTGTGGACTCTCTGGCAGCGCTGCCACACGCTGTCGTGTTCCAACCTTAAGGCGATGCTTGTGTGTCCTTCAATATTTTGCGGAAAGGAAATGGTGCAGTATCTGTCTCAAATATCTCGGTGGACACCGCAACCGCGCCGTAGGGGAAGAGAGGAAGGTGGGAGTGAAAGGAGAAAGAGAGAAAAAGGCGTCAGCGTTTTGATTGAGTCGAAACACAAAAAGGCGCCCGTGTGCTACCCGACGGCACTACCCGCCGCGGTGGCTTTGGAGACTCATCTACGAGCCGGACTACGCGGGTTGGAATCCGACCGAGGGTTGGCGTTTTTTGTGAAGTCCAAGCGTAAAATGGCGCTGTGGTGCCGTGTGGTGTCAGTGCACGTTAAATATCTCCAGGTGGTCGACATTATTCCAGACATCTCCACTCAGCACGCGTCTCTTCCTTTATTCTTTCACTCCTTTATTTCTCTCTTCCCTTATGTTGCAGTTCGGAATCTAGAGAGATATCCAAAAGATTCAAAAGATTCGCACTGATTGTGAATAGAGGAAACCCCCACGAATGCGGCGGAGAAAGCTGGTACAATAGTGTCTTCTTCCACCGCAAATGCTCCAAAATCCGGTGTCGAGTTATCCACAAGAGCTGAAAGTAGTGAAGAATTCAAAGCAATTTCTCCCGTACGATAGTCTAAAGTTGCACCACACTCTTGCAGAAAATCAATCCCAAGAATCACATCATGCGTTGACCGTGGTAGCACTGCGAATTCTGTTCTAAACGTTAGACCACCAATAACAACATCCGAAGCACACACACCAAGTGGAACCAAAGGTTCACCACCGACACCACGGAATAACGCTGCACGGTCAACACTAAACATCACTTTCCTACCTAAACGGTTCTTAAACCTCCAACTCATAACGGATACGGTAGCGCCAGTGTCCACAAGAGCCATTGTTTTCACACCATCAATAAACACTTCCAGTTTGTTCTTCAACATAAACACGGGCAGAGGTATATTGGACGTCATCGACTCGCCGGCGGCCTCACCTCCATCGGCCGCGCCTCCTAGTTTCCCGGAGGCGGAGGGGATGCACGACGTCGAGGAGAAGGTGACCGCCGTTGGCGCTGAGGTGGCGGCGTCACACTGCGGTCAGATGCAGGTGATGAACTCCGTAAATTGCTCGGACGGTACGGGTCCCAAGCGGACGTTTGGGGTCGCTGCTGCGCGGTGTGCAGTTGTCCGTAAGTAGGCGCCGGGGGTTGGCAGTCTTGAGAAGTCGGGAAACGACGGCGGCAATATCTAGCGATATGCCCTGCAATGCCACACCGGTAGCACAAAGGTTGAGAGCGCCAGCGACCGCCATAAAAGTCCTGGCGAACAAAGTCGCGACGTTGGCTGGAGCCAGGATCTCGCTGCTGACGAACCACGTCTTCTGGATAGGT
The DNA here is from genome assembly GCF_055824585.1 of Amblyomma mixtum. Taxonomy (NCBI): domain Eukaryota; kingdom Metazoa; phylum Arthropoda; class Arachnida; order Ixodida; family Ixodidae; genus Amblyomma; species Amblyomma mixtum. The sequence continues at coordinate 137,615,327 of NC_143016.1, forward strand.
GGGTCTCCTTTCCGTTGGCTGGTGGCCATAACGTTGGGCAATGTTCCGATCGTCCATGGGCAAAGTGCCGTTAGGTTGAGCCCACGGAGTCGACAGGGCGGCAACATCTTCCTCCGGTGCAGAACTGTGCCGCAGATATTCTGTGCGGCAGAAGGTGTCCCGGGATCTGGACAATTCCTCGCGCACAATCTCTCGAATCATATCAGCCATAGAATTTGGAGGACAGGCTTCAACACTGGCTATAGAGTAGACATTGGCCAATCTTCGACGCAGCTTAAGAGCTTCAAATGTTCTGCAATGTTTTATAACGTCAGCGGTGGTGCTCAGGCTCTCTTTACTAATCAGGAAATTGTAAACATCTTCCGCAATTCCTTTTAGAAGGTGGCCGACTTTGTCTTCTTCAAGCATACTGGAGTTAACTAGCTTGCATAACTTTAAGATGGCTTCGATGTATGCCGTGCAAGTTTCTCCGGGTACTTGCGCGCGGTGAAGCAATGTCTGTTCCGCACGCTTCTTCTTTGCCGATTCATCCCCAAAATTTTTCTTGATCTCGGTAGTAAAGGTAGCCCATGAACTCAGTGTATCCTCATGATTGTCGAACCAGTCAAGGGCAGTGGCGGCAAGGAAAAACACCACGTTAGTCAGTTTGGTAGCAGCGTTCCAGCTATTGTATTTGCTCACCCACTCGTAGTGTTTCAGCCACTCGTCAACGTCCTCTTCAGGTTTTCCAAAAAATGTGCGGGGCTCTCGATAATGTGGCCAGTTGTTCGCTGTGGATATCCGGGTTGCTCGGCATTGTCGTCTCCAGGCATGTCCGATGGCAGTGGTGGGAAGCCTGCGAGTCTACGGCTCCTTCGGTAGATGGTATGCTCCGTGGTCGATACCCCGCACCTCCACCAAACTGTTACGTGCTTAGCACGCACGGGGGTTTATTCACAGAGGGTATCGGTCGGAGCAGGATGGAAGCAGGAAGCCTACCAGCGTCCTTCAGCTCTTTCTCTTCCTTTCTCCCTGCTGGTCAGTCCATCTTCTGCTTCTTCCGTCGAGGTTCTGTGGAAGCACGTGACAATATTAACCTCGCAGTTAGAGGATACGAAATATGTTGATTGGGCTAGAAAACACTGTCAACGCGAAGAATAATACTGATTAAAGTTCCTTCACGATATATACAACAACGAAACAGCTATTGACAGAACAGTGTACAAATAGGAGCCGCATTACGACTGCCCTATGAGAGAATGCTACATAAACCATACCTTATCGGTGTCGTATTAATATGTTTAAATATTCATTTCTTGCTAGCACGATAAATGACTGAACGAAATTCCCATCGAAGTGGCGGATGTGTCTCATATTGAAAATCCTGTTGAGAGCCTTATTCATTGAGTTTTTCGAAGTTTTTTTATTAGTTTAGCTATAATTCTGTGTGCGCTGTTCATTTACGCTTCCTTTTTATTGTTCTCCATTGTTATTTCACTCTTTGTATGTCTTCGAGTGAATTTGATAGTTTTAGCTGATGTATTCTTGCGGTTGATGCGAACTTTTTGCCTCTGTGGAACACCCCTGTAGTTAACCCCCCCCCCCATTCCCCCCCCCCCCGCCCCAGTAATGCCTTTTGGAGATGTAGGCTTCCTGAATAAATGAATAACTAGCGTGCTCCATTGCTCCCTCAGATTGAGCACATAATGTGCCTGTGTCAGCCTCTTGTTTAAACTTCTTTTCGTAGGCTGGCGTTTTGATACACCCCAGTGTCGCTTCAAAAGGAAAAGCGCTACTTCTTGAAATTCAACAATTCCTTCCTAATTTTCAAGTTTTTGATGTTGTTTGCATGTATTCCTGAGATAAAGGGGAAAAGGCACGACAGAATTTTTCCACAGATTCCCTACAGTCCCTTTTTTCCAGTGACTCTAAGCTTCCCTCTTAAGCAGCGCCACATATCGGCAAATAGGAGGAGCTAGTGCCTCGGATGCGCCATTTCTGCAGCCTTCGCGGAGAGAGAGAGAAAAACTTATTATGTATAAGAAATTCGGGGCACTTCCTTGGGTCCACGCGCGGCCGCACTGCACTGAAGTGTTTATGTTCTTCAAAGAAGCGGAGGACAAAAACTGGACGGAAGGGCGTTACAGCCCTGCGTGCGTGGCCTATTGCAAAGGTTTCTGATGACTCTCACTGGCTCTTTTGCCTAACCCCGTGTACACTAGCTATTCGAAAGTTTCAAAACTGCTATTTGAAGCTTTACCCACCTCAGTAGAGTGCAAGAAATTCTGTTTTCTTGCGGTTGAATGTGGTTTGGGGGACGCGCACGCTGTCGCCCACTGCAAAAAATTGCATGCCCCATCGGCCTCAATTGAGGAAGTGCCAAGTGGTAGGCGTCAACAAGGGCGCTCTGCAATGGCCACGTCCCATCATGCAGGATCCTCCATCCCCCTTGTGAGACGTTTATTGGCCAGTGGGGTCTAAGGGACAGCTGTCGCTCGAAAAAAAAACACTGCAATCAAAAAACGACCACAGTCGCCAAAGACACAAAAAACGCACAAGCGGGAATCCCGCCAAAGTGTTCACACAGGAACCTCTATCCAGACCAAGGATGCCTCGGCGCCAGGTAAGCATGCCCAACATTTCCGAGCCCCTGGGAACCTATTAAAAGTGACCGCCGTACTGTCGCTCGAGAAGCTTCGATGTAAACTGATTTTCTACCCTAGAATGAAGCATTCACCTCTCACCTAGAATGAAGCATTTAAAATGTACCTTTAGGAACCGATATGCTTCTAATATACCTGCTACATTGGTGGCACCTGTCAATCACTAATTTTTTCTTTACTTTCTTTCTTCATAAAAACCGGAACGATGGCAAAAAAAATTTGGGCGACACATACGTAAGCTTCGCTGTTAAGCGTATGACGCGATAACGTTAATGAGACCCGTCGCCGGCTCCTCTTGTGATCTGAGGCACGGGCACTAAACACACGTGTGAAAGCCGACATGTTATGCGTGTAGTAAAATTTTTCACGACAGTCGTAGCACATGAAAACGGCACAGGGAGGACCGCCGCCACTATCTAAACTAATTCGCCTGCAGAGGCGGAAGGAGCCGCCATCGCACTCGCTCTGGCCCACTCCACCATTGACGAAAGCATAACCGAAATTTGCACTGATTCCCAGGCCGCGTAGCGGCCCTACCTAAAGGGCGTGGCGGCGCTGGCTGCACATCGCATTCTTGTCACAGCCACCTCTCTCGACCGAACGGTTACTCTGTCGTGGATAACTGGGCATGCCTCATAGCCCTGTAATGAGCTCGTTCATGCGCTGGCCCGACAACTCTCCTCCCGAAGCAAGGATGATCATGCACAGAACCTTGCGCAAGAGGCCCCGTCGGTCCCTTCTGCATACGCACCCACAACCCCACTAATCTTCCTGGGAAGAAATGGTGGCGAGCTTCACAGCGTGCAGCAGCTGTGAGCATTCCCACTGGTGACTGAACTGAGCGTATGAGGTCTTCAAACCAACGCAAAACCTGCGCTGTAGCGGTGTCCCAAAGCGTTTATTTGGAGCTGTTTTTGGTTGCCTCAAGCAATTACATAATTTTGCGGGGCTTATCACTGACAGCGTCGAGCAAGGGCTGCTCTTGGCGAGTTTCCTCTGCATCCACACGCCGCATAGGACAGGGACAAGTGCCAACCAGTAAAATCGATTACAATCGGAGCGACTGCTGTTCGGTGAAGTCAGCAAACTGCTCAGTTGCGGTGAGTTTACAACACGCCATGTCTTCCAAATGTGGAAATCAGCACGGCGTTGTGCAGTTACTCGCATTTGTTGCGATGGTTCCGCTGACCGCGACAAAAGCAAGCACACGGAGTTTTATTAGCTACGCATCCATTACCATTTTTAATTGCGGTTAGTGTGTGTGCTCTGCTTGCAAACTGCCATTTTTTCTGTGTCGTGGGCATCACTAAAGTAAACTTTGAGATGGGTGATGCCGGGGTTACGACAGTGTGCCGGTGGCACTGAGTAAGCACTGTGAAGATGTCGATGCGCAGTGCAGCGATCGCTTCGCGAGCCTCATATTTTTTTTGTTTCCTGATGTCTATGTGGACTTGTGTCAACAAAAGATATTGTCACAGGTTCCATTCACAAAGCTATTTGTGCAGGGAGGTCGACTCGAGCCTGATGCGTCAGGGGCCGGATCCCGAACCTCCTCTTCTTTTCTGCGTGCGCACTTCTTCGTTGTTCCTCAGGGCCATGCGTAGCGCGTGACAATATTTTTCTGAGTAACTGGTGACTGAACCAGGGTGTCGAGCAGAAATTTTGGGGGGTTTGATTCGAGTTCAGCCAGTTTGGGTACTGTTCCGTGTTCGGCTCCGGAGGGCATTCCGTCCGTCTCGAACCGGTTCACATAAATAATAGTAAATAGCATAATATGGTTGATTAAAAACCATTTACGTCAACAATTTTCATGGTCTGATTACGTTTTAATCTATACAAAATGAATTGAACCAGTTCAAACTGGTTTGGACAATGAAAATACTGAACGTAGTTGGTTTTTAATCAACCTATTATGCATTTTACTTTTTGGGCGATATCAGCATATAAAATAAAAACTGAAAAATTTGCTCAATGCGAATTATTTTGACTTTGGCCGTCCGTGGTAAAAAATATATAATTTATGGCAAGAGCCGCGAAGCTGAATAAACTCAGAATTAATGTACATCGCCTATGACTACACTAGAATCTATCTGATGAGGTCCGTAAGGAAAATAGCTGATATATTTTACATGTACAAAACCCTTCAGCTTCAGTTCTTTCGGAGACCCCGTCAAGCGAGTAATCGGTCCCTCCAAAAGCTGGCGTCAGTCGGTAATTTGTCCTTCGCAGGGTACTTACGCGAGCGCCTTTCGCGAGTACCGCATGCGCCCACTATGAGAGGAAGCTGTCCTGTATCGACAGGTATATAGAGACATCTTTCCTCGTATATAGAGACATCTATATAGAGGCATCTTTCATAGAGGCATCTGTTCCTCGTGAGGCACACTGCAAAGATATTTGAATACCTGAGTGAGCTGCAACCGGCACCTGTGACTGCATTTTCATTGACATCCGAGATTAGTACATTTTCTTGCACATGCTGAGATAATTGAAAATATGACTGAAAGCATAAGGTTTGGGAAAAGTATGTGTCCTGATTGCTTGTGGGCAAGTGCTGGATAACCAACAATCCAATGGGTACAAGCTTTCTCCTCACCTGGTGCTCGTCTTCTTTAGGGTGAAATGCCTGCCAAATGGTTCGTTGGCCCCACGTTCAGATGAAGAAAATACCTTGTGCCATGGTGCTATTTGCCCTCAGGTGCCCTCGCGCCATGAAAAATCACAATCATCATGCTTGTGGGCAAGTGTCCGGCCTTTTTCAGATGTTGCCAATGTTCCTTGCTCGCTAAGTTGTGCATTGAGTACTATGTAATGAAAGGCATCTGCATCGAATTGTATTTGGCACCCATCCTTAGTTACTTTCTATTTGCACAAAATGGTAGACAACGGTAAAGTCTTTCATGCACACAGTGGTGTCCGAGTAAGCGCATTTTGTCTGCTTCTTCCTAGCCCTGTGGTTTTTACTGTTTACTGTTATGAGAAATGAATTTTAGGCAGTGAATCATATTGGTTTGGTTCTCAGCAAATGGCTTTTACAAGCTTCTACGAAAGTCGATTGTTTAATAGTGGATGGTTCAAATGTATTTCTGAAATTTATAATTGGTGTTGTGTGTCTACTAAATGAGGATTTTTTTATGCTTTTCAGATGAATCCGACAGCAATGTTTAGAGGTACAATGTGTGCAGTTTGTCATGAAAATAAAACGTATGAACTTGTACTCACCTAAACACTTACCACTCTTTCATTCTAAGCTGCATTCTTTGTACGTATGCAATACATAATGTGCATGAAAGTCTTGTATCTCCCCTCTTGTTCTCTGTTCTCTGTCTTTGTTTGCGCTGTTTTTCCACCATGAATTCACACCAACTAGCCCAAATGTCTGCTTTGTACATAATACTCATTTCCTCGGCCTCTGGACTGCTATATCTGCAGTGAACATTCTGGCAGAAGCTATACACAGACGCATGTGCATGTACTACTGAAAGTACTATCGAGAGCAAAAATAACAGACTCCTGTCAGCGCGTGCCGATCCGCGCCAAACTGCATGCGAGCGCCGCCTGACGAAGTTCTCCGGATGCTGAGACGAGCGCAGTGGCATGCAATGCGTAGCACTCCTCGTGATGAGTGCCCGCCACTGCGCTGGTCTCGGCACTAGGAGCGCTTCGTCAGGCGGCGCTCGCATGCAGTTTGGTGCGGATTGGCACGCGCTGGGAGGGGTCTGTTGTTTTTGCTCTCGATAGTACATAATTACCATGCAGATTATTTCCGTTCTAGATCAGATGACTTCCAAGTGAACGGAGGAAGTACGCATACATATTACGGGACCTTTAATAAGAACACAACAGAAGCATTCGTTGTGAAAAAACGATTTCGTTCTCGTGCATAGCATAGCGAAACTTTCCGTCACCAAGAATGTGACAACCGTCGGACGGAGTCCCTGTAGTTCATGTTGCGGAAGACCCTCCGGAAACGCATTACCAGCGGGTTTCTCTGTTCTGTGGAGCATTTCTTTTTACAGTTTGCAAGCGGCGCTTCAGCTCGTTCAAAGCTTCCTCTTGCCGCCTTTCCCATTTAAAAGGCACGTCAGCCTTGGTAAGTTGGGTCAAAGGTTCCGCGATGCGCGATAAGTTCTTGACGAATCGACGGTAATAAGCTCACAATCCAAGGAATCTGCGTACAGCTTTCTTGTCATTAGGCTGCGGAAACTCTGCGATCGCAGCCATCTTTTGAGCGTCTGGGCGAACTCCATCCTTGCTTACGACGTGACCAAGGAAAAGCAGCTCCTCGTAGGCGAAACGGCACTTCTCTGGTTTCAGTGTTAGGCCTGAAGACTTGACTGTTTCCAGCACTATCTCAATCCTTCTGAGGTGGCCTTCAAAGCTAGAGGGGAAGGCAACAACGTCATCTAAGCAGACTAGACAATATAAAAAATTTTCCACTTCAAACTTGAGGCCACCGTATCCATTACTCGCTGGAACGTCGCTGGGGCAGAAGAGAGGCGGAATGGCATCACCTTGAACTCGAAGAGTTCGTCTGGTGTGATGAACGCAGTCTTCTCGCGATCTCTTTGGTCGACTTCAATTTGCCAGTAGCCGCTCTTGAGGTCCATCGATGAGAAGTACTTAGCCTTGCACAGCCGATCCAATGTGTCATCGATCCGGAGGAGGGGTAGACATCCTTCTTCATAATGCTGTTCAGGCGGCGGTAATCGATGCAAAAGCGGAGGGTGCCATCTTTCTTTTTTACTAGGACGACTGGTGCTGCCGAGGGGCTCCTCGATGGCTGGATGACGTCGTCACGAAGCATTTCCTGAACTTGTTTGCGAATAGCTTGGCGTTCTAGCGGCGATACGCAGTATGGGCTCTGCCGCAGTTGTCGGGCGTGTTCATCTGTGACAATGCTGTGCTTGGCAAGCCGGGTTCGTCGCACATTCGATACTGATGAGAAGCAATCGCTGTAGCTTTGAAGGAGGCTGCGGATTTGGTCTTGTCTGCTCCAGGGTAATACTGGGTTGATATCAAACTTGGGTTATTGGCCTCGGTCAGACCGTTCTACGGGTTGGTCGGTTCTTCAACTTGTGCGAAAACCGGTGTATATAGTGAATCACCACCGTCGGTTGTTTTTCTTTATCCTTGTTTTTTTGGCCCTGTTCTCCCTTCAAAGTCCGCTTCCGCTTCTTGACCAGGTCCTCACTAATACTAGTGATGAGGTGTTCTGGGTACCCGGCTTGATGAATGCGTTCAATTTGCGCATCAAAGCTGCATCCAATGCTGCATTCAAGCATGTCGGAACGATTCTCCGCTTCATTAGCTTGGATTGTGCACTTCTAAAAGGGAGTAGCTCTTTGCACGATCTCGGGTTGTAGGACCAATAAACATGGCAGTCCTGCTTAAATTGAAGTCTCAAATGGTCGGTGAGAGATGGAGATTGGCGGGTTGTCCGAGTTGGAGAGATTGCATTTTAGGGATTGAATGACTCCCAAAGGATGCGAAAGCCATGCTTTGGATGGATTTCGCATTAGAAACGAATTTTTGCATTTTAGAGTTCAGCGGTTCGATAAACCGCGCGAATTATTAGGTCACGCTGACGCTTAACGAAAAGGGCTGTAGTTGTTTCGCTATTGTGCTTTTTAACATCAGAACTGCAATAGCCAAGTCCAGCTTTGACCATAATCCTGTGGCAAGTAGGCGAGAAGATGACCGGAATTTTGGCGTACACACCACACATTCCAACAACGAATTGAAAAGTCATCAAATGCTCGCCTCTCTTGCTCTCTCTTGGAAATGGTGTGTGCCATCAGATTAGACTGCTCTGCTCAGGTCTTCGACGCATGTCATGTGCAGTGCGTTTGTTTTTATTCTTTCCTGATAACGATCTTACCGTTGGACGCCCAAGTATGTTTCTACTCTTTTTCTAGTTTTGCTTCCAGAGCCCTCTGGAGAAGTGGTTTATTCATCGGACAGAGATAACCATTAATGCCGACGGAATCATCGTCCATGAAACCAAGAGCAGATGTGTTTAGCCGGCATTTCTTACCTGCTTTCAATACACGGCCCCGTACATTCAGAGAAACAAATTGCGCTTTAGTACGAAATTCAAGTTGTAGCACGAGCGTTACCAAATGTGACCTCCAGCCCCGCCGCGGTGGCTGAGTGGTTACGGTGCTCGGCCGCTGACTCGAAAGACGCGGGTTCTGTCCCGGCCGCGGCGGCCGAATTTCGGCGGAGGCGAAATTCTAGAGACCCGTCTAGTGACCGATGTCAGTGCACGTTAAAGAACCCCAGGTGGTCCAAATTTCCAGAGAACTTCACTACGGCGTCTCTCATAGCCTGAGTCGCTTTGGGACGTAAAACGGCAATAAATCAAACGAAACCAACCTTGTTGCCTCCACTGGCTTACTTTGAGAACATGCAATAACCGGGCCATACGGACACCTTTTGTTTTGCAGTCTACGCAAGCTGTTGTCGCCCATTCTTACGGAAGCATAATATAACACTCCAATCTCTGTTTTGGCTGCTTTCAGATATATTCTTTGGTGGTTTGCATATTGTTATTGATCTTGACGGATAATAACACATCAGCCAATTAGAACGCACAAGCCAGCCGTTTTATTACTGCTATGAGATGAACCCAGAATGCACCAGAGTGCCCGTATACCGAATTTATGGACGCCGTGGCGCTTCCTCTGCATTAAAATACAGGCGTTGATAGTAAATTTTTTATACTGCTGCGAGGTTTATCGACGGTGCGGCTGCCCCAGATCTGCAACACAGTAACTGCCTATGCCTTCAAAATGGTGCGGAGTGCCGCCTTTTCAGCGCATGGAATATTAATCATAGTTTCTTTCTGTGAAGCGGGTACCAGTCGTCACGTGAGGACGAGGAACGCTTGGCCAATGTTGCTTTTGCTCCCTGTTAATTTTATGTTGTGCACTATAAAGAAGCATGGAGTTCGGCTCGTCAGGAACGTGCGTCCATTCACAGAACCATTTCAGTACTAACCCTTGCGGTGCGGTTCGTTTTGTACTAACGACTTTAAACACTCAAGTAAGAGCCAAGCTTTCGTGACATTTTACCGATTGCTAATGCTACGGGGAAATTTCTTGGATCCAAGTTGCAGTTGGAACCAAGCACCAATAAAATAACTATAGCGACATGTCATTTTGAGCATTTATTATTCATAATATTAGCGTTTGAGAGAGAAGGTGCGATAACAATACAACAAATCTGTGTATGTAAGGGTCTCACTCTCAGAGGGCTGCTTGCTGTCCTCTACAATGTTGAGACCACCGCACGAACATCAAACAATGTGAATGAAACGACAAACATTACCTTTTTCAGAAGCCATGTTGAGACAAGGATGTTCAGCATATGCTGTGTTAGGCAATATCCTCAAATTGAGTGAGTGAGTAGAAACTTTATTGATTTCTAAGATTTAGCCAGCGGTGGAGGTCGTCTTCAAGTCTTCTCTGAAGTCTTGAGGTTGCCTCCTTAGCCTTGGGTGGTCCCCTAGTCCAGGGCTCCACTGAGTCTGGCCACCTCGCTTGCGTGTGCTATGAGTGCCCTTTGGGCCTCTAGCTCGCAGCTGGTGAGCCGGCTCTCCCATTGCTCCGCACTTGGCGTGTCGTGTTTGCGGAACGATATGTTTCTATCGCATACCCATGTTATGTGGTATAGTGTTGGCCTCGCTTCGCACCAAGGGCATGTGGCGCGGTATTGTGTCGGGAACATCTTGCTTAGTATATATAAGTTGGGGAAGGAGCCTGTCTGTAGCTTCCGCCATTTTGCGGCTTCTTCCTTGCTTAGCTCTTTGTGTGGTGGGGGTTATTTGTATCTTAGCCACCTGTATAAACTGAGTGTATGAGAGTACCCAGCCCCTAGGCTAGTCCAGAGCTCCTCCGGGGCTTGTGACCCCCCAGCTCGGATAGTAAGCCCTCGAGCTAGTTCGTCCGCCCTTTCGTTGCCCCAGACCCCTGCGTGGCCTGGTATCCAAATTATGTTATGTTTCTCTCTCCTCCACGAGGGTGTCTCCTCGCTGAGGATCCTGAGAGTCGTATTGCCTACCCTTCCTTTTGTGTAGTTTCGACACGCTTCTTGTGAGTCTGTTAGGATATTCAGGGGTCTCCTCTTTCTATCCCCTCCCTCATTGCTAGGGCTATCGCTATCTCCTCCGCCTCTGCTACATTTGATGCCCTGGCTGTGAGGCTCGTTATGTGTTCTCCCTGGTGGTTGACGACTACCGCCACCATTTTATTTCCTCGTTCACCATAGTACGGGGAGGCGTCGGTGTATACCGTGTTGTCCCTGTGCCCTATTGTTTTTTCATAGTATTCTGCCCTGGCTCTCCTCCTGCTGGCATGGAGGTTTGGGTCCATGCTGCGGGGGATGGATTGTACGCTTATGTTCCTTCTTAGTGCGTCTGGTATGTTTGCCCTGTTGTTCTGATGGTTCTCCGTCTCCCGACCCAACCTAGTCAGAAGTGCTCGTCCGGTTCTTGTGTCGCTGAGTCTTCGAAGTTGTGCCTTTATTTGGCATTCACTCAGCTCTTCAAAAGTGTTGTTAAACGTACTCTGTACCCGTGGTTGTGCGTGTACAAATAGGCTTTCGGGGGATTTGTATGTACTGCAGTAAAAACGTAGCACTGTAGCGGCTATCACTATCCCTAGGGTATCAAACTGCTTTCTAGTACGCACACCAAATTAGAAAATCATTTTGCAAAAGCTGCGTGACACGACTTTAAGATAAGTACAATGCTTGCTGTCTGTTTGCATTTTGGCGGCTTTTATATGTGCCTTTAGCATAGATTTGAAAGCAAAAATGTCTTCTTCTGCAAGGTGATTTAAGGCGTATATACTTCCTAAAAAAAAAAAAATAGCTACGGACTCTACTAGGCACCCAGCATAGCAGAGGGCTGCTGGTATTTGCCGCTGAAAAACATTCCGTTTTTTTTTTATTTTCTTTTTCAGTTACGCAAGCGCGTCGAATTTTGAAGCGAGCAATTCATTAATAATATTACCCTCAATAAATTATTACAGACTGCCCAATGAAATATGTTGCATGATATCTGATTTTATAGTTTCCGGTGAACTTTGTACAATTTGCACAGTGTTTGGAAGCGATCATTGTATTGTTTTCAAATCAAATCATACCACTACAACAGTTGTACTGTCAACAGTACTCGCAAGTGCAAAATAAAGTATTTGGTACGGCTTTTAGCGGTTAACCAATGCTTTTAGTCAGACGTAGCGTGCGTAAGTGTCCGCTAATTCTTAGCACGATTGACGTTGCTTCATATCTCATTTGAAGCTTCATATCTCATTTCAAGTCTTGCCTTTATGATGTAGTCGACCGCATATTTTCAGACTCCGATGCGGGAAAGAGCACGTCTGCATAAGGAGCTCCCCACCCAGTGCCGCGCACGATAGGGCGCAGCCCAAGATGTATATGGCGTAGTAGAATTCAAATTGCTCGGTTCCCTTGTAGTATGCCTCGCTGAAACAGCCTCTTGCTATTCGCTGACGGTACCGGGCAGTAGGGCCATGCTCCGCAATGGTCCGCAGAAGTCGCCGGTGTTGGTACCTGCATCAGAAATGACGCTCTGGATAGTCTGTAATTCAACAGGCAAGCGATTCCATCGTCCTAACTCTAATAAGCGGTCAGCTCTTTATTTTTCAGACGGAAGACTTAAAAGACCTCAAGAAAGGGAGGAATAAAGCACTGTTGCATGTTCCATAGTAAAATTATGCAAAAGCGCTGTGTACATGTATACATAACGCTCCATATTCGATTTCCTCATTATAATGGAGAATGAAAGAGCTTCAGCAGCCGTCGCTTAAATCTCGCATTGCACCCTTTTGAGTCTCATTAGTTTTTTTTAGTTTGTGGCGTTGTTTTTTTTTTTAGTTGGCGGCGTTGTTTTGGATTTTATGACACCTGCGCAACTAAGTACATGATGCTCCAAACTTAAGGTTTAAGAAAAGTTTTCTGTAGAGCTTTATAGAAATTTGAAAAATCATCGGTGTTGCAGCGCCTGAAATGTTAGTACCACCTAATGACGACCAACGAAATATATTTAAGAAATTCCAGCTAAGAAGAGCTTTCAAGAGGGTCGGGTAAACCTAACTAGCGATCCTTGGCTGGGCAAGCTTCTCGAGGCTAGCAAGCGAAATAAAAAACTTCGGCCTTCTTCTTAGGAATGACAAAGTGGCTGGCTGAGGTGTACGAAAGAAGGGAGAGAAGCTGCTGTGCAAATTGAGAGTTTTCAGAGAAAACTTGCTTCTGTTTGGAAGCGTAAATCGCAAGACGCGTCAACAATTGCACCTGCCCCTAAAACAGCAACAATGGCTGGAAAGGAATGCGTTCATTATAAAACCCAATAAAACATTTGTCATCAGTTTTTGAGGTTTTGTGGATGAGTATAAAATGTTATTAACTGTTAGGTCATGCCCACATTTTCACAAACAAGCCGGGCTTATCTTGTCAGTAGAAAGATGTGTGCAATGTATGCGAGGCCTATAGAGGGACGATATAAAATATCTTCAATGAAGAGCTCCTGGTGCACCCATCACTTCCAGTCACATAACACTAGCTTTATCAAGTGTAGTTTGTTGTTTGCTTCTTTGTTCCATGCCTACCGACATTTTTTTTTATTTTACGGTCTACTAAGTTCATGCAGTCCTTAAATGGTAGAATTTTTTTTATCTGTTTGCCACCAGCTTTAGCTGCATACATTGGTGCTGGATAGTTGTCTTTAATTTCAGCATGATTCAGTACGCAGTAGATTTTTTAAGGCATGTCCTTGACTTATGACTTTTGTTAGTGTTTGTGATATCAGCAATCAGCTGGGTGACTCCATTTGTAGAATGAGGAGGCGTAAGTGCTCTTAGAGAATTTTTGTAATTAATGCTGTTTTTGTGAGGTTATATTTTACTATATTTTCTTCGGCCCCTGAGACAGCGTAGCATTCGGCACTAAAGACGGATTTACACTGCTGAAGTCAATCTAATCTCTGCCAATTGCTCGCACCACTGCGTTTGAGATGTAAACATTTGTTTTCAAACCATTTGTATAAAAATCCGTGAAGGCCCCGTATTTTTCTTCGAGCGCATGGGAGTCCTGTATGATACGTTCGTGTGGAGTTTGTTTTTGTGGAATTGTTTAAGAGTTTGATTTATTGGGTAGCGTCCCAAAGCGACTGAGGCTATGAGGGACGCATTAGTGAAGGGCTCCGGAAATTTCGACCACCTGGGGTTCTTTAACGTGCACCGACATCGCACAGTACACGGGCCTCTAGGATTTCGTGTCTATCGAAATTCAGCGGCTGCGGCCGGGATCGAACACGCTTCGTTTGGGTCAGCAGCCGATCGGCGTAACCACTGAGCCACCGCGGCGGACGATTGTTTAAGGGTGGCATCACGTATTGCAGGAACATTGTACCGTGGAGGTAGCGTTTCTCGCTTTTGTGCAGCCCAATGTAATGTGTCGAGTACGACGAGATCCTGGCACATATCTTCAAATCGCAAGAGTAGTGGCCTGTTACCTTGCTGTTTGTAGTTGAATATTATTCTGAAAACACACCTCAGTATGATTGGATAGCAGATGCCTTTTGGTAGAGACATCATATTAAGGAAATATCCACAAGTCGCAGCTGTTCTTCTAACTTCAAGAGGAGGTTAATTTGTTTCTACAAAGAGGCTGACAGTCGGAGGTGTTCTGTATGCGCCGCACGTGAGGCGGAGACTTTAGTTATGCACTCGATCTAATTTTTTCTAGGTATGGCGGTTTTCTTCAACCACACAAAATACATCCATATTCGGTGCATGACCGTGCCAAAGCGCGATAAATTTTCATGAGGCTTGCTCTATCAGACGCACAACGCTTCCTTGAGAGAATTTGGGTATGCTTAGAGATTGTGAGCCTTCTTTTTCAACGTGTTATATGCCGCAGGAATGTGATTTTTTTCGAATGTTGTGGATAAAAATTGATATTCTTGTTTATCTGGAATTATAATTCACTTTGGTGCAGGGTGGGATCAATCTGCAAAGTTTTTTTTGAGTCAGCGAAGAACAGTAACTGTTTTTTGCCGACAGAATAAAACCCATTTCTTTCTGCCCAAATCGCGTCTGCTTAAAGTCAGTTATATCTGTTCGCAGCTTGACAGGCTGGAGTATGTGATTATTTGATCGTCAACATATAAACAGAAAACGTCAATGATTTTGAAGTTATTTTTTTCTATGGAATTCAGTTTTACTGTAAGAGCCTGGTACTTAGAGTGCACCCCTGCGGTTCCCCATTTTCCTGAATGAATTTTCTCGAAACGTTACAACCTAGGCGTACTTGAAATGAACGGTCAGAAAGAAAATCTTGAAAGCAGCTTAGTATCTTGCCACGGATACCTGGGTCCGCTAGGTCCCGAAGAATACCTTACCTCCAGGTGGTACCATCCGCCTTTTCCAAGTTGAAAAATGGTGTCAGACAGTGTTGTCTGTGCATGAATGCTTCTCGTACTGTGTCAGTAGTAGAGCATGCGTTCTTGAATCCACATTGTCGGATGTCCAAAAGATCACGGGATTGAAGGGCAAACATTGAAATGTTCAAAAGATTTTGACAGACAACTCGCGTGCGCTGTCAGTTTTGAAGCACCAGGTTTAAAGAATGCTACAATAAGAGCTTTATTCCATGCTTGCGGTAATTTTCCTAATTTTCATATCTTGTGGAAAAATTTGAAGAGGGCCTCTACGGCAGCTTTGGAGATGTGGGCCAGCATTTTGTAATGCATTTTATTGGGGCCAGGTACTGCCCTCGTGAACCTATTGACCATTAAGTGATGTTGACATTCCCCCTGTCGTACATTGCACATAAACTGCACAAATCGTTTCAGCGACTGCTGGCGTTTTTTGTAGAAAACATGTTACTGTCTTTATCCAGAACTCCAATGGTAATGGCGTACACTAGGCGCCTTCAAGAAACTCTGGTCAAATACTATCACTCTGCCCAATATACACTGATAAAAAGAACACTGATAGAAAAATTCAGGCTGCGTTACGTAAAAAAGCACACGTGGATTTCATCTAAGGACATCGTCGGAATATTTGATATATTCAAGAGAAAAAGAGAAGATTAGGAACCTTGCCCACCCACACGTTGGGCCATCGGCATATTCTTTTCCGTCTCGTATGAGCGAATCGTTTCAGTGAAATAAATCTTGATTATTATATTTAACAATATTATGGGTTGTAAATACGTTAAAGGTATCAATCCTTCACACCACAATAGCTAAAATGAACTTTAAAAAAGAAGCTGGGCTCTCATAAGCTGTATTAATCATAGGATGAAGCTAAGTTTGAGGAAGCAGGTAGATGTGTAATGAGATCAAACTGGTCTGAAGCCTGAAAAAGGTCTACTGGTGGCTAACCAGAGTGGAAAATAGGATGCGCAATAAAAGTTAGGATGTATGGGACATGTATGCAAGCTAAGAAATTTGTCAACTGCATGAAAATAAACGAAGCTACAATTACTCTGGAGTTTTTATGCAATTTCGTTCATACTGATTTTCTGGTGTGCTTTCTGCATTTTCAAGCCACTTCAAGTTTAAATTACAATAACATGGACGAGCTCCAAAAAGAAAAGAACGCATCTACACAGGCCTTACGAATAGAATAAATACATATGCACCTCACCGGGTGTAAAATATGAATTGGAGCCACTTGAGTGATGGTGCAGAGATTATCGCTTGCTGCGAGATCCCAATGTGAGGCTGAGGCCACCACTTCGTCGGTGCAAGTCGCAGAGAAAGCCGCGTGGGTCGCTTCTCACGCTCTTTCTAGGCAGTAGGACGCTTGTTCATTCCAAGTGGAGGTTGTTGGGCAACGTCCCATAGCCTCCTCAAGTGAGTGAAAGTAGTTTAGGACCTCTCAATCTGAATCCGTAAAAAGTGAAGTAAGTGACCAGTCCGTGGTAATACAGGGAACTATGGCACATCTCTTCATGTGTTTGTCAAGCTCCCCTAAACACTTGATGTGGCGTGAGGCGCTCGGTAGGGATCGAACGGCGGTGATACTCGTCTGGACGTAGCTCCCCAGGCACATCATAGACAGACACCAGAAGGCTGTGGCCATGTTTTGGTAGGTAGAAGCAGTTCGGGAGGATACGGCAGGGCTTCTGCCCAGAAACGTGGACACCAAAAATAAAATCGCAGGCTGCAGTGCGTGGGTATTTCTTCCGAACAGGAAGTGGCTGCGAATCCGCAAAACAAGAGCCACCACAGTTCCAGATGCCAGCAAAGAGAACAAGAACCACCCGAGCGACTGCCAAGAGTCAATGAACGCAAACTTAACCGCTGTTCGACGGCTTGTAAAGAAACACTGGCGAGAGGGCGAATAGTGCGCATATTCGAAAAGGTGCCCGCATTTTAGGAGGGTGCTACTAACAGGCATAATGGCAATATCTATAGACTTGGTGACCACTCCTAAAAAGCTTCCCGGTTCGTGGAATTCAAATGTGTTGTTCAAGGCTCGGTAGGTGTCCAGCAGCGCTAACGTCTCGGGAGTTTGGTTGAAGAGCCCGATTCTAGAGCCTAGATGTGGCAAGGAGCGGAGGGATGCATTGTGCCTGTGGCCTTGACGAAAAACCTGTTCGGAGCCTCTATCTTGAGCGAAAAGCTTGGAAGCCGGAACAATCTCCCTGGTCCCGCAATTTCGAAAACGGTCTCTGGGGGCATTGATGGCTGTAGAGCTCACGCTCACAACCTGACAAAGCCCCATGGGGAAAGCGCTGAGGGTTTCTTCGTGCCGCGACTCGGATGAAATGAAAAAGCGATACTTGGGGTGCGTAGATAATTGGCTGATCCATTCCCTATGTATCGTGCTCATTCTTGAGAAGTAGGGTACAAATACCGCTTTTGGCTCCGCTATAAAAGGAATGTTCAGTGCATCGCACTTCTCCTCATTGATCAAAGCAAATTTGTCCTCCATTCCAGGCGAGTCTAAACCGAAAAAATTTACTGCAATCGGAAATTCCTTTACTCGTGCGAAGAGCCTTTGCTTATCCAGGGCAGAGTACATGACGATTAATCGAAACGAGCTGCATTTTGATGCAGCCAGGACACTAAAAAACCCTGAGTGGGTATCAGCTACGGTAGCCGGGATTAGAATGAACATGTTAGCTGCAAAGAGATACTTCGAAAGTGTGTTTGGCAGACCCATAACCTTAAATACTCCAGCAGCGGAAGCCTCCCTTATACTAAGTTTTTTAGAAATATCGTTGCTTCGCCCGTGTCGTGCTTATGAGGTGTTGAGATCGCGTATATTCCGCGAATTCAAATCTGATCAAGAAAGTTGCACAAAGCTGAAGTGTTTTAGAACGTGCAAAGCTCAAAGCTCTGAGAGCATTTCTTCATGTGAACTTTCCCGTTACAAGAACAGCAACATGCCTCCCCTCTGTTTTCTAGTCTCTAGCGTTACTAAGTGGGCAGCAGAAAATTTAACAGTTCTAGTCCCGTGCCAATCTGAGCGCTGGATGTCGCCGATTGGAAAAGAAAGGCCGATCGCGACATGTGTTGTTGGACACCATGACCACAAAATTTCCATATTGTTCGCGAGAGATTTTTTCATTTGAAGTGCCACTGAAATTATATGCAGGCTAAGTGCAAAGGCGTGCGAATGACGATGGATTCCGTTTTGGATAAAGTGCTAAGTTTGATATTGGTGGTTGTTTTCGTGGAAGCAAGCAGCAAAATATATTTTAGAGATTGCCTGGGATGCCTCCAACTGCTGTATTTGTTGTTGTTATCTGTGTGTCGAAAACTTAAAAAGGCATTTTTTTTTGATACGCAAAGCAATTTGAAAGTGCTTTAGCTCTGCACAAGTCGACAGAAACACGGCATATATAAACAGCTCCCGGCAAGAAATGGAGGCACACACAAATTGGTTGTAGTGCACTAATCTCCAATTGGTATCTCGGAAAATAGCTCCTGTGATGCTGTGTAAAAGTAACAAGCATTTCGTTTTTATAGAGTTATTTTTTTTTGCCTCAGCCAGGCGTCTCTACCCTTTCATATGAGTACAAAGAAAATGGTGCCTTGTGAATAAAAGCGACGTCTCCCGTGCCAGTTCTTTCCATGCAGTTTTAAATAGCAATTTAAACGAGTGGCCTTGCACTGGTAATTTCCCTTTTCATCCACAAACAAACTCAGTCGTAGGCTCATCTGCTTTGCCATAGAATCTACGACTGCCATTTTACAGCACGTTTAGCTTTACCGATTAACCGAACTGCAAAATTACAACGCTTGTCCCACAGACTCTTTCGTGGTGTCACCTCCCGTAGTGATCTACAATTTAGTCTTGAAGAGAACCTCGAAATATAGGGCCGACTCCTGTACTTTTCATGAACAACTTTTCGTGGTCCAGATAACCTCGACAGGGGTATGGAAAGCTGACAGCATCATTACAACACTCGGTAAGGTGGGGATAGAACGCAAATCGCGTCTTAGTGACTCGTTTGTGCACGAAATGTATTCAAGTTCAGTACAATACTTTCGGAGAAAAACGATGATCCTTAGGCCGGGCATGAAGGGGTACATTAACGAGAACTTCCCTATTGTCTTCCAAAAGTACTAGGCCGAAAAAATAGGGCAAGCGTGAAAACAGCACCTTGATTTCACGATGTGTTCCGTCACTTAAATTTCAGCGCGGCATTGATAGCTTTTGTTTTTAACCCGAAATCGTTTCTTGGCACCCAAGTGCTGTGGAGGAAATTTGCTAGCAGAAGTGTCCGCACCAGCTGTCAATAGGAAGAAACAAAAAAAAAACACGAAATCGGACGCTAGGTGGGAATCGAACCAAGGTCACAGGCGTGCCAGGCCGGGACGCAGGCGCTCTGCCACGCGTTTATTTTCTTTCATTGTGGATTTATTCTATATGGTTGTGAGGATCTATGAGAGGTTGCAGGTCTTATTTTAAACAAACACAAAAGTACAAACAATAAACGAGGCGGCTTTTACCGGAAAGGAAACCAATTTCAATATGAGCGAGAAAAAAGGAAAGGAACAAGTGAGCAACGCAACAACACACGGGAAAAACACACGGGGGAACAGAACAAAATGCTTACGAAAAATACAGGAAAAAGAAAGTCAAAGAGGAAAGTCACACTACTTGTCTCTTGTTCGAGCAACGTGCGGGGAGGACTGGCGGTGTCGGGCAGTCAGGGAGTCTCTGGGTGTTCCATTGTCGATGCAACGCTACCGCAGCGTCAGCGTCCGTGGCTCCCAGCACAGTTCCCAGGTCTGGTATCCCGGAAAAGTCACGCAGGCGCCAGAAGCGGCCTGTGTGGAGCAGCTGACGGATGGACGGAGAAGAGTGGCACCTGGGCCTGGTGGTTGAGGTCTCGACGATGGATGTCCAGGTCTGGTGGCCCGGACGTCTGCGGCTGAGGCCCAAGCCCGGAACTCGGGGAGCCAGCAGAACTCGTCCACGTCCGTCGTCCACCGCGCTCTTCTCTCCTCTGCCCCGTAATCCTCTTCGACCTGTCCCGGCGTACCCCTCCGCACGCGCTCCTCGTGCTTTGTCTTCTTCTCCTCACGAACGCCGCTGGGTGGCGCTATCTCCTTACAATGGTTAAGTACAGAAAATATATATATATATATATATATATATATATATATATATATATATATATATATATATATATATATATATATATATATATATATATATATATATATATATGTGGGAGCGTGTATAAACACAGAAAATACTAACTACAGAGCTCCTATATAGGCGCTACGTGGCACAATCTTGATGAAAACATAACAGAACTAAAAGGCCGGCGAGGATATACAGCGGATCAGGAGGTGTAACTAATTGGAGATGTAACTTTCAATTGGAATACTTGTACGCCCTCTCCAGCAGGCAGATGGCAAAGGTTCTGATTGGTCGTAACTACCTCTTCCATACACCTACATCTTTAACAAACCTTTGCTGACACCGCTGTATTAAAGCGAGTTCAATGGGTGTAGATTCAAAAGGCCCCAGAAACCATTCTCTGATTTCAAACGTGGACCCTACACGTTAGGACGTAGCTTCGAGCCAAGATGACATTTTTGCCGTGATCAGTGAATTGGTACATGTGCGATCAAGGAGAAGAGTGGCTTGCTGGTTCGCAATTGTATTAATAGCAACGCGAAGATTAGACGAGACAAGAAAGAGAAAAAACACAGACGTCGGAAATGCCACCACAGCGCCACCACAGACATCGATAGGAGAATGTTGTTTTTGCAGCCTGCGCTTCTCTTTACTCTCTGTCGAGTGCCTGGGTGACGAGAAGTCGCTGTTGTTCCTCCCCTTCAGTGCCAAGCCAGTCGAGCCAGGTGGTGATGGATAAAAATGGTGGGGGTAGGAACACGACTGCTGAGCAGCCGGGCAATAGAAGAAGCAATGGGCGAGGTCCGCATAGATATAGGCGTAGTTGGTATAGGAAGGGTCCAATCGGTACCCATTGACAAAGAGGCGAGACGGGGTGATGACTGCATTCATTTCGATGTGCCGAAGAAGGCGAGCCTAGGGCACCGTGAGTGATGGATGAGGGTGAGGGTAAAGGCGTTTGTCGAGGAGGAGCTCGAGGTAGAACTCTTTTATGGTGCGGCGAAGGGTGATCTTCCCATTGTCCTCCGAGGGCTGGGGCCAGGGGCTCAACGGTGTCCGGAACAGCGTGTCGCGGGCGAGCTGATGGGCCAGCTCATTGGTGTCAATCCCTGAATGCCCAGGGACCCAGCGGAGGAATACCATAGAAGGCTGCAATGCAGAGACCTCTCGTTCTACCTCCTGTTGGAGAGAAAGGGTTAGGGTGCGTTTCTCTATGTGGTGTATAGCGGGTTGTGAGTCTGACTAGACTGTGTACTCTTGAAGAGAGGGAAGGAGGGCAAATGACTGGAGCGCATGCGCAATGGCGAGGACCTCGAAGGACAATGTATCCGGAGGGCCTAGATACGGCCCGCTGATCTGGATTTCAGGGGCGGGGAAGTGGGGATAGTACAAGTCGTAGCCGCAGGAACCTCGAGGAGCCACGAAGGAGGCATCGGTGTAGGCTACACAAAGGTATGAAAAGAGGGGTATGGTGCCGCGCGTCCCCACGACGACGGCCGACGCGCAGGACGGGGGACATGTTGTTGTAGAGGGGGAGGGTACGAAGACTGCGAGCCGGGGTGGGAATGGGAGAGGTAAACGGCGCGATGGGAATGGGCGAGATGCCCGCTTCAGTCAGTAACTACTGACTCTGACGGATAAAGGAAAGCTGGGAAGCTGCGAGTCACGATGGAGAGAGAGAAGAGAACGGAGATGATGAAAGAGGCCTGTGGCAAAGATCAAGAGGGCGGCTGTGCCGCGGCTGTCGATCCGGAGCTCCCAGTGTCACTCAGAGCGTTTACTGCGACGGGATTGTGCGTGGTGGTGTGGGCGGTGTTGAACGCAGTCGGTGAAGACATGGCTGTCAGCGCGGTTGTAGTAGGCCCCGCGGCGGCCGCGTCGGAAGAAGTTGAGGCGAGGCATCAGTGGGTCTCGGCTTCAGGGGCTTAGTGAGACGCTTGTGCCAGAGGTGCAGGCGCGGCGCGCTAGGGTCAGCGAGGCGCCGCGCCGCTTCAGAGGTTTGGAGGCGCTTGTAGGGCCAGCTCGACAGCGGACCGTGATGAAAATGGTGTCCACGTATGGCGGAAGTTTTCCTTTAGCGATGGAGAGCAAATCCACGGGCGGGAAAAGCCCTGGACCAGGTCAGGGGCAGGTGAAAATAAAGCACGATAGGCAGCCAGCTAACCAGAGCGGCGTCACCTCGATTCACTCCTTATTCTAAGCTGAACTTGTGTATTCAAACTATTGGATGAGGCCCAGCCATCCATTGCAATGCAACGCAGATGAGTATGCCTCATCATTGCGCACAGAAGGTTGTCAGCAGAAGGTTGTCAGCAGAGGTGTCATGCTTTTTCCAGTCACAACAGAAAATAAAATGTGTGTGCGCGATGAGATTCGAACCACCATCCTTCCATTCCGCAGCCGAGCGCAACATAGCTACGCTATTTCCTTCCAACGCATATGCATTTCTACTTGTCTAGGACGATTGAGAGTGTTTACAGAAAGGCTTCGAATCGGACGGATGCCTCCCCAACACCATCCAGTGTCTCCAGCATTAAAGATTCACAAACAATTCAGTACTTAACATCTTAACTACACATCACTGACACAGGGAGCAACACCGTGATAATGTCTTTCGCCTCACCGCAGTTTAGTTCTACAAAGTGCCCCCCTGAATTTTTTTTACTTAAGAACTACACCTGAGTGACCAATTGCAACCGCATTTTTTATGAAACGACGCACAGTGCTGTCTATTGTCGGGGTTTTCTGGCTAGGTACATGGTAAGTTTGACCTCGAGAAATGTCTGTGGTTGTTTCTGTTGTGGCCGTTGCGATTTGTACCTTCGTGAATTGCTTCTTATGGATTTTAAGCGGGAACAAATAAGCCTACGTTCCACCCAACTGTAATCTGCCGCCTGCCTGTCGTAGCTGTCTCACGGGGTGTGCGCTTAATCTTGACGAACGCACATCAGCTGATTGAACGTTTTTCTCGTGGAAGAGCTCCGGTGTTCAGACGTACTGCTGACAGATGAATGTTGAAAAAGACGACAATATCTAAAGGATAGCGCGGAATACTGGCAGTTTTTCCCCGCGTGATTATGTGCCATGTTTACTGAGGTCCACAATAACAAGTGGCAGTTTACAACACGGGATGTTTGTTTGTGGCGATGGTGTCAAAGAGCAAGAAATCTTGGTGCTCTAGATCGAGGAGAAAAGGGGTCAGCTCTAAGAAGGTTTCGCCTTACGCATTGGGGCCACACAGAGCGGGTTGGGGACTTACGTGCACGTTGGGCACCTTGCCGAACGTCGAGCTGTTGATCGTCGCAACACTCAACATCTCTGGTCTCCGGTCTAGGCAGTCGGCTAGTCAGCCAGACATTGTTGCTCTTCGAGAGCAGAAAGCAGAAATTGAATTCGATACAGAGGTGGCGCTAACAGATTGCAATGTCTCTGTGTTGCACTCTGTAGGCCTTCCGACGGGTTGCTTAATGTTCTTTGAAAAAAGTCTGTTTCTGTTTCTTGAAAATTGTCCGTATGTGGTATTCATGGGTGACTGCGTGTGGGATTCAAGCGGATTTACAGAGTCTAGCGAAAACGCTGACAAGAACCCTGGTTTTTCACAGCTATTACTAAATACAAAAGCTTACAAAAGGTTATCATCCACCCTCACATATACCGATACTAGAGGATCGTTAAGTTGACGTCTTAATCGGATTCACGACTCCGGCGATCACCTTAAAAGAAGGATTTCGTGCGTGTATTTCCCATGGTCATTTCATCGATTGGAGAACGTGGCCCTACCAACATTCATCCAAAGTAGGCACTATGGAAGCTGAATTCTTCTTTGATAAACTATCTGGAGCAGCGAATGAGGACAGCTTTAAAATCTTGCTTAACTATGAGAGTCCTATTACTTGCAGCTTCGAAGATGCTCAAGTAAGAAATTCTTGGCATAGCTATACTATATATCTGCTCCATAAGGTCTTACTGTAAGCATGGTGAGAAGAAAAGGTTGCTCGAGAACATCTTCAATATGCACGAACGCGAAGACGAGGCCCAAGGATTAAACAGAGGAAATTTATTCTGTAAACTGCCACCTTCAAAAATTTGATGCAAAGGGCTTTCAAGCGGACCCTGTATGATCCTACATCAATCGCGCTTTGCGCTTTGAGCAACCAAGGAGACTGGCCTTGCCTGATGAGCGTTCGCCACGTGGCTACCAATTCTCTGAGCTTTGCTCTTGTGGCCACCTGGTCACAAGTACAGCTGAAATAGCTGCCGAGTTTGAAAATCATTCTGCGCCTTTGTTTTGCTCCCACATCAAGTATTGCAGATGAAGTTAATGCAGCGTGCTGGGTGTCTATGATCACGTCGCTTCCTCAGGTTGAGTGCGCGGTAGTAAGTGCGTTTAACTTTGGGTGAATCCGAAGATGCAGTTCAGCGATTGCCGTTTTCAGAAACCTGGGACCTGCCGATATCCCAGATAATTTTTACAGCATTAAAATTTCTTTAATCTCTTATCCTACTTCATATTTTAGAGCGACAGCTCTGCATGATGCAAAAGTCGATTTAAGTGCGGCGCGACCCTTGTCCTTGAATGACCTCGATAAACCAGCATAGCAACAGCATCACTTTATGTGAAACTATGCAAAACAGGGAGGTATACAATTGCCATCACAATTCAACATGTTGCCATGGCCACCATGGCGGCGTGACCGTGACCTCTGCCTCTGTTATTTACAAAATTTCGCCAAAGCAACCCAGAAAATTGACCTCGGCTGATTTGGACCAAACTGGATGTCGAAACATAATTGACTGTGCCCGATACAATGGCGGTCTACAGATTTGGCCCGGATCATTTCTAAAACTTTGGTCAAGGTCACCTCTGAAATTTGGACTTGCTCGAATAAACCAAGAGCGATGTCTAAGCATAATTGATCGCGGTCGGCAAATTGACGACATCGAAATTTGGGCCCGACCAATGCCAAAGTTTGACCCAGGCGATTTGGGAATGCTTTTGAGCTATAAGAGATTTAACCCAGGTAATACCCTTTGGTGCACTATGTCTAACAAAGGTACACCATGGTGTCTCATGTCCACCACGAGGCTTGCGCTTTGACCCTTTACCTTTGCCATTTCACCTTAAATGAGTTTCGTCAAGGTGGAGCTTTTGTCTGGTCACGTTAAGTGACCTAAGCATATGGCTTGCATGGAAAAGCAGCCGCGCTTGCCTCATTCACCGTGGAGAAGAGTCGGAACCGTCCGTCTAGCTATGCCTGAGCTGTTTTTAGACCACTTTTTTCTAGACCAGTATTGATGATGGAATTTTGCCACAGTCATTTACCATATTTCATAGTGTCTTCATATCAAACCTAGCGATAAGGAAAAACAGCGATTTGTAGGTGGCTACAGACCTATCACGCTTTCTAATGTTGATTATAATATTTTCACCAAAATCCTCTGAAATCTTCTACAGGTTGCAATGTCTTCTTTAATTACACCTAATTGAACATGTGGCTTGAGGAGGCAGTTAATACAGTCTAATCTACATCTAGCGCACCGTTGTTCTAGTATTGCAGTGTCGCTCATGAACAATTACCACTGCTGTAAATTGAACTGGCAAAGCCATTCGGGTGTCCTTTTTATTATTTTTTTCTTTTTTAAATCATGTCAATCTTGGTTCATTTCGCATTTCGTATAACATGGCATGGTGTACTCAAGAAAGAACCTAAAATGGCTCTCTCACTATATACGAAAACATATTTCTATAAACTCGGCATCAAGACATTAACCATTAAGATATGGTCAGTGAGAATGATATTGGCCGCCGCGGTGGCTCAGAGGTTAGGGTGCCCGGCTGCTCACCCGAAAGACGAGGGTTCGATCCCGGCCGCAGTGGTCGAATTTCGATGGAAGCGAAATTCTAGACGCCCGAGTAAGGTGCGATATCGGTGCACGTTAATGAACCCCATGTGGCTGAAATCAAGTCGTGGATGACTAGGTCTGCTAGCTCGCGGAGTATGCCGAGCCTCCAAGTAATGTCGCACGCCTTTTCCATGTCAAAGAAAACCGCAAGACAGTGTTGTTTCCATATGAAAGCCTCCCGAACTGTTTTAAATACTGACAAGATTATCTTGGGTGGAGCATTCTTTTTTGAAATCACACTGATGCATGTTTAGAAGCTGGCGACGTTCAAGAACAACGGTTCGTCGAATGTTGAACGCACTTTCAAATGATTTTGCGGGGCAGCTTTTAAGTTCCGTCGGTCTGTATGGACTGGAATTAGATGATAGTTTTCCAGGTTTCAAGCAAAGTATAAGGATAGCTTTTTTTCCATGCTTCAAGTATCTTCCCTGACGTGCAGATTTTGTTGTAGAATATTAAGAATTCCTCAGTGGCATCCTCGGAGAGATGCGCAAGCATGGGGCTGTGCATGTCATCTGGGCTCGCTAGTGTCTGCTTAAATGCAGGTAGTGCTCTACTTAATTCTTGTAATGTAATTTGCCTATTATATTGTTCGTTCATGCCTGCACTTGTGGGAAGTTTCTGTTTATCTGTTATGGTTTTGTATTCCTGGATTATGTGGAATGTGGAAGCGGTGCAGCGCTGCGTAGCTCCGCGGTCTCGCCTACATATAGTCGCGTTTCAATGCCCTTCGGGCGCTAAAAAAAAACATTGCCGAGCATACGTCCGCTGCGCCGTTGTGTTACAGGAAATGTTTGCATTATCAGAAGGATAAAATTTATCCGTTAATCACGACCTTTTCTTTGACATTCACGTTAACTGTGTGGGCCCTTAGCACACGCTCGTGCTATCGCTACCTTCTTGGTGCACTTTTTCTGGTCAGTGTTTTGTGGTCAGTATCAAGCATTAGTTCTATGGCTGTCACGCAGTTTCAATTTCAATTCCTTTCTGCCAGCCATAAAGCACCGAAACAATTATGGCAATGCTGTTGCCTGTTGGTGCGCCAGCTACATTAACTAAGTGCTCAGGAAGTTAGAGCGCAAAAAAACAAAAATAAAGTGGAGACGTGGATGGGACAAGCGCTAACTTTCAACAACTGCTTTATTGAAGTGCGGGAAGGGAACCTAGCTGGGCCGCCGCGCATGCGCTAAACCTCTTGTCTCCCAAACTTGCTAAGGGAAGGGAACGCTAGGTTCCCTTTCCGCACTTCAAAAAAGCAGTTGTTGAAAGTTAGCGCTTGTCCCGTCCACGTCTCCACTTTGTCTTTGTTTTTTTGCGCTCTAACTTCCTCATCATGAACTACCAACAGGCCCAAATTACTACTCTGCTTAACTAATTGCCGTTGCGAATTCAACTGAGTCGCAATGCTAACAGAAAACAACAGAAACGCCCATATATCTGCTTCTCTGCCCCTGCGTATGTCAGTACAAAGCTTTACATTAAAATCGAATTCAATTGTGCAGTCTGTTTCGTTTAAGCCTGCACAATACTTTCACGCGAACATTGATTCGACTTTACACGTTACTTCCATGTGACACTGATATATGTAACGCTTATCATGCGTGACAGAAAGGAGAAGAAAGCCACCCTTTAGGATATTAATCTCGAATACGACCTCGGAGGGCTGCTTGCAGACCGCCGAGCAATCAGCCGACAGATTTTAAGATTTCACCCTCTGTTCCGGAAGTGGCGTTTTATTAATATGACGATTATTTTCATCCATATAACTTCCCTTTATTGCTGTTTGCTTTTGACACTGACCGGTTGTGCACAGTGGCATACTTGCAAGCCAGCTGATAGACATACTTTCTGCTTAAATACACAGGTGGTAATCTGTCTTCAAATCATCACCAACTTTCAGACAACGTTGCTTAGGCTTAGGCTGCTTAGGCAGCCTAGACTTCGGCTGCTTCTGAGATGGTGGCAGAATCTGAGTTCCCCCGTTTCGCATAAAAGATGCGCTGCGTTCTATACTTTCCCTGCTTCTTTTCGAACTCTAGGGCGCGGAAAATAAAATTTCTCTAACGCCACGCGCATAACGAGTACAGTTTGAAATCACTGCTCTAGTAGTTTTGATTATCAGCTGCGTCTTAGATGTTGGAAGAATTTCAGTTCTCACAGTTGGCATAAAAGGTGCGCTGTGCTGTATATTTTCCCTGCTTGCTCTCCGAACCCTGGGCGCGGAAGACACAGTCTCTAACGCAACACTCATGGCGAGTAGAGTTTGAAACCCCTGCTTTAGTAGTTTTGACTACGCATTGGGCTTAACATTCTCGTACGATGTGTGCAGTGAGACACTCTGACGTAAATGCGCTTCTGTTTTTATGCAATATTCATGTGCTACAGCAGATCCTGCTGTTAGACCATGCTGTTCAAAGAGAGGGAAACGAATTCTCGAAAAGAGTGCTGTGCACCGCTGTTGTTGCTTTCCCGTAAGAGCTCAAGCTGGCATCTTCTTCAAACTCATAAGTGCCCACGAAGAAAGCTAGTATATTAAAAAAAAGTGTCCCGCGTGTTGCTCCAGCCCAGCTTCAAGTTCTACTCCTCAGTTCCAACTGCAGCCCTCGTACCGCCTTCTTTGGCAGATTCGGACGGCGACGCTGCATATTTATTTCCTCGACGGCCGTCCTTGAATGCACCCGCTTCAGGAACGAGCGTCTCGTTTTTAGGCCCTGGTATGCACATATATTTCTCTCTGTCAACTGATTTGCCAGTTGCTAGAAAATGCGTTGCGACAGCTTGTCGGGAAAGGGCTGGCGCAAATGAACAAATTAAACCTTTTGTGACAATAAAAAGGATAGTGCGCTGAGCAAGCATTGAGTGGAGAAAAAATAAGGTTGCTCCTTTTCTATTTTCGTTTTTTTTAAGTACTTCTTGCGTTAAACACTCCTGACGAGTGCGAAGCAACCAGGCTAGTGGACGTGAATAGAAACCACTTTGACGCAGAAGCAGCGCCCTTCATCTTCACACCCTTCTCCACAGCTTTGCTATATTTAAATTTCCGCTCCGCTTCAGCGGAGTCTCGTCAGGCATGGCCACGGTGAAACCGCTAGGATCCACCGCATCGAGAAGTTTTTCACAGATATTAAACAAAATTCTAATCTCACCATGCGCCGGGTCCTTGACGCTTGAAATTTTTTTATAAAGGTCGTATTTTGGTTCCGGTTCACGATTACATATACCTTTATTTTGCGGTTCATTAGGTTGCTTCGCATTGTCGTGTCTTATGCAAGACTATGGCACAGGGCACAATAAGAAGCGGTGACAGGTCTGTGGACGATTGCAAGTTTGTAAACATAGAAGACGTTGTACCGGCCAGCCTTTCTCTCCGGACCGCACTCAGTGACCATGGCTCCCACTGCAGGCTCTGACGCAAGTGTTCTCTGGTAAATATTATTATTTTGGCTTCATTATAACGTTATTTATATTTCTGGGACAGCAAAGTTCTAAGTGCTTTAGCTTTTGTTTTATTGTCTAAATTTGTGTTACGTGGGCCATGCAGAGGAACCGAGAGAGCGCGACTGAAACAGAGTGCATTCGCATCACAGCAGCCTTCTGAGTGATCTGAAAGCTGAAACTGCAAGAAGGAAGAGAAAAAGAGCTGCCTTGACGACTGGCTTCTTGTTACAAAGTATTTCCTTTCTCCTACGTACTACGCTTAAGCGTGCTGCGTTGCAGAATTCAAGACACAGCAGCATTCTAATTTAAACTGCTCTGGCCTTGCCTTTAGGGCAGCAAGTGGTCACGGTTCTATGGGTTTAAAGCCGGATATCTGTGTAGCTCGCTTAGTTTTATTATTAAGCTAATTCAAGACTTCCATCTAAGTGGAAGAAAGTTCGCTTGATCAAAAGAGCACTTGAATATGTTCATTAGTGCTTTCTCAACAAAGGAAGCTCATCAACAAAAAAAGCTCATCAAATCGAATTCCTTCTTGTGATGGCTAATATTACATATTTTGCGACTCCTCGCGCCAAGTGACGTTCGAAATAGTCAGTTACTTCTAAAAAGTTGGTTTGGTTGGTTTATGGGGTTTAACGTCCCAAAGCGACTAAGGCTATGAGAGACGCCGTAGTGAAGGGCTCCGGAAATTTCGACCACCTGGGGTTCTTTAACGTGCACTGACATCGCACAGTACACGGGCGTCTAGAATTTCTCCTCCAAAGAAATTTGACCACCGCGGCCGGGATCGAACCCGCGTCTTTCAGGTCAGCAGCCGACTACCACAACCACTGAGCCACTATTTCTAAAAAGTCTTCAGTGCACATCACGACAATCTCACCACCTTTTGTTTTCAGCTACGCAGTGACTAAGTGTACACTCTCACCGGAATGAAACGCAGACCCTCATAGGCTGCAAATTTTTATTTTGCAGGTACAGATCCCTCTGCAACAGGTTCACAAATACGTGCTTCAGTAGGCACTTTACCCGAGAACAGGAATGAGGGTACTTTTATACTGCAGCTGAGAGTGGACAGGTAAAATATTTTGTTTTCTTCAGAGGCGCTGTTAGCGTTCTATTAAAGCTGAGAGTATATGTGAGGATTCAATTCATTGGATAAACAACAATGGACTAATTGACAAATTTTTAGTTCCCAAGTAGACAGTGCATCTAGTAGCACTTAATGAGTAGCTCAGCTATCAATTTAAACGTCTGCAAACAGTTCGTGATTGGTTCACTGCCTTTAAATTGACACCCCGACGTTGACAGCAAACCTGTCAGGCAGCCAGGCGCCGTTCCAATATGCGAAAAGCGTTGGTCACTGGATCCTGATTTCCAAGCTCCTGATGCATCTTCCAGTTCATCATCATCATCAGCAGCAGCCTGACTACGCCTAGTGCAGGGCAAAGGCCTCCCCGTGTCTCTTCAATTAACCCTGTCCTTTGCCAGCTGCGGCCACCGTATATCCGCAAACTTCTTAATCTCATCCGCACTCCTAACTTTTTGCCGCCCCCTGCTACGTTTGCCTTCTCCTGGAATCCAATCCTTTACCCTTAAGGAAGTCCCGGACACCTTAAATTTCCTCATTGTGAGCTTTTCTTTGGACTACCTGCATAGCCTCTCCAGAAGGCGGATGACTCAGGCACTTACCGATTCTGTGTCCTGCACAGTTGCAAAAGCAACCCTCTCTGGAGTTCCTTGTCACCACTGTTTTAAAACGTGTTAGGGGAATGGGGATTTCTTCTGCTCCAAAAAGATTATTCTCTAAACTGCACAGATCTACGCTGCCCGTGAAGGCATTTCTTCATACTAAGGAGATGCTTGCACCATGGACAGTGAATTGCCGCCTGTGGAGTACACCATAGACAATAGGCAAAAAAAATAACTCTAAAAAAACGATTTTTTGTTTACTTTTGCACAGCATGAAAGGAGTTATTTTCCGAAATACCAATTTGGTATTAGTGCACTACAACCAATTTGTGTGGGCCTCCATTTCTTGCAGGGAGCTATATATATATGCCGTGTTTCTATCGACTTGTGCTGCGCTAAAGCACTTTCAAATTGCTTTCCATAGCAAAAAAAAATTGCCTTTTTAAGTTTTCGACATACAGATAACAAAAAGAAATACAGCAGTTGGAGGCATCCCAGGCAATCTCTAAAACATGTTTTGCTGTTTGCTTCCACGAAAACAACCACCAATCTCAAACTTAGCACTTTATCCAAAACGGAATCCATCGTCATTCGCACGCCTTTGCACTTAGCCTGCACATAATTTCAGTGGCATATCAAATGTAAAAATCTCTCTCGAACGATATGGAAATTTTGTGGTCATGGTGTCCAACAACACATATCACGACCGGCCTTTCTGTTCCAACCAATCGGTGGCACCCAGCGCTCGGATGGGCACGGGTCTACAGCTGTTAAATTTTCTGCTGCCCACTTAGTAACGCTATAGCTTAGAAAACAGAGGAGAGGCATGTTGCTGTTCTTGTAACAGGAAGGTTCGCTTGAAGAAATTCTGTCAGACCTTTGTGCTTTGCTCCTTGTAAAAAAATTCAGCTTTGTGCGATTTACGTGAACAGATTTGAATTCGCAGAATATACGCGCTTTCAAGGTCTCATAAGCACGACTTAGGCGAAGCAACGATGTTTCTAAAAAAACTTAGTATAAGAAAGGCTGCCGCTGCTGGAGCATTTAAGGCTATGGGTCTGCCAAACATACTTTGGAAGTCTCTCATTGCCGCTAACATGCTCGCTCTAATCCCAGCTGCCGTAGCTGATACCCACTCAGTGTTTTTTAGTGTCATGGCTGCATCAAACTTCAGCTCGTTTCAATCTATCGTCATGTACTCTGCCCTGGATAAGCAAAGGCTCTTCGCACGAGTAAAGGAATTTCCGACTGCAGTAAATTTTTTCAGTTTAGACTGGCCTGGAATCGAGTGTGAATTTGCTTTGGTCAATGAGGAGAAGTGCGATGCACTGAACCCTCCTTTTATAGCGGCGCAAAAGGCGGTATTTGTACCCTACTTCTCAAGTATGAGCATGATACATAGGCAATGGATCAGCCAATTATCTACGCACCCCAAGTATCGCTTTTTCATTTCATCCGAGTCGTGGCACGAAGAAACCCTCAGCGCTTTCTCTATGGAGCTTTGTCAGGTTGTGAGCGTGAGCTCTACAGACATCACTGCTCCTAGAGATCGCTTTCGAAATTGCGGGACTCGGGAGACTGTTCCGGCTTCCAAGCTTTTCGCTCAAGATAGGGCCTCCCAACAGGTTTTTCCTCAAGGCCACAGGTACAATGCATCCCTCCGCTCCTTGCCAAATCTAGGCTTTAGAATCGGGCTCCTCAACCAAACTCCCGAGACGTTAGCGCTGCTGGACGCCTACCGAGCCTTGAACAACACACTTGTATTCTACGAAGCGCAAAAGGTTGGAGGAGTGATCACCAAGCCTATAGATATTGCCATTATGCCTGTTAGTAGCACCCTCCTAAAATGTGGGGACCTTTTCGAATATGCGCACTATTCACCCTCTCGCCTGTGTTTCTTTACAAGCCGGCGAACAGCGGTTAAGTTTGCGTTCATTGACTCTTCGCAGTCGCTCGGGTGGTTCTTGTTCTCTTTGCTGGCATCTGGAAATGTCGTGGCTCTTTTTTTGCGCATTCGCAGCCACTTCCTGTTCGGAAGAAATACCCACCCACTGCAGCCTGCGATTTTATTTTTGGTGTCCACGTTTCTGGGCAGAAGCCCTGCCGTATCCTCCCGAACTGCTTCTACCTACCGAAACATGGCCACAGCCTTCTGGTGTCTGTCTATGATGTGCCTGGGGAACTACGTCCAGACGAGTATCACCGCCGTTCGATCCGTACCGAACGCCTCACGCCACATCAAGAGTTTTGGGGAACTTGACAAATACATGAAGAGATGTGCCATAGTTCCCTGTATTACAACGGACTGGTCATTTACTTCACTTTTTACGGATTCAGATGGAGAGGTCCTAAACTACTTTCACTCAATTGAAGAGGCTATGCGACGTTGCCCAACAACCTCCACTTGGAATGAACAAGCGTCCTACTGCCTCGAAAGAGCGCGAGAAGGGACCCATGTCGCTTTCTCTGCGACTTGCACCGACGAAGAGGTGGCCTCAGCCTCGCATTGGGATCTCGCTGCCAGCGATAATCTCTGCTCCATCACTCGAGTGGCTCCAATTCATATTTTACACCCGCTGAGGTGCGTATGTATTTATTCTATTCGTAAGGCCTGTGTAGATGCGTTCTTTTCTTTTTCGAGCTCGTCCATGTTATTGTAGTTTCAACTTCAAGTGGTTTGAAAATGCAGAGAGCACACCAGAAAATCAGTATGAACAAAAAGTGCATAAAAACTCCACAGTAACTGTAGCTTCGTTTATTTTTATGCAGTTGATAAATTTCTTAGCTTGCAAACATGTACCATACATCCTAACCTTTATTGTACATCCTATTTTCCACTGTCGTTAGCCACCAGTAGACCTTCTTTTTCAGGCTTCAGACCGGTTTGATCTCATTACACATGTAGCTGCTTCCTCAAACTTAGCTTCATCCTAAGACTAATACAGCTTATGAGAGCCCAGCTTCTTTTTTAAAGTTAACTTTAGCTTTTCTGGTGTGAAGGATTGAGACCTTTAGCTTATTTACAACGCGGCATATTGTTAAATATAATAAACAAGATTTATTTCACTGAAACGATTCGCTCTGACGCGACGGAAAAGTATATGCCGATGGCCCAACGTGTGGGTTGGTAAGGTTCCTGGGCTTCTCCTTTTCTCTTGAATATATCAAATATTCCGACGATGTCCTTAGATGAAATGCACATGTGCTTTTTTACGTAACGCAGCCTGAATTTTTCTATCAATGTTCTTTTAATCAGTGTATATTGGGTAGAGGGTAAGTTTTCAACCAGTTGTTCTTGAAGGCGCCTAGTGGACGCCATTACCATTCGAGTTCTGGATAAAGACAGGAACATGTTTTGTACAAAAAACGCCAGCAGTCACTGAAACGATTTGTGCAGTTGATGTACAATGTACGACAGGGGGACTGTCGACATCACTTAATTATCAATAGGTTAATGAGGGCAGTACCTGGCCCCAATAAAATGCATTACGAAATGTTGGCCCACATCTCCAAAGCTGCCGTAGAGGCCCTCTTCGAATTTTTTAACAAAATATCAAAATCAGAAAAATGACCGCCAGCATGGAATAAAGCCCTTATTGTAGCATTCCTGAAACATGGTACTTGAAAACTGACAGCGCTCGCGAGTTGTCTGGCAAAATCTTTTGAACATTTTAATGTTTGCCCTTCAATCCCGTGAACTTTCGGACATCCGACAATGTGAATTCAAGAACGCATGCTCTACTACTGACACACAGTACGAGAAGCATTCATACACAGACAACACTGTCTGACACCATTTTTCAACTCGGAAATGCAGATGTTACCACCTGGAGGTAAGGTATTCTTCGGGACCTAGCGGACCCAGGTATCCGTGGCAAGATACTAAGCTGCTTCAAAGATTTTCTTTCTGACCGTTAATTTCAAGTACACCTAGGTTCTACCTTTTCGAGAAAACTCATTCAGGAAAATGGGGTACCGCAGGGGTGCACACTAAAATACCAGGCTCTTATAGTAAAATTGAATTCCATAGAAAAAAATAACTTCAAAATCATTGACGTATTTCGTTTATATGTTGACGATCAAATAATCATATACTGCAGCCTGTCAAGCTGCGAACAGATATAACTGACTTTAAGCAGACGCGATTTGGGCAGAAACAAATGGGTTTTATTCTGTCGACAAAAAACAGTTACTGTTCTCTGACTCAAAAATCTTTGCAGATTGATCCCACCCTGCACCAAAGTGAATTATAATTCCAGATAAACAAGAACATCAATTTTTAGGCTCAACATTCGAAAAAAACTCACATTCCTGCCGCATATAACACGTTGAAAAAGATGGCTCACAATCTCTAAACATACACAAATTCTCTGAAGGAAGCATTGGGCGTCTGATAGAGCATGCCTCATGAAAATTTATCGCTCTATGGTACGGTCATGCTTCGAATATGGATGTATTTTGTGTGGTTGAAGTAAACCGTCATACCTAGGAAAAATTACATCGAGTGCATAACTAAAGTCTCCGCCTCTCGTGCGGCGCATACAGAACACCTCCGACTGTCAGCCTCTTTGTAGAAACAAATTAACCTCCTCTTGAAGTTAAAAGAACAGCTGTGACTTGTGGATATTTCCTTAATATGATGTCTCTACCAAAAGGCATCTGCTATCCAATCATACTGAGGTGTGCTTTCAGAATAATATTCAACTACAAACAGCAAGGTAACAGGCCACTACTCTTGCGATTTGAAGATATGTGCCAGGATCTCGGCGTACCCGACAAATTATATGGGGCTGCACAAAAGCGAGATCCACTACCTCCATGGTACAAAGGTTCCTCCAATATGTTATGCCACTCTTAAACAATTGCCCGCCGCGGTGACTCAG
This sequence comes from Amblyomma mixtum, assembly GCF_055824585.1. Taxonomy (NCBI): domain Eukaryota; kingdom Metazoa; phylum Arthropoda; class Arachnida; order Ixodida; family Ixodidae; genus Amblyomma; species Amblyomma mixtum. Next base: position 137,651,522 of record NC_143016.1, read on the forward strand.
TGGTTACGCCGATCGGCTGCTGACCCAAACGAAGCGGGTTCGTCCCGGCCTCGACGGCTGAATTTCGATAGAGGCGAAATCCTAGAGGCCCGTGCACTGTGCGATGTCAGTGCACGTTAAAGAACCCCAGCCGGTCAAAATTTCCGGAGCCGTTCACTAATGCTTCCCTCAGAGCCTCAGTCGCTTTGGGACGGTACCCAATAAATCAAACTCTTAAACAATTCCACAAAAACAAACTCGACACGAACATATCGTAAAGGACTTCCATGCGCTTGAAGAAAAATATCGGGGCTTCACGGATTTTTATAGAAATGGTTCGAAAACAAATGTCTACATCGAAAGCGCAGTTGTGTTAGCAAATTGGCAGAAAGTAGCCCGACTTCAGGAGTGTGCATCCGTCTTTACAGCCGAATGCTACGTTATCTTCGGGGCCGTAGAAAAAATATTAAAATATAATCTCACAAAAAAGCATTAATTACAAAAACTGGCTAAGAGCACTTACGGCTCCTCATTCCAGAAATGCAATCACCCCGCTGACTGTTGACATCATAAACACTTCAACAAAGCCAGAAGTCCAGGAAATGCCATAAAACTCTGCTGCGTACTGAGTCATGCTGGAATTAAAGGCAAAGATCTAGCGCACATGTATGCTGCTAAAGCTGGTGGCAAGGAGATAAAAAAAAATTATACCCTTTAACGACGGCATAAACTTAGTAGACCGTAAATATAAAAAAATGGCGGTTGGCATCGAACAAAGAAGCAAACAACAAACTACACTTCATATAGCTAGTTTTATGTGAATGGAAGTGATGTGTGCACCAGCAGCATTTCATTGAAGTTATATTATGTCGTCTCTGTATAGGCCTCACATACCTTGCACACATCTTTCTACTGACAAGGAAAGGCCGGAAAAGGTCATGTGGACATGACCTAACAGTTAATCACATTTTATACTTATGTCCAAAACCTGAAAAACTTAGAAAAAATTATTTTACTGAGTTTTATAATGAACACATTTCTTTACAGCCAATGTTGCTGTTTTAGATTATGTGCAATTTTTGACACGCCATGCGTTTTAAGCTTTTTAAGAGAAGCAGGGTTTCTCTTAAAACTCGAAATTTGCACAGCAGCTTCTCTCCGTTCTTTCGTACACCTCAGCCAGCCACTTTGTCGTTCCTAAGGAGAAGGCCGAAGTTTTTTATTTCGGTTGCTAGCCTCGAGATCCTTGCCCAGCCAAGGATCGCTACTGAGGTTTACCCGACCCTCTTGAAAGGTCTTCTTAGCTGGCATTTCTCAAATATATTTCGTTGCTCGTCATTAGGTAGTACTAACATTTTAGGCGCTGCACCACCCATGATTTTTCAAATTTCTGGTTAACATCCCTGCCTTTCCCTCTCTCTCTATCTCTCTCTCTCTGTAAAGCCCTATAGAAAACTTTTGTTAAACGTTAAGTTTGGAGCATCATGGACTTAGTTGCGTAGGTGTCATAAAATCCAACACAACGCCACAAACTAAAAAAAAAAACTAATGACGCTCACAAAGGTGCAATGCGAGATTTAGCGACGGCTGCTGAAGCTCTTTCATTCTCCGATGTATGGAGGAAATCGAATATGGAGCGTTATGCATACATGTACACAGCGCTCTTGCATAACTTTACTGGGAACATGCAACAGTCCTTTATTCCTCCCTTTCTTTAGGTCTTTTAAGTCTTCCGTCTGAAAAATAAAGAGCTGACCGTTTATTAGAGTAAGAATAACGGAATCGCTTGCCTGTTGAATTACAGACTGGCCAGGCGGTCATTTCTGATGCAGGTACCAACACCGGCGACTTCTGCTGACCATCGCGGAGCATGGCCTCACTGGCCCGTACAGTCAGCGAATCGCAAGTGGCCATTACAGCGTGGACTACTACGAAGGAAGCGAGCCATTTCAATTCTACTACACCATATACCTCGTGGGCTGCGCCCTATCGTGTGCGGCTCTTGTTGGGGAGCTCCTCATACAGACGCGCTCTTTCTGGCGTTGGCGTCTGAAAATATGCGGTCGGCTACATCGTAAAGGCAATACTTAAAATGAGATATGACTCTTGAAATGAGATATGAACAACGTCAATCGTGCTAAGAATTAGCGGACACTTACGCACGCTACGCCTCACTAAAAGCATTGGTTAACCGCTAAAAGCCGTTCCGAATACTTTATTTTCACTTGCAAGTACTGTTGGCAGTACAACTCTTGTAGTGGTATGATTTGATTTGAAAACAATACTATGATCGCTTCCAAATACTGTGCAAATTGTACAAAGTTCACCGGAAACTATAAAATCAGATATCATGCAACGTATTTCATTGGGCAGTCTGTAATAATTTATTGAGGGTAATGTTAATAATGAATTGATCACTTCAAAATTCGACGCACTTGCGTAACTGAAAAAGAAAAAAAAAAAAAAAACAGAACGTTTTTCCAGGGGGAAATACCAGCAGCCCTCTGGTCAGCAGGGTGCCTAGTAGAGTCCGTAGCTATTTTTTTGAGCAAGTATATACGCCTTAAATCACGTTTCTGAAGAGGACATTTTTGCTTTCAAAATTATGCTAAATGCACATGTAGAAGCCGCCAAAATGCAAACAGACAGCAAGCATTGTACTTATTTTAAAGTCCTGTGATGCAGCTTTTAAAAAATGAATTTCTAATTTGCTGTGTGTACTAGAAAGCGGTTTGATATCCTAGGAATAGTGATAGCCGCTACAGTGCTATGCTTTTACTGCAGTACATACAAATCCCCCGAAAGCCTATTTGTACACGCACAACCACGAGTACAGATTACGTTTCTGAGGATATTGCCTAACACAGCGCATGCTAAACATCCTTGTCTCAACATGGCTTATGAAAAAGGTAATGTTTGCCGTTTCATTCACATTGTTTGATGTTCCTGCGGTGGTCTCAACATTGTAGAGGGCAGCAAGCAGCACTCTGAGAGTGAGACCCTTACAGACAAAGATTTCTTGTATTGTTATCGCACCTTCTCTCTGAAACGCTCTTGTTATGAATAATAAATGCTCAAAACCACCAGCTGCATGCTTGTTAATGTGTACTCATGTTTTTGCCGCGCATGCCCCTCCTGCCTGGGCCATGTATATGTATGGTCTGCAGTATCTGCAAATAAATAAATAAATAAATAAATAAACGACATGTCGCTATAGTTCGTTTATTGGTGCTCTGTTTCAACTCCAACTTGGTTCCAAGAAATTTTCCCGTAGCATTAGCAATCGGTAAAATATCACGAAAGCTTGGCTCTTACTAGAGTCTTTAAAGTCGTTAGTACAAAACGAACAGTACCGCAAGGGGTAGTACTGCAATGTTTCTGTGAATGGACGCACGTTCCTGACCAGCCGAACTCCATGCTTCTTTATAGTGCACAACATAAAATTAACAGGGAGCAAAAGCAACATTGGCCAAGCGTTCCTCGTCCTCACGTGACGACTGGTACCCGCTTCACAGAAAGAAACTATGATCAAAATTCCATGCGCTGAAAAGGCGGCACTCCGCACCTTTTTGAAGGCATTGGCAGTTGCTGTGTTCCAGATCTGGGGCAGCCGCACTGTCGATAGGCCTCGCAGCAGTATAAAAAATTTACCATGAACGCCTGTATTTTATTGCAGAGGAAGCGCCACAGCGTCCATAAATTTGGTATACGGGCACTCTGGTGCATTCTGGGTTCATCTCATAGCAGTAATAAAACTGCTGGCTGGTGCGTTCTAATTGGCTGATGTGTTTATTATCCGTCAAGATCAATAATAAAATGCAAGCGACCAAGGAATATAACTGAAACCAGCCAACACAGAGATGGGAGAGTTATATTATGGTTCCGTAAGAATGGGCGACAACAGCTTGCGTAGACTGCAAAACAAAAGGTGTCCGAATGGCCCGGTTATTGCAAGTTCTCAAAGTTAGCCAGTGCAGGCAACAAGGTTGGTTTGGTTTGGTTTATTGTCGTTTTACGTCCCAAAGCGACGTTTTACGTCCCAAAGCGACTCAGGCTATGAGAGACGCCGTAGTGAAGTTCTCTGGACATTTCGACCGCCTGGGGTTCTTTAACGTGCACTGACATTGCTCACTAGACGGGCCTCTAGAATTTCGCCTCCACCGAAATTCGGCCGCCGCGGCCAGGATAGGACCCGCATCTTTCGGGTCAGCGGCCGAGCACCGTAACCACTCAGCTGCCGCGGCGGGGCTGTACGATGTACGATATATCCTGCCTTGGCCACCAAATGGAGGCTGTCAGTATTGAATAAATAAATAAAATAAGTGAAATTTGTTTCTCTGAATGTACGGGGCCGTGTATTGAAAGCATCTAAGAAATGCCGGCTAAACACATCCATTCTTGGTTTCAGGGACGATGATTCCATCGGAATTAATGATCATTTCTGTCCAATGAATAAACTACTTCTCCAGAGGGCTCTGGAAGCAAAACGAGAAAAAGAGTAGAAACATGCTTGAGCATCCGACGGTAACATCGTTATGAGGAAAGAATAAAAACAAACGCACTGCACATGACATGCGTCGAAGACCTGAGCAGAGCAGTCTAATCTGATGGCACACACTATTTCCAAGAGAGAGCAAGAGAGCCGAGCATTTGATGCACAGAAGTACTTGTATTTGAGCGTGTTGGTTCATAACTTTTCAGGAGGACACAGGGGCGCAATAAAAGACACGGACATAGAAGTAGACAGGGACGAGCGCTTACCGAACAGGCCAATGACCTCACTTGGTATGAGTCCTTTTCGCTGGTAGAACCCAAGTAGCCTGGCTCGGCAGGTCGTGGTCACAATGCTTGCGATAAGCAGGGGAACATGGGCAGGTGAAGGTTGAACACAAAGCAAAGAGCCCGATGTAGAAGAAATATAACACAGAAGTACTTGTATTTGGGCGTGTTGGTTCATAACCTTTCAGGAGGACACAGGGGCGCAATAAAAGACACGGACATAGAAGTAGACAGGAACGAGCGCTTACCGAACAGGCCAGTGACCTCACTTGGTATGAGGCCTTTTCGCTGGTAGAACCCAAGTAGCCTGGCTCGGCAGGTCGTGGTCACAATGCTTGCGATGAGCAGGGGAACATGGGCAGGTGAAGGTTGAACACAAAGCAAAGAGCCCGATGTAGAAGAAATATAACTCAGAAGTACTTGTATTTGGGCGTGTTGGTTCATAACTTTTCAGGAGGACACAGGGGCGCAATAAAAGACACGGACATAGAAGTAGACAGGAACGAGCGCTTACCGAACAGGCCAGTGACCTCACTTGGTATGAGGCCTTTTCGCTGGTAGAACCCAAGTAGCCTGGCTCGGCAGGTCGTGGTCACAATGTTTGCGATGAGCAGGGGAACATGGGCAGGTGAAGGGTGAACGCAAAGCAAAGGGCCCGATGTAGAAGAAATATAACTCAGAAGTACTTGTCCCTGTCTCTCGTCCCTTGTCCCTGTCTACTTCTATGTCCGTGTCTTTTATTGCGCCCCTGTGTCCTCCTGAAGGGCATTTGATGACTTTTCAATTCGTTGTTGGAATGTGTGACGTGTACGCCAAACTTCCGGTCATCATCTCCCCTACGTGCCACAGGATTATGGTCAAAGCTTGACTTGGCTATTGCAGTTCTGGCGTTAAAATGAACAATAGCGAAACAACTACAGCCCTTTTCGTTAAGCGTCAGCGTGACCTAATAATTGGCGCGGTTTATCGCCCGCTGAACTCTAAAATGCAAAAATTCGTTTCTGATGCGAAAGCCATCCTTTGGATGGCTTTCGCATCCTTTGGGAGTCATTTAATCCCTAAAATGTAATTAACTCTCCTACTCGGACAACGCGCCAATCTCCATCTCTCACCGACCATATTTCGTATAACCTTAACATGAATTTGCGAGCTGTTGTGAGATTTGCTGTTGTTGCCGATCACTGTCGTTTTTTATGTTCTTGCCACGAGCTTGTAGGGTATCGTAGTTGACATCTCCCAAAGCGATCTTCTCATATTCTCCAGGTGAAAGTCACAAATTATTGGTTTATTGACGTTTTTACGTCCCATAGATACGCAGGCCATGAGGAAAGCCTTAGTGAAGGGCTCCGGTAACTTTGACCAGCTGCGGTTCTCTAACGTGCACTTACATCGCACAGTACACGGGCCTCTATAACTTCACTTCCATAGAAATTCGGCTGACGCGGCCGTGGTCGAACCCGCGTCTTTCGGATCAGCAGCCGAGCGCTGTAATTATTGAGCGACTGCGGTGGAGGTGAAAGTTACAAATCTACTTGAGCGTATCACTTTTGTATACTGCCTAGTGACAAAGTAATATGGATTTTGAAACCTTTCTTTGGCACATTGCAAACGCAATCATCAAATGAACACGTGAACATGTCAAACATGAAGCTCCTATATGCCCCTGGATGAATCAATATACACTCAGTGTTCTGAAGAAAATTATTCATATTAGAACCAATGGAAGAAAAAAAATAAGCATTACCACGAGCAGTTTAAATATTACTGTAATAAGTCAATATTTATGGTAACAATATTGCCACGTATCATTGTAGTGTCCGTTCGTTCGCGCTCAAGGCCGCAGGAAAGGGGTGGTTATTTTTTCGTGACACGAGAAGCGACCGGACTAATCTTCATTGATCGCAGCCAAGAAGAGCTGCACCTACGTTTTTCCAGATTACTGTAGATCATCTTGTCCTGCTATCACGAAGTTTCCTCGCTGGCTTTAAATTGAGCGATACCGCGAGCGGCAGGCATTCGTAGTTCGACGACTGACGAGCACTTTTGTTACTTACGCCGCTGCCGAGTGATTCAGTTCTTTTGCGGGCGAGAGTCAGCCCAAATAAAGAGCTTCGTTTGCAGGTATTGTTGCTGTCTTCCTGACCGCTGGACTGCCGTCCCTACAACGTGACATCTGGTGGAGGTGCTGGGTAGGCTTCCATGTACCGGACGCCCCCAGCAAGTCGTGACGCCTCTGAATCATTCACCGGAGGACGTGACTCCAGTCCACCGCGCTAGCCACATCTGCTAGGGGACGCACCTGAGTTCGGGACTCTGCCGGGCCCTACCCGGAAGCGAAAGCAAACAGCAATGTCCACCATGAGCTTGCCCCAGACGATGACTCCAATCATTCTTCAGCAGCCCCAGGTACCACCAACCTTCGACGCTTCGCCTGCGCCGACCCCGACGAATGGCTGGAACACTTCGACCGTGTGGCTGCCTTCAACTACTGGGACGATACCATGAAAATTAGGTACGTCTTCTTTGAATTGGAGGGACCAGCAAGAATCTGGTTTAAGAATGAGGAAGCTAGCCTTACGGATTGGGAAACGTTCAAGGAGCAGCTTCTCAAGACTTTCACAAACGTCGTGAGAAAGGAGAGAGCCCACCAGCAGCTACAGTCTCGCATACAACATCCAAACGAGACCGTTGCAGTGTACACTGAGGTGATGAAGCGTCTCTTTCGGCGTGCTGTCTCGAGCATGAAGGAGGAAGAAAAGGTCAAGCTTCTTATGAGAGGAGTTAAAGAGCAACTCTTTGCGGGGCTCGTAAGGAACCCCCCGAAAACCATCGCAGAATTCGTCGCAGAGGCATCCACCATGGAAAAAAAATCTCTCCCTCTCCCCTAACGGAGAGTGGACTAAGCATGAAATGTTTACGGGCATAACACATTGGTTGTAGATGGTACTTATCAAAATCTTGAAATGGGTCGAGTGTTCAACACACCACACTCTTCTTGCTCCGTCGAAGCGATCGCCTGCAAAAGGTAGGTAGGCTTAGGTAGGCAGCCGCGAATTGTGGCGGCCTTGTTGCTTTCGGGAGCGGCAGCATAATCATGGCGTTATCGGCAGGGGCGAGCAGTCTTCTGTTGTGACGTATCATTCGCAAAGCGATCGCTTTCCGCAAGAAGCTTCCTAGCTCTCCTTTCATCAGGCCTCATTGCTCGGCTTAAGCGCCTGTGACGGTGGCGGCAATGAAATGCAGGATGATGCAGAAGCATACGCGGACACGGCGAGACGCAGGCCTGACAAGAATGCATCTGCAGCGCGTTCGAATACTCCTCGAGCGTGTATACATCTGCCTGCCAAAGGGGGAAACTTCACGAGCTGAAGGCCCTGCGGCTGGTCTTTTACATGCGTGAGTGTGGGACCGCAGCGCCATCCTTGGGGACGGCGCGGAAGCGCGGCTCTCTCTTTTAGAGAGTCTCGTTAAATCTCGTACGGTGCCCGGGTGCTCTCCTTTCATTGCCCGGATGAGTGGAATTCAGTGCTCGGATGTTGGCTCTCGGTCTCAGCGTGACGTCACAACACTGCCGACAACGGGAGCTAAAAGCATTTCATGCTTAAAACTCTTGATGCCAGAGCCCGCCAGCATGACCGCCAGCAGCGCGTTTTCTCACCAAACTACCAGGACACCACTAACAACGATAACCTGCGGGAGGTTATCCGCCAAGTTGTGTGAGAGGAGCACCGACGATTGCTGCCAACGGTAACGTAGCCGCAGCTTTCATCACTCACAGACGACATCCGAGACGAGGTTCAGCAGGCCTTGGGTGTGACGCCGACAACCACGCAGCCTCTGCAACCTCCACTCATTACTTACGCCGCAGCTTTGCGCCCTCCTGCATCTCGACGACGGGACCTAAGCCCCTATCGCCCTCAGCTAGCTGCGTTAGACCGCCGCCCTCTAGCCCCAACCCTCCAATCCTACGAGCGTCGCACACAGCCGAGGAAATGCGACGAGTGGAGAACTCCCTACCAGCGCCGCCCACTATCCTTCCACTGTAGCGAAGCCGGCCACATTCTCCGGTATAGCCCATACAGAACAATGGGCATCCGAGCGTTCTCTTACGACGCCCCACGACCCAGACCCGGCCAGCGACCAGCCAAAATCGAAGAGTTTTTGCTTCGGGAAGAATGCTCATCGCCGAGCCGCCTATCACGTTCCCCGTCGCCATCGTCATCGCACTTTGCCTCTCCTAGCCGAGGCTCAGCCACGATTACAAAACTAACGACGACGACGACGCGGCTAGACTTGAAGCTTTTACTGCCTCCCAGAGAAGTAACGTCGGAGTACGCCCACCGCAGCCTCACTACTCGACGATGCCGAGATCGGACACCGAAGACAACGTGCAATACAAGAACGCGAACAAGTGACCTTGAAGTTACGGTCGACGGTCACGCGGTTACATCTTTGGTCGACACGGGAGCTGACTACTCCGTCATGAGCGGACCACTCGCTGTCCGACTCAGGAAAGTAACAACAACCTGGGATGGCCCGCTGATACGAACCGCAGGTGGTAACCTGATTACGCCGTCAGGACGCTGAACCGCGAGAGCTACAGTAAATTGTCAAACCTATGGTACAACGTTCCTGGTCCTGCAGCAATGCTCACGAGACGTAATTTTGGGAAAGGACTTCCTGAATGAACATCGGGTGATCATCGACCTTCGATCTAAGTCGATCAAGCTTTCGACGGACAAAGCCATATCTGCAGAGACGACCGCGACTCACCCCGTTGCTTTAAACGCCCTCCACGAAGCATTAAGCTTGCCGCCTTGATCGAGTGTCGTCGCCTACATAGGTACTGCAGACATCGAAAATGCCGAAGGCGTCGTCGAGGGGAACACCCAGTTACTCCTGGAACGAGGACTGGGCGTCGCAAGAGGAGTCGCCCAAATCCGAAATGGCCGCCGCGGTGGCTCAGTGGCTATGGTGCTCGGCTGCTGACCCAAAAGACGCGGGTTCGATCCCGGCCGCGGCGGCTAGAATTTCTTTGGAGGAGAAATTCTAGAGGCCCGTGTACTGTGCGATGTCAGTGCACGTTAAAGAACCCCAGGTGGTCGAAATTTCCGGAGCTCTCCACTACGGCGTCTCTCATAGCCTTAGTCGCTTTGGGACGTTAAACCCCATAAACCAAACCAAACCAAATCCGAAATGGCCAAGCCCAGGTGCTTCTAACCAACTTCACTGATGAATACCAGCATCTAAACAAAGGTACGACGATTGCTTTTCTCGACGACCTGGCAGACATCAGAGACGTATTTGCCCTCCCCGACCAACCCGTAAAACGATCTGACCGAGACCAACAACCCACGTTTGATATCAACCCAGTATTGCCCTGGAGCAGACAAGACCAAATACGCAGTCTCCTTCAAAGGTACAGCGGTTTCTTCTCATCAGTATGGAATGTGCGATAGCCCGGCTTGCCAAGCACCGCATTGTCACTGATGAACACGCCCGACAACTGCGGCAGAGCCCCTACTGCGTGAGGATCCATAGCGCACAAAATTGAAGGGACACAACACAAGCGCTAAACTTCCACTGAACGATCTTTATTTGGCGCGGACAACCTTATAAAGATCACGTAAGGTACAGGTAGAGATGACTAGCAATGATTATCTTGTCAAGTTCATGACGTGTCAGGGATGAGAAAATACACAATGCAAGCCACCAATCAGTGAGCACGTTTCACACTGTCGCCCGCTGCCTTGAATCCAAGAAAGCTAAGTCCTTTTTTGATAATTACACCGAAGGATCACTAACGCAATTTTCCAATCCCTCTTTTTCCATCGCCGCAGCTTCAACTATCTCCGACATTTTTTGATCACTATTTTTTCCAACTACTGAGCACTCATCGAACTTAGGCGCGCACTTGTGACCACGGCAGTGACGAGCCAAATTACCCGGTCCCTCACCTCTAATGTTTCTGTAGTGCTCGCTGAGTTGCTTATTCAGGCACCGGCCTGTCTGTCCAATCTACAACTTGCCACATGAAAGTGCCAACCTGTAAACAACGTTATCGGTGCAATTTACAAAGGGGTTCCGTACAGAGCAGACGTCCTTCTCCTGCTCATCGGGACACGTGTCCTTACACATGCGGGACAACTTTTCTGGGGCTGACATGCAAACTCTAACTCCAATTTTCTCTCCAATCTTTTCGGGGCCGTGGGATAGCCTGTGAATATACGGCATTACTTCAATTTTGTTGGGACCTTCCTTTTTATCTGTAAACCTTGTGCTTTTTCTTTGTCTTTGCATGCTTTCTGTTACTGCTACTAAGAGGTACCTCGGGTAACCCGCTTCCTGAAGGCGATCAATCTGATTACTGAAACTTGTTGTCATCAGGCATATGCATGACTTATTTACTGCATTAGACAGGCATGTTTTTACTACTCCTCTTTTAACTAACTTCGTATGTACCGAGGTAAACGGTAAGAGAGCCTTATTCCCTCTAGGCTCATACATTCAGCAATCTTGAATCAAAGAAACTAGCTTTAAATCAAGAAACCGGATCATGCCCTCAACAGGAAGCTCGTGAGTAATTGACAATGGCTCAAGACACTTCGCAAAGGTAGATATTGTGCTTTCCGCTACCTGAAGAAAGCTTCCACTATTCTTCCGAACTACAACCAAGTAATCATCTACAAAACGGAACGTTTTTATCACCACTTCACTGTCTAGATTACTTTGGATCCTCCTATCTGCATTCGTAAGAAACAGGTCATTAAGGGCAGGCCCTATGCACGAACCAATACACACTCCCTCTTTTTGCAGGTGAACTTCCCCATTCCATTTAACAAAGGTTGACGACAAGTATAATGACACTAGATTCAAGAAATCATCAACTTAAATGCCGGCTTCATTTTGAAAGAATACAGCGCCAAATTTATGAATGCAGTCTTCAATGCATTCTAAAAGCTGCTGATGAGGCAAAGAGTAGTAAAGGTTCTTTATACCTATTGAAAGAAATTCTACATCTGCACCATGAAGGCTTCTCAGGTAGTCAACAACTTGGTCTGAGCTTCTAATCAAAAATGGGTCATCAGGTTTCAGCAGCTTTAGCTCAGTTTGGAAAAACGGGCCTACTTCCTTCTGCCAGGAATCACGTTGAGAGACGATAACCCTAAAAGGCGCCTCTGGATTGTGGGTCTTGACAGAGAAAAACATCTCAAGTGCATTTTTTCCTGAATTCGTGATTGCTAGCAAAAGCTTGGACAGATCGAGCTGCTTAGACAACTTCTTCGCTTGTGCTTTTGCTTTTTGCACTGAGAAGTGCTGGTGCCGATTAAATACTGAATTAACTGCGTCATGGGCTTTCTTTCAATACAAATCTATTGGAAGCACTGCAAAGCCTCCCTCCTTGTCTGACGGTAGAATACACAAGCAATTAATTGTCCTTCAAGTACCTTACTGTCTTTCTCACCGGAACACACGTGCTGGACGGCTTTCACTTGTTTAGTAGACCCTCTTGTTTCACTTGTTTAGCAGACCTTCTCTGCGGAGGGGGCACGACTCGAGACTTGTTTGACGAAGAATAAGAGTTCCGGCGCTGATTTCTTCGGTGGCACCGCATACTTCGGTCCCAGCTGAAAGGTTCCCTGCACAAAATCCCGAAGCTTGAGGTGCCCCTTCAATTTTGTGCGCTATGGATCCTCATGTTCACTACCCACTAGCCTGAACCCTGACCCTACTGCGTATCGCCACTAGAACGCCAAGCTATCCGCAAGCATGTTGAGGAAATGCTTCGTGACGACGTCATCCAGCCATCGAGGAGCCCCTGGGCAGCACCAGTCGTCCTAGTGAAAAAGAAAGATGGCACCCTTCGCTTTTGCGTCGATTGCCGCCGCCTGAACAGCATTATGAAGAAGTATGTCTACCCCCTCCTACGCATCGATGACACATTGGATCGGTTGTGCAAGGCTAAGTACTTCTCATCGATGGACCTCAAGAGCGGCTACTGGCAAATTGAAGTCGACGAAAAAGTTCGCGAGAAGACAGCGTTTATCACACCAGACGGACTCTTCGAGTTCAAGGTCATGCCATTCGGCCTCTCTTCTGCCCCTGCGACGTTCCAGCGAGTAATGGATACGGTGCTCTCAAGCTTGAAATGGAAAATTTGTAAATTTCTCTAGTCTACTTAGATGACGTTGTTGCCTTCTCCTCAAGCTTTGAAGGCCACCTCAGAAGGATTGAGATAGTGCTGGAAACAATCAAGTCGTCAGGCCTAACACTGAAACCAGAGAAGTGCCACTTCGCCTACGAGGAGCTGCTTTTCCTTGGTCACGTCGTAAGCAAGGATGGAGTTCGCCCAGACCCTCAGAACATGGCTGCGATCGCAGAGGTTCCAGAGCCTAGTGACAAGAAAGCTGTACGCATATTCCTTGGATTGTGCGCTTATTACCGTCGATTCATCGAGAACGTATCGCGCATCGCTGAACGTTTGACCCAACTTACCAAGGCAGATGTGCCTTTTAAATAGGAAACGCCGCAAGTGGAAGCTTTCAAAGAGCTTAAGCGCCGCTTGGAGTCCCCTCCTGTGCTCGCGCACTTTGATTAAAACGCCGAAACCGAAATCCATACCGATGCAAGCAGCGTGGGCTTAGGAGCGGTCCTCGTTCAGAAAAATGGTCGACAGGGGTACGTTATTGCGTATGCTAGCCATTCACTGTCGAAACCTGAGGCCAACTATTCGACCACCGAGAAAGAATGCATAGGCATTATTTGGGCCACGTCGAAATTTCGCTCCTACCTGTACGGATGACCGTTCAAGACTGTGAGCAATCACCATGCTCTGTACTGGCTCGCCAATTTGAAAGATCCCTCCGTGCGCCTTGCTCGTTGGACTCGGCATTTTCGAGAATTTAACTTACGTGTAATCTACAAATCTGGCCGTAAGCATTCCGGTGCAGACTTCTTGTCGCGAGCCCCCGTCGACGCAGCACCAGAAGAGGAAGACAACTACGCTTTCTTAGGACCGATAAGCGCCAGCCGCTTCGGACAGCAGCAGCGCTCGGATCCTTAGTTGCAAAGCCTAGTTGATTATCTGAAAGGCAAGGCCGCATCGCCTCCCCGAGAGTTCAAGTGCCAACTGTCGTCCTTCGTCGTTCACAATAATGTCCTCCTGAAGAAGAACTTCGTTCACAACAGGACAGTGCATCTCCTTGTCGTGCCCAAAAATCTCATGCAAGAAATTATGCAGGCATGTCATGATGAGCCGACTGCAGGGCATCTCGGGATTGCTCGCACGTTGCACCGCATCCACGAGAAGTACTATTTGCCGCGGCTAGCTACCGACGTTTCCCAATACGTGAAAATGTGCCGTGAGTGTCAGCGACGCAAAACGCCTCCGATTAGACCAGCCGGACTCCTGAACCCGGTACCACCTCCAACTATGTCCTTTCAGAAAATAGGAATGGACCTCCTCGGCCCCTTTCCGAATTCATCATCAGGTAACAAGTGGATCATCGTGGCCACCGACTACATGACCCGATACGCCGAAGCAAAAGCGTTGCCTAAAGGTACCGCAACAGAAGTCGCAATTTTTTTCCTCGAACACATTCTCCTACGACACGGCGCCCCCGAAGTGCTCATCACAGACAGAAGAACAGCTTTTAGAGCGGAGCTGACGCAAGCCATTTTCAGCTACAGTCAGACAAGCCGCTGGATGACAACTGCCTATCATACGCAAACCAATGGGCTCACAGAGCGACTGAAGAAAACTATCGCAGACGTGCTCTCCATGTACATCGACGCCGAACACGAGACGTGGCACACCATTCTGCCCTACGTGATCTTCGCCTCTAACACTGCCGTCTAGGAGACAACCAGGTTTGCCACATTCCAGCTTATGTACGGCAGGAAGCCCACGACAACACTCGAAGCAATGCTCCCGCACGTTTCAATCGAAGACAACCTCGACGTCGCCGCCTACCTTCATCGAGGAAACCCGAAGTCTTGCGCGGCTTCGCATTAAAGACCAACAGCACACCGACGCCCGACGGTAAAATGTTCGCCGACGAGACACGCATTACAAGCCAGATGAACGTCTTTGGATGTGGACGCCAATTCGCCGCCGTGGATTGAGTGAAAAGTTGCTGGGACGCTACTTTCTCATATCGGGTTTTCCGCCGCATCGGTCACCTAGACTATGAAGTCATCCTCGACGGCACGACAGCATCTCAGCGACTGCGCGCACGCCCGGAAGTCGTACATGTCGTAGGACTTAAACCCTATTATGAACGCTAAATAACTCTAAGTTTGCATTATTCGTCTTTATTGTCATTTTAAAGCATCGAGACGATGCTTCTTTGGGAGGGGGGTAGTGCCACGTATCTTTGTAGTGTCAGTTCGTTCGCGCTCAAGGCCGCAGGAAAGGATGGTTATCATTTTTGTTCGTGACGCGAGAAGAGACCGGACTAATCTCGATTTATTGCAGCCATGAAGAGCTGCATCTACGTTTTTTCCAGATTACTGTAGATGATCTTCTGTTATCTCGAAGTTTCCTTGCCGGCTTTAAATTGAGCGATGCCACGAGCGACAGGCATTCGTAGTTCGACGACTGACGAATAGGTTTGTTGCTTACGCCGCTGCCGAGTGATTCAGTTCTTTTGCGGGCGCAAGTCAGCCCAAATAAAGAGCTTCGTTTGCAAATATTGTTGCTGTCTTCCTGACCGCTGGACTGCGTCACTACAACGTGACAATATCGAGATAATTGTATCATACAAAACTTGTTACACAAAACAAAGGCGTACAAAACAACTGTGGAAGATAGAAGCGTAACTGGTTGGTTGGTTTATGGGGTTTAACGTCCCAAAGCGACTAAAGCTATGAGAGACGCCGTAGTGCAGGGCTCCGGAAATTTCGAACACCTGGGGTTCTTTAACGTGCACTGACATCGTACAGCACCCGGGCCTCTAGAATTTCTCGTCCAAAGAAATTCAACTGCCGCGACCCGGATCGCTCCCGCGTCTTTCGGGAGAAGCGTAACTGAATTAAATCTACAGAGTCGAGACACAGCGAATAATACCTCCCAACAAGTTGCTAATGGCTTCAATGATACCTCATTGACGTTGTGCCTGGTCTTCCTAGTCAAATTGAGTTGCATTTAGCTGCCTCATCTGTACCTAAACCTCTGAGAAATAACTTATTTTTTCAAAATATCACCACACAAGAAATAAACTTTCTTAGTAAAATGGAAGCAAACAAAGCAGTTCGCCTTGATGGTATTCAAACAAGCGTAAGTAATGATAACAATGATATCCTCGGTTCTCACCTATGCCACTTGTTAAGTCACTGCCTAATAACTGCTACCCAGATATACCCGAAGTTGCGGAAGTAGTCCGTATATAAAAAGGAGGAGATACAAAGCAGGAGCAGGAACACACCAATATCTGTAGTGAGTGTGTTCCACACAGCCTTCAAAAAGCTCATCGCGCCAAAGGTTAAAAAATTTCTTCACCAGAATAATATTACTACACCTGAACAACACAGCTTTATAGCAACAAATACTTCGTCTTCTACAGCAATATGAAATTTATCAGAAGCTATTAATTCCTCCAAGGATTAGAATAACACACCTGCCGTTGGTCTACAATACCTGATGTTTCAGCGAACACTTTCAACCATTTTAAAAGAAAGGATTTTTGAAGTGAAAATATGGCTTTTGCGGCATAGTATTAACAGTGTTGGCCGACACAAGAAAACGGGTAAACCGTGCTAATTAGTAAGGTGGTTAACTATTTTTAATAATTAACTTTTAACTAGTATAGCTGGGCACCTAGTTGCAATTAGAGATTTGTTGCCGGCCTTTAGTGATAGTCCTATCACTTTTTAGTATTTCGAAAACGCGATTACCATTCGCACTGCGGCGACAAAACCAGGCTTTTCCGGCTAGTTACGTGCACTGAAGGGTTTGCTTCGCCTGCATGCTTTCGAAAGGCATTTATTTTTTTGCGATGCAGCGAAATTTTGTCCGGCCAAAGCGGCGACGGTAATCGCGATCTCGAAATTCTAAAAGCTAACTACTAAAATTTCTAACGACAGGCTTCAAATCTTCAATCTCAACTAGCCGCCTGACTCAACTCGTCAAATCTGAATTATTAAAAATTAGTCAACTAGCTTACTAACCAAGGCGATTTCCAGGTTTTCTTGTGTCCGCCAACACTAGTAATACCGTGGCGAAAAAGCTAAATTTTATCCCAAAAAGCCGATTTTTAAAATTTTATGAAAGTGCTCGCTCAAACACCCTACGTATCGAAAAGGCATTTGACACGGTTTGTTATCCCATCATATTGCAAAAAATTATAAATGCCTGGCATTCCTGAGAGTTCAGTTAATTTCTTTCATAGCTATTTAAATTGTCGGCAGCATAGTGTACTCATCAATGATTTAATGTCAGATGTCAAAAATGTAACCTGCGGTGTATCGCAAGGCTCTCTTATAGGTCACATACAGTTTTCACTTGAAATAAGCGACCTTCCACATCTAATTCAGTCTTTTCAAGTGCTAATGTACGCAGATGACGACGGTCTTATAGTTACTGGTCAATCCCTCCCGGTTATTCAAAAGGCATTAATGGGTGAACTGAAAGTCTTGTCTTCCTGGCTCTTGAAAAACCACTTAACGCTCAACGTAGTCAAAATTAAGTACGTCATTTTTTTACTCTAGGCTCGAGACAGTCAATTGTTTAATTACACCCACTCAAGGTAGCTCAGTAATACCGCCGGTTTCATTTAAATAATTGGTAGTTATTTCTGACTGCCAATTAAATTGGAACACACAAATAAACAACGTATGCTAAAAAATTGGGTTTTCGTTTCCACGTACTCACTAGAGCGAGATATTACTTTAATAACGATGTACTGCGCTCTTTCTACTTCTCATTCTGCCATTAACATATCAGTTACTGTTCTGAATGTTAAGTTCAGATGTATAAAACCTGCTTATCGCCGTCACTCCGCCTTCAAGAACGGGCACAGACAGTGGTAACTTCTGATTTCGATGATTCCGGGAGCAATATTTATTCCCTTTTGATAAACAAAATAATACGCACTAATTCTCCCTTTCCACAAAGCCTCTTCGTCCTACCTTCTCGCACTTCAAGTCAAGCATTTAACTGCAATTTTAACCTTCAGAAATGTACCTTTACGGTGAAGGCCTGATGGAGTTGAGTGGAGTCAAATTATGGAACAAATTCCCGACCGAGGTAAAAGTAGCCAGAAACCGCAAAGTTACCTGTAAACTTATTAGAGATCTAAGCAAATTTTGTCTCAAACTCTCGCTTTGTGAATTCTGCTTCAGCACGAGGTTTTTTAAATCTTATTTCTGTTTCCTAATTCTATTTTGATGACAGTGTTATTCTATGTCTTTGCATGATTCTTTTTCATTTTCTAGTCTGCTATATTTCTTTTGTCATTTTTGTGTATTTTGTTAAAGTGTACTAATAATGTAGTCCTTTTGAACGTACAGCCTTTGTCAAAAGTAACCAGGCTGCATGGTTTTGCTTCTCAGTCGTATATTTAAACTATTATGCGAAACCTGAAGCTCTAAATCTCTGTATGGTAAGGAGAACCCCTGTCCTCACCTTGAAGGAACTTTCTGACCTCCGGAAAAGCCGTAAAGGCTCTACTATAAAAATGAGAAGCAAATCATGCAGCCTGGTTACTTTTGACAAAGGCTGTACGTTATCGTTTATTTCTTAAGCCATCCAACCCCTATGGATGAACCTGTTAGTAATTTTCGCATTTTATCTGCCCTAACGTTTGAAGCTAATGGTCCAAACAGTCTTGTACAATTCTCTTCTTTTAACGCAATAAAGTTTCACCTACAAAAAAACTCCTAAAAGGCGCACCATTTACGGCTCCAGCTTTTGCCCGCCACTATATACGTTAAACGCTCCCTGGTAGTGGAAAGCTTATATTCCTGCGCGTCCACATCTTCCCTCCAGATATAAACTGCCTTGTCGGTAAGCCTTGTCGTTAAGAGAAGAAATACATATTTTTAGCATATCTTTAGAACTTGCAGCCTTGTTTGAAACGCCTGCAGTTAGCATGAAGTAAGCTTGCTTCGTCGCAGGTCTAGCTTGAGCCTGTGAAATACAGGAAAGTCATTGCTAAAGTGTAACGCTTAAAGAATCCAACACACAGGAATTTGAAAGCAGAAAGTTTTGAAGTTCATCAAGATGAAGCAAGAAAGTGTCTAAAGCAATAGCGCGCGACAAATATATTTGTAACTCGAACATGGTGCGTCGCTCTCGCCGTCGAAAAAACAGCTGAAATTAATATTCATGCAGTTTTATGAGGCTTTATTTTTGACGGAACGTTTCTAGCGAAGATTTTTTTTTTTTCAGTGAAGACGGTACCTGGCAAGGGCACTAGTTCTACTCTGCTTATATATTCTCCACGCAACTTGAAAAATTACAAGTATAGACTCCGAAGATACTCGACCGAAACAATTTATTTCTTTATTTTTGCACTCCGTGCTAGGAAAGCCCGCTATTTATTCTTCCGCAACATCCTTGACATTCTGCCTTAGCTTGGTGGTATTTTTTTTAATAATTCGAAGTATAAAGCGTCGGATGAGGAAGTCATGGCAGTCGATCGCATAAAAAACATGAGAACATTGTGAATGCCAACCAGGATAAATTAGGTCGTCACTCAGTACACGTGAGGTTGATATAATGCAGACCACAACTAAGGTATTTACTTCGTATAGGGGAATCCTTGTGAGACTGCATGTTTTCAAGGAGCATCTAGCTGTGAGTCTGAATTTATTAATCATATTAATGAACTTGAGGCCAGAGATCGGGATTCGGAAATGTGAGTTCGGATCCGAAGTATTGACCACACAAAATAGCGCAGGTAGATGAAGAGAAGATGGCAGTTTCGCGTCACTGTCCGCTGTATAATAGCGAGAAGTACTGCGAGAAATTTTGCGGAAGTACCATGGACCCGTGTGAAGCTCCAAAGTACGGCGGGATACACAAAGTAGCGTATATTCAATTTGAATTTCAATTTATTTCCCATGTACACATGGTGAGGGCCGAGGGAAAAAAAGCCAGAAATTGTGGCTTGACGGGCTACTCGGCCCCTACATTGCAGGGCAGCAGGTAACATATAAATGTTTTACAGAGTAGCATCTCAAAATGCAAACAATAGTTATCAAAATTGGTTTGCGTATTATTAGAAAAATGACAAGGAATGAAGGTACAACAAAAAATGGTAACAAAAAAAGGAAACAGAAAAATACACGTCATCGAACAACATGAATTCGGTTGCTCAAATCTGTTCAACACTATACGGAAACGAAAGAGATAAAGAAGCAGTGAAGGGATAAAGAAGCAATGAATCTTTAAAGTAGAAGTACTTGAATTTGGGCGTGTTGGTTCATAACTTTTCAGGAGGACACAGGGGCGCAATACTTCTATGTCCCTGTCTACTTCTATGTCCGTGTCTTTTATTGCGCCCCTGTGTCCCCCTGAAAAGAATCTATAAAGTAGCACATACATCGTGTATAACTTGGCGGCATGCGCGTGAAAGATCAACTTGTGCAGTTTGAAACTTATTTAAAAGACGGGGCAACGTGTTTGCTAGACTATGTGTACCATATATTGTGCGGCAGGTTTGAATATGGCACAGTTCGCTGTGTCTGCTAAGGTAAACTTGTACATTTAGTGAAAGGTGTGCCGTGTCACGCAAGCAATTCATATTTTGTTTTATTTCCTTCTTGTATCTTTCAGCTAGCCTAACAATATACAATTCGAGCACTACAAGCAAACACTAATCTTAGTAAGCCGAACTGATCGCAGTAACGCGAAGATATGAAATGCAAACTACCGAAGAAAAACCTGAAACCACTTGTTCTATGTTTGCTGGACGTCTGAGACTCATGCAGTAAGTAATAACGAAGCTGCTACAGCATGTTGGCGGTACCCAGGTAGCACACGGCAGCGTGCCAATATTGGAAATCCACTGGCAAAGCGTGGCCCTAACTAGGCCCAGAGTTGCCAGTGAGCATCCGATATTGGTTGTCCCACTTCTTAGCACATCCAACAATGGCCCTGGTTGTCCGTCGCTTTACCGGTATTGGCTGAGCCGTAATTAGATCCTGGCTATCATGGGCCAGGTTAGCCAGGATTGCCCCACTGTTTGCCATTGCTGGCTGGGCCATCATCGAATCCTGGCTATCATGGGCCATGTTAGCCAGTGTTGTTCCACTCTTTGCCAGAATTGGCTATGCCATTTCCGGAAGCTGGCTATATTGGCCTAGGATTGCCACCGCTTATCCAGTGTTCAAAGCATACTGCCAAACGTTGGTAAACATTGTGTCATCCATTAAAATGGGTTCAAAATTATTTTTATTGTCGAGTACCATATCGGCAGTTCATAATTTTTCGAACGCGCTAAAGCATGCGAGTTCAAAGATTTGGTTTTATTTATTATTATATTTTAACCGAACACTTTTGCACTTTGTGAGCAAAGCTACCCATGATTCCGTTGGAAAAGCTGCACTCTGGTTGTGCAGTGAGCAGCAATAATACGTTTAGGAGAATTGCGATCGAAGTCCTGTTGATCAGAATTAACGTTCTGATTACACCCGAGACGCCTCCCAAGCAGCACAAATTGATTGGTCCAACAGTGGCAAAAGAGTGGCGGAAATTGGCATGAATATTGGTCCTACACTGGCATTTGAGCAATCCGAGACTTTTTCCAACAATGGCCCTTCATTCATGCCAAGATTGTGCCTATACTCAGCCAGTCTAGCTACCAGCATTGACCCAACATTCAGCCAGTCTATCCACAAATGACCAACGTTCGTGCCAAGACAATGCCCATGTTCAGCCAATCTATTAATTATGGCCCGACATTCGTGCCAATACTATGCCCATATTCAGCCAATCTCACGCCAATAGTATGCCCACATTCAGTCGATCTGTCAATAATGGCCCGAAATTCGCGCCAATAGTATGCCCACATTCCGCCAGTATCAATAATAGCCCCAGGTTCGCTCCGACTTGTGCCCACTTTTCCACCCTTGATCTAACTTTTATAGGTGGCATATCAATTGCAAGGCCAGTGGGAAGTTGTATGCGATCGGGGGTCCCACCTAGTTTTGTACCACACCTCTTGCTGGCCAGCAACATATACTGCATTGTTGCTGGCCAGCAACAATGCAGACATATACCGCTTGTTTTCCACCAGCCGGAGCTTGTATGTGTAACATTTTACATATAAGCAGTCAGCAGACATACAAAAAAGAAAGAACGGATTCAAAGAACGAAATTTATTGCATCTACGGTGCCAGTACATCGTGAAATGCACACTGCCGGAGCCGCTGAATCGATGAGTCATATCGGCACTAATCGTTGCACTCCTCTTGTAAGAGAACTTTTGCAGTGCCTTGAAACAAATTCATCGCCAAGCTCTTGCACGATGACCTGGCTGTACATCGCAGCTGCAAAGAGGTACATGATGTGATCATGAGTGTAAGTACAACCATCGCAGAAAAAAGACAAGAAATAAAATAACACATTGATCTTAGTGGCGCGCAGTGTGCGAGAAGGTACTCGCAACATACCGCCTGTTCCGTATTTATCTGTCCGTGTTAGAAAAAATTCTCCTGCGCAAACTACTGAACTATTTGGGCTCAAACGCCGACTACAAGGTAGCTTATGATGGTCTTCGTCTTTCGATATGTAATTTAACATCTAAACCTGCCAGCATTTTCAGGAATCGGCGAAAAACTGCATACGGATGCGGCCGACCTTTTCGTCCAGGTGAGCTTAGAAGCCACTTTGACGGGCTGCGCCATCTGGCGAGCGGTGAGGCAACCGATGTCACGGCTTGGGGCGGGAATGCGCACCTCGCGCGGTTTCTTCGGATGTGCGTGTCGTCTGCTCCTTGAAATTAACACCCCTCGCCAGATGGCGCAGCCTATAAAAGTGGCTTCTATGCTCACCTGGACGAAAAGTTCTGCCGTAGCTGAATGCAGTTTTTCGCCGATTTCCGGAAATGCAGGTAATTTTAGATGTTAAATTACTCATCGAAAGACGAAGACCATCATAAGGTACCTTGTAGTCGGCGTTTTGAGCCCATATAGTTCAGCAGATTGCGCAGCGGAATTTTTCGTAACAGGGACAGATAAATACGAAACACGCGGTATGTTGAAAGTATAATTTCTAAATGACTCTTAATATAAATCCCCACACTAATAGCAAAATGTTGAATTGAATTTAACAATTTTTTCCCACCGTATTGCTAATTTCTAATCCCAATTTGCCGTGTCACACCCTCAAATCCATATTAAAAGTCAGAAAAAGAGATAAATATAGTGTTTAATACA